>NC_092871.1:20975202-21115248 GCF_032062135.1 Pyxicephalus adspersus
TTTTGCTATACCTGTTAGATATATCCAGAGATGAATATGTTAATAGATTCACTAATACATGTGTTGGATTAGTTTTTCCATTTCAATTAATACAGGGATATTTTTTTTTTCTTTTTTGACATGTATACTCTATTGCTGTATCTCCCTTTACCCCAGGTTTATCTATTCTGGTGGATATATAAGCACTTATTTGCACTGTTAGACAATTGTTAAAAGTAATATGTAAAGTGTCACACGTATTTTTTTTTTTTTTTTACTGTTTATGTTACGGGAGAATTTTGGTCCTCCCCCTTTCCTTTTTGCTATGTTCATATACGTGATATTTTCTGTTATGTACTGACTTTCCAAAAATTTTAATAAAACTGATTGAAACAAAAAAAGGAAATATGAAAAGTTATGAGCTGTATTGTCCTTTACTACAGAGAGTGAAAGTTTCCTGTATAGTCGGGTTTGATGAATAGACTAGAGCTACAAAAACCAAATATGCAAGGCAACATAATCCCCAGGCTATTTTTTATGCTTCCCTCTAGCTTCCATTTATTGTTCTACTTCACTGTAATATCGGACAATGAACTGTGTTTATATTACAACACTTTGGTCAGGGCGCACATATTAGAGGGCAGATCAGGTGTCTGAGCTTGTACGTAGCAGCAGTTAAAGAGACCGTGACCTCCAATTAACTGTGAATGGCACGAGGGAATTACACCAGCCGCATGTGATTATCAGATTTATAAAGTTGTATCTGGCACCTCTTCACCCCATCTGTCATATATTCAGACTAATACTAAACAAAGCTCCATTATATCATGTCATTGGTGTTATATAAAGTCTCCACACCTCAAAAAAAAAAAAAATAGTCAAATGGGCAATAGTTTTAGACAGAATAAAGCAGCCCAGTGATACTAAATCCTAACATACAACAGCTTATCGGAGTGGATATTTAGGATAGAACAATCAATGGGGTTATATGATGTCTGAATTTGATCACAAATGCCAGCGATCTACAACTACCACTGCAAAACCACACGATCTGAAGTCCAGACAGGTCTGATGTCTGCTCCAGTATAAGGCCGAGCCTAATATGAACTGTGTTATCTGATATTATCCTAATGGATGTCATTGTTTGATGCTGGAGGGACCAGGTAAGTGTTTATTTTTTATGTTTTTAGCTAGCCCGAGTCTGGCTCGGGGTTAGCGCTTTCAACAGGTTTTTTTTTTACCCCAAGCCCCCAAGTGTTCTTTTATACCCTACACAACCTAGTGAACGATTTGCCACTCTCCTCCAGTTGATTCTCATTTGGGGATCTTGCTTTGCAAGGCTCACAAATAAATAAAGAATGCGGCACTCTTTTGGCAATACTGTCTTTGGTGGCTAAGAAAACCATCTTGCATAAGTGCTAATCTGCCTACTCTTGCCTTTTTCTGGGACAAATTAAGGTACGTCTTTCAGGTGGAATGGACGGAGGGGTCTTTGGGTAAAGAACAGAGTTCTCCCCAGCCCCTTTTAGCTGGGTGCACCACCCAGCACTTTTCAGTGACTACCGGGCTGTTTTTTGGGTGCTTACTGAAAAGCTGGGTCACAATACAGGGCCCACCAATCTGCCTACAATATCTTCCCACACAACTTTCAAAATTTCTGTTTAACACTGAAGAAACTCGTGTCATTAAATTTTTGGAGGTGTGTAAATCTTACATTGCCAATCTCCCGTTAAATATTAAACAAAAAATGATCTCCACATGGTTTGCATATCGCCTGCTTGATAATGATCCCCCAGTACTATGTTAAACAAGCCTTTGTGATTTGTAACCTTGTATGTGAATTATTTTTTCTTCTTTCCCTAAATAGTGACCATATCATATAGTTGATTCCATCTATAAAAAAAATGTTTCTTCCTTTGTTTTGTAATTTGTTTACCCCAACCACTATGTTATAATATTAAATATGTATGTGTTTTAATATTCTCTATGTTGTATACTTAATTACTCTGAATAAATAAATAAAAATAGCATTTAATCTCATATTTACATAGCTAACCGTCTCTCTGCATAGCTCATAGGTAAACAGCGATCCCAACAATGAAACTCCTTCCGGAACAAACAATAAAAGGCATGGTGGTGTCAAGAGTAGATATAATGCTCTATGGGGACTTTAGGAAGAATCCCCTCCTCTTCATTACTGCTTTCACAATGAAAGGAGTTCACCAGGAGGAAGGGCACACTACAATTTAGGGTTTGCAACCAAAGCTTGGCCTCCAGTCAATATCAATCAAGTAAGTGTCATTGCATCCATTACCTAGCCCGATGCAGTAAACTAGACAATTATCCTAACCTCCTGTTTCTTTTTCAAGACTATACATTTTCTAAACCAGTGTTGCTTCACCTTCATAAATGATTCTTCTTTTGATGCAGTAATAGCAATTGAAAGGCTGGCCACACACAGTTCAGTATTAATAAACCATGTCACTGCATGAAGCTTTTGTTTGCAATAAGGCAGTTTGGTGGTTAACTCCTGAGCAATAACGATAACTTGAGAGGGTTAGAAATGCTTTCTATTACTGTAAAAGATCTTATTTAGGTTTATTTCTTTTGTTGATGTATCTACATGCACCTTTATATTCACTCCATGAAATTGCTAGCCCCAAACATCAGCTTAGCCCTTGAACATAACTAAAGTATCATAACAGCCCAGACATCAATACAGACTTTGAAGAATTGTTTTGTTTGACGAGCTCTTGTTGGGACAAGATAAGGGCTGGGCTATGAGTTGAGGAACAAAGAAAGCCTAATGGAACAAAGGCCTCAACCGGCCTGACAAGAAGTCACTGTGACACTTCCTAACTCAAACACGGCCACGCTCGGCTGCCCACCAAATGTGCTTAACACCAGTGTACAGATTCTGCTGCGTACCAGGCTCCGGCAAAAACAATATGCTCTGACTAAAAATAAGAGGGGGCAGGGAGTTGATGGTACACAAGAAAGGAAGTAAAACACTATTTCTGCATGCTTATCATATTTTATATATACTCACTAGAAGATAAAGAAAGCCCGTCCACTCCAGAATCCACAAACGCTGCAAGTTTTCTTCTTACCTTTCAGCTGAGAGGGTTTTGTGCGGTTCCCTTGCCTGGCTAATTAAAATTAAAGTCAAGATCTCGTTTGCTAGCCAAAGGCCTCCCAGATGCCAGACAGAACTAATCAGCTTATAGAGAGTTCATTTATTTTGTCTACAAGCTAATAACTGCTAAATACCCCATATGTACCCCTCAGATTTTAGGTTTAGGCTATAGAAGGAAACTCAATTATAAAGAAACCTTTGATGACGGAATTCATAGTTTATGGTAGTTCATGGCAATTATTTTAAACCTGTCCTCAAGTCCCACCCAACAGTTCATGTTCTCAGGTAGCTGAACCGTGCTGATGAGACACTAATTATCCACCTGGGCAAACGTCAGGTTACCTGCAAATCATGTACTGCTGAGAAACATGAGAACATCTTGTGCAAACACAGGTTTAAAGTGACTGAAGTCCCACTTTGAACATTCAGGAACCAGGAAGGGTTTTTTATTGCAGAAAGGGACAGGATATATTTTTACCTGCTTGATCGCTGCCCAGCTGCGCATGCGTTTGTTCCCAGAGATCCCAGCTTCCCTTCCCTTGGGACAGGTTATATTCTTACCCGCCTGATCGCTGCCCAGCTGCGCATGCGTTTGTTCACAGAGGTCCCAGCTTCCCTTGCATGTGTAGGGAATAAATGATTTCCCTGTGTGCTTGCACAGGAGTTATGTCATTACAGCCGGCCAATCATAATGGCTGAAGGTCGTTTTCAGTAAGAGAAGGAAGACAAAGGTGTCTGCTCTGCGACGGAATGGGGACAGGTGAATATGGAGGGTTTAGGTAAGGCACTATACCCAAAAATGAGAAGTTATCTTTTGAATAGGCATATGATTCTACAACACAATCATTTTGTCTCCTGGCTTTCCTGCATGATATGGTAATTAAAAATAAATTCCAAGCAGATTTAAAAGACCACCATTTAATCCAGTTATGAGTTAATTAACAATTATTATATTCTTATAAAGATCTAGAAGAATTACGGGAATTATTATTGTCCTAGAACAAGGAATATTCTTATTGGAAATAAGAGCACTGCGGTGTCCTCATCAATATCATGCTCACCTATCAAAGGTTGTGAGCTGAAGTTATCTTTCCAGACATCCAGTTGGCACAAAATTAGGAGCACCCTGGCCAGCTAACGTATTCTTAATTCGTATGTAGTGAGTCAATAAACCTTTACGGCAGATGAAAGAGTTCACATATAAAGCTGCGTACACACGTCAGATTTTTATCGCCCGATAATCGGCACCGGCCAGATATCAGACAAAAATCTGGCGTGTGTACAGTTGGCGTCGTCCATCGTCCGAACGACCGTCCTGGCGGATCAACAGACGATGAACGACGACCGACCCTAATGAAAGGGAGGGGGAGAGCGCGCAGCAAGGTGCCGCTCCGTCGCTCTCCCCCTCCCCTCTCCATAGAGCAGAACGGTGCTGTATGTACAGAACAAACAAAAATTGCACGTGTGTACGCAGCTTAAGTGTTCAACCATGTTTATAACAAGGATCAGTCCTTGTACAGTACTATGTCTGAGGTGAGCATTATTTTGTGGTACAATTATAAATCAGGTTCCACAGTGCAAATCTAGGGGATGGCAATAAACTTTGCAGTGTAAGATATCATAGCTTCCAAATGTGCAACATGGGAATGTAATGTATATATTTCTTGGTTAAAAGTATTCTGTACAGGAAATCGTGCCTAGGTTAAAATTACTGACCATTCCTTCTAAATCTGATAGTTGTTTGGTTGTCTATGACTTCAAACTTTTTGACTTTACTGACCTGGATCAAGTATGCAGAAAGTTAGGTTGAAATAATGCCAAATCTGTACAGTCTTTGGCCCCCCCTCGCACTTGCAGGTTTAAATATAGGGTAGAGGAATAAGTCAAGATAACAGAGACTGTTGATCCAGGGAACATCCGATTGCCTCACGGAATCAGGAATTAAATTTTTTCCCCCGTTGAAGCAAATTGTACCAGGGTTTTTTTTTTGCCTTCCTCTGGAGCAATTATGTCTTATAGGGTTTTATATCTGGGATATGTTTTTTTTACTAGTGGTTGAACTTGATGGACTTGTGTCTTTTTTCAAACTAACCTACTGTGTAACTATGTGGAAATACTTTACTCTTTTTCATCACGTCCTGGTTATCCTAGGCTCTTTCCCGTTTTATCATGCTTGATATTCTCAAGTATAATGCAGGAAAACCGCTCCTACACTGTACATTATGAAAGGCCATGATCAGTGATGTGGAAGAGGCCTGGGTTCAGAGACAGGTCATGAGGAAGCTTGCAATATTGAGGAATAAGACAAGTATTTCTGATTATCCCTCTACCCTTCAAATCAAATATTTACCAACACAAAGGGTACCTTCAGTCTTGTGTTCAGGGGTCAGCAGATTCAATATTGGCGAGAATGACTGTTAACAGTGTGAAGACAAAAAGAGGTGATAGCTACCAGGTGAAAAGGTCTGCTATACACTGCAAAAAGTAGATGCATTACAATACTTGTTCTACAAAAATGTGTGGAGATAAGGAAAATTTCATATCCAGAAATCCAGAGAACTGCCAGTGACAGTGATAACAAGCCTGATGTCAGTTGATGGGACCCCATGACCCATAATTTCCATATCTCCAGCTTCTGGGCTGCCCTCTAGAATTGCTCTCCATACAAACAGCAGCTGTTGCTCCCATTCCCATTCCCCACCTTCAGGCCAAAACTGATAATATCCTCCTGTCATCTGCCTTCATTCCGCTCTAATAGACATCTCTTGTGGAGAGACAGCCGATTAACCCCTTCACAGCCACATAATGAAGGACCTTACCGGTCTGCACTGCTCACGTTCACATAGCTTTAGCTCCTGCCTAAGTAAACAAGAGGGAGTAAATAATAATCAGAACCTGCCCGGCCAGTCCTCCGCCATACAACCCTCATGAACTTTTCCACATTTGTCACACCATTTATGTGAAACGGTTATTAGACCAGCTGCTGCATTTAGTTAATAAGAAATTATTTTTGCTTGCAAACACTATATGGGATTTTTAATAGCCAGTTTCTGTAAAACAACCCTTCTTGCTCTTTAAAAAGACAGGACACCTTTAGCATTAAAAAAATTTAGCTGTATTCTGTTCAGCCACTTGATTTTATATGATAATTGCCAAGCAATGTTGTGTACATGACTGTACCTTTGAACCGATTATCTGCAGGTTTTATGTTTGAATGTTATTTTTTTTATTTGTTATACTCCAACTGATTGTTTGTAAATTGTTCTGTTGAAAAAAAAAAAAGTTTAATCAAGATAGCTATGCCCCTCAACCATCATGAAGATCAAGGTAAAAAAAATAAAGGTGACCCTCAATCCTTAACACTCCTGAGCAGTGTTTCTCAACTTTTTTAACATGGGGGAACCCTGAAATACCTTCTGGGTTTTCAGGGAACTCCTTCTATATTCACTAGCTCACAGTGCATTAGTGTGGTGGTCAATAGGAAGAATGTCACCCCGACAGATAACTCAAAAACATCATTGGTGTCATTAATCAGACTTCAGAGGCACGCCTAGCAACTTCTGGAAGAACCTTGGGGTTCCACAAAATCCTGGATGAGAAACACTGCTCCAGAGACAGACTTTTAGGCCTATGCATACACATCCAACAAACTTGAAATCAAGCACAGGTAATATCAAGTGAACCTGTCATTGTGTCATGAACCGATCGAAGCTGCTTGCATATACCATTCTGCCTTTCCTGAGTATTCCAGAAGCTAACAAACCCCAAAATAAATGAAATGCATAAACACATGTCCTACGTCCTATAACCAACCATGATTACAAACTTCTGAGGGAACTACAGAAAATTATACAGGAAGAAAGGAGAGGGGGTTTGTCTGCAAATTATTATTTACATGCAGCACACACCAGGAATAAAATTTTAAGGTAAGAAAGGTGTGCTTGCTTTTAGAGAGCTTTGTGTTTTATTAGGTTGCCATGGTGACATGTTCACTTTTATTAAACATTCTTTTATGTTACAAAAATGTGTTTTCCTAAGAGCAATATGAACACTTAGGATGGTAAAAAAAAAAGTACAATTATATGAGGACACATTCTAGGCTTGCAAAGCACGATGTAGCCGCACATCCCCAGAGATGATCACACACCCAGCAGGGGTAAATGGCGGCCGTACATTGGATCAATGTCATGAAGCATGTCTCACCACCGGAGATCATGAAGATTACAGACGTGGTTCTTAGTTCAAGTACAATATCTGTGTTTTGGAGATCTGGACACAGCAGTGGAGGTGTAGTAAACAAAAGCTGTTAAATCTCTTCCTGCGTGTAACACTTCTCAGCTGAAAAAAAGGATATTGCAGCCGCATTTCATAAAAGGAACTGAAATATAGAAGTTGTCATTTTTGCTATACGTTTATTATCAAAATGATCAATAGACTTGCAAACCCAGGTATTTTGTAATTTGTTGTATAGAAAAAAAATTCTTAAATACTATTTTCAGACAACTATGATTTTCTAAACCAACAAAAGATATACATTAGTTTTCCATTTTATATCCGCTCAGGTTTTAGACTTTTGTTTCTGCACTGTAATGTCACAGACATCCTTTTACATCCTATTAGGTTGTCCATCCTATTACATAGTTACATAGTTTTTAGGTTGAAAAAAAAACACTAAATTCAACTACTAGGGAAGTGAACATATCCCATTCTGCCAGTAAGAAGGGTTAAACTTTAGGGAAATATAATGAGGCTGTAAGGAGGCCGCATTGCACACCTCTATTTCTGAATGTCATGCTGACACAATGATTTTCCAGGTAAAGTCATTGTAAAGTTACTATAAGTGTTTACTCCTGACAACCAATAGCAGTGCTCAATATTTAGTTGATGTTCAATCAAACTTTGCTCCAGTTTTTAGGAAAATTTGGGTAAGTTCTACTTTTTATTGACTCAAACATCTAATCCAATTTTTCTTTATACCATGGGGGAACCCTTGAAATAACTTTCAGGACCTAAGGAAGCCCTTCTATAATTACTATTTTCACAAATCACAGTACATTTGCATGGTAATTAGAGGGAAGCATGCCTCCTACATTGAAGAATGTCAACTTTATAAATAGACAAATAGATCATTGATGTCAGTAAAACTGATACAAATTGCTCAATGAACCCCAAGCAACCTCTGCAAGAACCCCAGCGTTTCACTTAAAACACTGGTTATGAAACACCGATTTAATTTATTAAAAATATTGACTGGTATATGGAAAGGTATATACCCAGGGAATTACGGCATATTCTTGGCATATGAACAGAGATCCCCTCAAGTCTTGCTGAAAACCACATACCTACCCAAGCTCCCCCCTAATCTCTGCACCCCAGGGAGCTAATGGCTTGCAGTGCACATGCTCCTCCTGTGTCCTCTGATCCCTATCCTTTGGGTTGTCAGGCACAGGCTCCTCTGACTCCCCATCCTGTCTTCAGGCTAAATAAGTCACGGGGTAATGCTAAATCTGGAAGCAATGCCCAAGTGGTTACGGATGTGTCCTGTCAATCTACTGCCTTCCACAATGCCACCTTGGGAATCAAACCGACAATAGAATAGAGGCAGAGTAGCACAGGCAGTTAAAGCCCCCAAAAGTGGCAACAAAGGTCAAAGCCCCCCCCCCCCCCCCCACTCCTGTCACTGCAGGTGTCCCTAGGGGCCAAAGTTTTGCCCTTGCCACTCTGTGTGAATCTCTAGAGAAAAGTGGCAATGCACTAAATTATGTGACCACACCTCACAATCCCATTAGGAAACATGGTTAAAAAGATTGCTAAATCTGCCTAAAGAGGGGTTTTTAAGACAAACGGAAAAATGAGTGGGTTTGCACTCAAGCAAGGTTTCCTGGAGTGCATCAGTAGTTCATAGATTGATCTGATGTGTACCCGGGAGCTGCTCTTTAATTTGCACAGTACCATAGCAACGTGTGTTCAAATGCCATCTGTCTAGCGGTGGGTTAGTAACAGATTCACGCCAGGGTGTAGAAGTTTTCATGAAGAAGTGTTAAATGGCTAGAAAGGCACTTATTAGTTAACAGCTGTGAGTTTAGAAATCTAATTGCACTATTATTTATTTACAGTTTACAAATGTAAAAAATGCTAAGGATGCAGCAGAAATACAAAGCTAGTTGCAACATCTTGTACACAAGTCTATAATAGTAAGGAACTGCAGGTTTTGTATAAATACTCGCACACAGCCTGCCCTTCCCTATGACATAACTGAAACCAGCAAGTATCAATACAGGATCGACAACTCCTAGCACAGAGACATCAGGTCCCAAGCGCAGATACTCGGGTGCTAAAAGCTAACACATTCATTTTCAGGTCTGCAAAAGAAAAAGCTTAACCTCACCTACTCATCTTGTTCCAATTCAAATAACAATGACTAATTAACCGGTTAATTTTCCCTTATTGTAAACTATACTTCCTCTAAATTGGGCAGGGACATCTTTATTATACAGTGCTGCGTCATTTGTTGCTACTTTATAGGTAAAATAATTTTCACCTGTTCAATACCTGGTGACCATTCTAGAAATCCAGTGTTGTTTTGTGCCCTCTGCAGTCTTATTACACATTAGGTTTCAGCAAGTATGCCAAGGACTACAAAACGTCACCTTTTACACATTTCTCAACCAAGGTTCCTTGAAAACCTAAGGTTCCTCCCGAGGTTGCTAGGGATTCCTTGAGCAATTGGCTATTTGTGCATACCAGGTCAGTTTAATGGACATCAATTATCTTTTTGGATATCTGTAAGTATGACATTCTACCCACTGACCACTGCATTCATGTATTGCAAGCTGTGGATATAGTAATCATAGCCTGAAAGTTGTTTTAAGGGTTCTCCCATGGTAAAAAGGTCAATAAACATTGCCCTAGGGCACAAGAATGGGGAGGTGGTCCTGTAGTCATAAAGGTTTCTGCCCTAGAGTAACATGGTGCTCTCCATTGATATATTAAGTAGGTGTTGAATGTCTGTATGTATATCTCATTCTATATTAATATTAATACATAGCATTTATATAGCGCTTTACAAAGTCTATAGTCATGTCACTAGTTGTCTTTCAAAGGGGCTCACAGTCAAATGTAATATTTATATAAATATATTTTTCCCCCACAAATAAATCAGATAAAGGTAATAATTTAAACTGAAAAAAGATTAAAATACTGCTTATAAGGGCTACATATTACCTTTGACAACAACTTTATGTACGTGATCAAAAAGGTACTAGAGCTGATTTATGAAAAGGAACAAAAATGCAGCAATTTTTTTTAAATCAATACTGCTATTTTTATAGTGACAATGTAATTTTAACAATAATAATGTGCAAATTGTTCTCTTCAGTCAGTTACAAATGAATCCTAAATAATCCTTCGGAATAAACTTTTACATAGAATGAAGTATAGTGCACATAAACCCAAATTTAGCTTGCCCAGGTTATAGCTACACAGTGTGACCATTTCTATGGATATAACAGATCTTTGTTTTGCACGTTTTTATGCAAAAAAAAAAAACGTTTATTCCAGGGCGCAGCCACACTATATGATAGGTAGAATCCACACACATAATGATCTGAAGGACAACGGCCACTTGTACAATGACACCATTGTGCTAGGAAAGTGAATGTCAAAACAGGTGTCTGCTCAGGTAAAACGGGTTAAATATTCATCCACAGATGCCAAAGTCCAATCTAACCCCCCCTTACCGCTTATCAAAGGCAAGTAAGCCTACAGCCCCCTGAAGCAGTTTATGTGTTAGTAGTTTGTGTAGAATAGCTTTTGTGACAAAGACAAGTGTTTTAGATGTCAGGTTGTGTAGGTGCAATGTGACAGCTAAACAGAAACATTACAGGAGGGGGGGACCAGAGCTGTGAATGACTGAAAGAATGATTGAATGAGGGGGCAGAGGGGTGGCGAGGTCGGCAGGGAGAAGGAAACAAACAAGAAGAGAAATGACAAGGAGACCCGTGTGAAAGGTGCAGGAAAGGAATATCATACGTACAAGCCAAGAGGAGCAGCAAGAAGTTCAGAAGCACAAAAATTGGGCATCAGACACTGGGACAAAGAGGTGTTTGTATGGACATTACAGCTGAAAATGTTGATATCTGGTTTTGTAGTAAAAAAAAGATTATATTGTTGTGGTCATAGCAGGGGCTCCTCATGACAGGATAGGTGTGGGAGTAAAAGAAATATACAGAGGATGAAGAACAGCACAAATAGCCAAAACAAAACTGTTACCCATGGTGACAAAGCAGTAGCTTTCATTTTTTAACTTGCAAAAATATTCATATAAATATAAAATAAAAATCTTTAAATCACATAGGTAGTAGGAAGCCGACAGTCACCAATTCCTAACCGCTGGCACGAGGCACACCCACTAAACGACAACCAAAATCACCTTAAATGAGCACGGCAGTGGCGGCTATCAACTACCCGTGCGGGTCTTATAGGCAACATCCACTTCAGAACTATATCATAGTAAAATAATTTCCATATAAACAGGACATGCAATGTAATCCCGGAGTCAATGCAAAAATGTAACCTTTTGGTGAAGAAAGGGAAAAAAAATGCTGTTTAGGAGGTCTCATATTTGCAACAGTTGGGCACATCAGGGGCAAGACAAATAATTGGAGCCACTTCACCCAAAGCAAAATAATAAAAAAAATTAGTTAGCCATCACGGTGCAATAAAACTTTCCCCAGTTCAGTCTTTGTACACTGTGCTATCACTTTTTTATTTGCTATGACTATGATATAACGTATGTGTGGGAGAAGGGTAAATACAGTTTCTCACCGACATGCACTGGGTTGCCTATTTACTTAAAGCAAGTAAACAGTGTGAAAGAAAACACAGAATGCAGGCGGTATTTGTGACATTTAGGAAGGAGAGATGGTAGACATGTAAGAAAGGGGTTGCACATAAAACTACATTTCCCACAAAGCCCCATATGGGTTTGTGGAAGTTAGTCAGGACAGGCAAGGGGTCAGAATAGATAAAGTTAAAAATTTAACCCACAGGACACATTGTTCATATATCTATGTGTGATTATCATATTATTTAATAAAATACAATAACTTAATACTTGCTCATTAATGATCTGATGAACTGTCGGGATTTCAATGATTTTTTTTTTATAAATCAATAAAAGGACAGCTGTGACGTGGGAGATATTCTGCATTACAGAGTGCTGGCCTTCTGTGTAAAGTAGCAAAAAAGCATTAAAATGTCATTTATTCCTGCATAGAGCCCCACACACCAAACCTACAATTAGTCAGTTTTACGGACGTCACTGAGCAGATCCTCTCCCACACAGAGATGGCATTAGGAAGACAGATTTAGCAAGAAAAAGGCAAGCTGCAGAAATACATACATGTTGCATAAATGTGGTACAAACATAAAAATACACCTGATTTTGTTACATGAATTGTTATGTGCCTGGACAATATTTATACCTATATTTATCCTAGAATGGTTAGTCAATGTGCATCATTACACCCAATATATATTAACATTTGTGTAACGAATTTCCCCCAGCCCACCACAACAATGCCACAAACTCTTAATATCACCTAAATCAAAACCAATACACGTTGTGATATCGCCTGACCTCAGCTTGCAACAAACACAATGACATCATGTATAAAAAAAGTAACAGTAAAAAAGGTGTTATTTATGCCCAAGGCAATCACATTCTCCACCTAGCAATAGGGACATTCGGATTGATTGCTACAAACAAGAACTTTTCTTCCACTTCTCCGTCATGTACACTATTCCGTCATGTATACATCCAAATGTTTATATATATATTATATAATATAAAATGTTTATTTGTATTCTAACCAATAAAATGTAATACAATTGTTTTACCACAGCTGGCATATTCTACCATATTAAGATTCAGATTTTGCAGTTAAAAAAAGGGGCGCCACTGAGGAACAAATGTTAGTTGCCTGACTATGCGAAGGCTCAATCACACCACCAATGTTGGACTGTGTTAGGACAAGTTGTCCATATCTAAATCTGCCTAATGCCCTATGTCAGTTTACACTATTGGTGCAATTAAAAATAAAAAAAAAAACATGTTGCATGTTGCAATGCATGTGCTTCATATAAAGCAGACCTATGCACATGGAATGTCAGCTTTACAGCCAGCACTACAATGCCTTCAAAAAAATAAAAAAAGTGAACAATAAAATAAATAATTTAAACCATTACCTCCTTCAGGAAGTGCAGGTGACATCACTGATATATCATAGGAACAGAAAATCCTGTGGGGATGACATTTGAACACCCAGCAAACAGAGGTGATGTATCCACACCTTTTATATCCTGGATGGAGGTGCCTTATTGTTTATTTATTTTAAGTCTGACAAAGGATAGAACTTTTGTTTAGTCAGTAATTCAAAATATTGACATATTGGGGGGGTGCACAGTGGCTCAAAGGTTAGCAATCTATAATAGTATTATAACCATCAGCACTGTGTTAGCACAGCACTGTATGCTTATTTTTATTATTACTTTTATTAAACAGGATTTTTATAGCACCAACATATTAGGCAGCGCTGTACAATAAATAGGGGTTGCAAATGACAGATGAACACAGACAGTGACACAGGAGGAGAGGACCCTGCCCCGAAGAACTTACAATCTAGAAGGTGGGGGAAAAAACACACAATAGGAGGGGAGATATGTAGTGGTGGGAAGTAGTAACAGTTTCAAAAGACAAAAGATGGGTGGGTAGGCAATCCATATAACACAATCAGTAAATGACTTACTCTGGGTAGCAGTCTCTAGGCTTACACAATAAACTGCCCATTTCTTACAATGGGTACAATGGAGTCTCGTGCTTGCTAAACATGTATGATTCAAGCTACATTTCCTTTTTGATAATCACAGAAGTTGTTATCCATCATCTACTCATCTTCCATGATCCATCCTATATGCCCATCTGTGCCATTACCTCCAACATACCACAACCCGATATGCTTGCAAGATACATACAATTCACGGCAGTATCACTTTCACCATAGAATTTACTTCTGAGCTTTGAGTTCACCATGATAAATAAAAAATAAAACTCACATAATTCTTTCAATGATTTTGACTGTTATTGATCCTTCAAAACAACAAGCAAAACACTGATTTGGCCAATTTTCTGTCAGATCCTTTTGACACAATTTATATGATCACCTATTTACTGCATGATAAGAATCCTTCAGTATAACAATTAAAGTCTTTTTTTCCCATCTGTTTTACCATTCAACTTTGATATGTAGAACAGCTGTATTGCCACAGTGAAATACAAGACCTGCACTCCCTTTTCGGAACTTCAGCAATTGCCAATACACAGACCAAGTACATTCAATATCATGAAAAGCATCTACAAAAAAAACGTTCTTTTTCTCCTTGTAAGTCAATCACATTTTCAGTTTCCAGAGCACAGTTTTAGAACTGATTGGCAAGGCCAGAGAAGCTGCCGTTATGTACAATCAATATGATGAAGTCCCAATCGGTATCTGATTTGCACAATGAGATCTGTACAATTATTACAATAATGCTGTTCAAGTCTTGTTTTGGATGAATGCATTTTTAAGTCCTGCTAAAAAAAAAAAAGTTTTCTAAAAATACATCTGCATTTGAACTCAATCAACAGTGTTGGAAAATGAACAGAACTTTTGTACACTTGCACCACAGGAGACGTGCCCTGCCATTACCTGAACTGCCATTCACCCACCTCAGTCAGTATTAAGCCGGAAAAGTATTGAGGGTGAATGATAAATGTGTGGGTACATGTATTTTGTGTGATAGCAGCAAATAATCCAGGAATAGATGGGAGTTTGGATTACCAGGGATCATCTGTTTGTACAATGTATGGTATTGGGCTGAGATATTAGAATAAATCAAATCTGCTAACATAGCAACTACATCATGCCAGAAAATCCATTGGTGCAGGACATGAAGTAGTTAGATGATTCCATACACTGACAAAGAACAAACAAGATTATTTCTTGTGTAGCAGTCACAATGCCTACAGATTCCTTAGTATGACCCCCAATTATCCAGATGTGCTATGCCCAGCACCCCCATGCCATACAACAATCAGTCTGTTGGGAGATGGGCCCATAACCTGCACGCCTAAATCTCTCACTATATACTTGTCATGGTGCAATAACTGGAACCACCCAAACCTGTCATGAACTACAGGCTTCACCAGCAGATGCCTCATAATAACTATACAACCCCCCCCCCAGATATCCTGACATACAACAGCAAACTGTGCCACAGTCTGTCTTCCATTATTTCTTCTTATACATTAATCTCTGTGCCACATCCTTTGTACCCCCATACTTCCTACCATACACCGACCATTGTGCTACATACCTCCTTCATATCCAGTGCCACATATCCCCTGAAATCCTGTACCCCTATATAATACACCGGTCATAGTGCCACAGTATGCCCATATTCCTGCCATACACCGATCAATGTGCCACATACCTACCTCATAATCTGTACCCCCCTACATCAGAGTGCCACATACCCCTTTCATATCATGTACCCCTTATACAATACACCGGTCACAGTGCCATATAACCCCTTCAAATACTATACCCCTTATATAATATGCCAGCCACAGTGCCTTATACCCCCTTTATATCCAATACCCCTTATGTAATACACTATTCACAATGCCACATACCCCTTTCATATCATGTAGCCCCTATATAATACATTGATCACAGTGCCACATACCCCTTTCATATCTAATACCCTTTATATATTACACTAGTCACGGTGTCACATACCCCTTTTATATGATGTACCCCCTGTATAATACACCTGATCACTGTACCACATACCCCTTCCATATCCAATACAGCTTATATAATATACCAGTCACAGTGCCACATACCCCTTTCATATCATGTACCCCCTATATAATACACCTGATCACTGTGCCACATACCTACCTCATAACGTGTACCCCCATACATCAAACAGAGACACATTACCCTTTCACATCTTATATCCCTTATATTATACACTATATCTCCTGATATCCTGAACCCCTATATATTACCCCAGTCTCTGTTCTACATACCCGTCACTATGCCCTGTACTATAGGGGTCCCAGTCACTGACAGATCCCAGTTGTACTCTGCACCCCAGCATTTCCCCCTGTGACCTGCACCCCCTTATCCCGGTCATAAAGCAGTCTGTGTCCCAGCACATGGGCTCCCCCAGCATGACATTTGGCTCCATACATTGGTCAGTGCACATATCTGCCCTACATTCTGCCCCCCATACACTTGTCACCGAGACCCCCAGATACCCCCAGACCCTGACATGTACCTGAACAGCAGATATTCATCACCCCAACACTTGGAGGCGCCACCCCCCGCTGCTCCCTTCATGTTCCCCTTCCCTCCTCAGCCCAGTCCCAGCTGGTGACCCAGCCGGCTCCCTTCCCCCGGGACCTTTATTATATATTTATTATACGTCCCCCGCTCTATAATATCTCTCTTTCAGCTTCTGTCTGATATTTTTATTCAAGCGGTGCCCCGTTCCACTTTCTGCCCGACTTTTACCCGTTTCCGGCACTTACCGACAGCGGCTTCCCTGAAATCCCACTCCGTGCCTCTCTCCTGCCGATCCCAGCGCTTCCCACAGCGACACTACTAAACACGCCCCCTACCACGCCACGCCCACCGCCTCTGCACGGACCACACTAATCCCGCCTCGAAACCAACATGGACGTCTGTACGCTGCCAACCAACATTAGTTCAGCCAACCACTGTTTTTTTTTTATCTATTAGCTTTATCAACATGACAAGAATGTGTACATTGATGTTGATCTTGTTAGTAAATATCACATCTGCTTTTAGGAGAGACTAAAGCTGCGTACACACTTCCAATTTTTATCGTTGGTAAACGAACGACGAACGATCCTGCACGATATCTGCGAACGATCGTATGGCACAGATCCTGTACATACAGATAACGACACAATCGTTCAAAGATATTGTACACACGATAGATGCGATCGTTTGAACGATACAGGAAGTGACGTGCACCACAGGAAGTGAGCGAACGTTCGTTCACCGCGCATGCTCAGACCATGGACGATCAATGAACGACCGTACACACGATAGATGGTCAACGATCGTCGTCCAATCCGATCCGCCGGTCCGGTCGTTCATTTCCAACGACTATCCTCGTTCGTCGGCGTCGCTGGTTACTTTTTTTATGAAAGATTTTTGGCCAATCGGTCGTTCGTCGTTCGTTCGTCGTTCATTTCCAACGATAAAAATTGGAAGTGTGTACGCAGCTTAAGGCTAGGTACACACATGAAATGATTATCGTTTGAAAACAAACGATCATTCCTGATTATTTTGAAAGATCATATTGTACACAATTATGTACATGCTGTAACGATACGATCGTTCAAATATACTCAACCAATAATGTACACACTAGATACGATCGTTCGAACAATGCAAGAAGTGACGTGTACAGGAGAAAGTGTATCACAGAACAATCCAGGATCACTGAACGACCGTACACTCAAAATATTACGAACGATCGTGGCCCAATCAGATCCGCCGTGACAGTTGTTCGCTTCCAGCGGGAATTCACGCTCGTCGGCGTCGTTGGTCAGTGGTTGTGCAATTTTTTTTTTTAACAATTATCGAACAATCTTTTGTGGATTGTTCATTTCCAACAACAATTATTGCACGTGTGTACGCAGCCTTAGATTTTTAACATATGGTAAATTATTATTATTATTATTATTATTATTAATAAACAGGATTTATATATCACCAACATATTACTCAGCCCTGCACATTAAATAGGGGTTGCCTATGACAGACGAATACAGACAGTGACACAGGAGGAGAGGACCCTGCCCCAAAGAGCTTACAATCTAGGAGAAATGGGTGTTCATAGTGATTTGGCTGTGACTGCAACTGCTTATGAAAGTTGTGCAACCATTATCCGAATACAATTAGTGCAGAATCTTTTCATAGGACTGCATTGTGCTTCTTAAAGAGAACATGTCACTGTGTCTATGAAGGCTAGAATTCCACCAAGGCTGTATTAAGGGCAATGACGGAGAGCAACATACTGCTGGGGGGTGAGCAATTATGGCATTTTATCTTCTAATTTATCATCCCCCAGAAAAAAGGAGCACTTAAGCCTAACAATGGAGAGGGAGACCCACTTACAGGGTAACATTTTGTGTTCCCAGGAGTTCAGCTTTAAAGCTGTGCAAGTTTTGAGTAATAAATACACTAGGAGTCACATTTAATTGCAGATGTCATTCAATATGCAAGAATGAGGACACTTTGTGTCAGAAAACAGGTACTGCAAGTGACAGCACCAGCGATTAGGCGAGTGTAGCAGCCAAGGTTGCTTTTTTGTTTTTTATTTCACCTTTATATGCTTGAAAATGACCTGTCAATCTAGATAAGTTCCCCACCTCTTAGATTGTAAACTCTTTTGGGCAGGGTCCTCTCCTTCTCCTGTGTCTGTATCTGCCTGTCATTTACAACCCCTATTTAATTTACAATGCTGTGTAATATTTTTGTGCTATATAAATATTGTTTAATAAGAATAATAACCTTTAAAACCAAATATATATATATATATATATATATTACAAATAAACACAGCTCTGTGATCATTAATACATTTTTAATTACTGACTTTGCTCTAGTAAATGCAGTAGAAGGAGACAATCAGTTGAAGTGCTAACAAGGGGCATGCATCTCTTAGATTGTAAGCTCTTCTGGGCAGGGTCCTCTTCTCTTCCTGTGTCACTGCCTGTACCTGTCTGTCATTTGCTACCCCTATTTATAGTACAGCGCTGCATATTATGTTGTTGCTATATAAAAATCAGAGAAATCAGCTTATCACTATACTGCAACTCTTCACTGTCCATTCTTCTTTCACTCTCTGTTATAAGGGACTTTTAAATGTAATTATGTACTCTCCAACCATTTATGGTAAGGAAATGCTATATCAGAGAATCATATTAGAGCAATGATTGTATTTACCTAGGCCACTAGCCTAAGTTTGATGAGGCAAAAATCACTTGAAGGGGTTATCTCTCCCTCAGGACAAGCCAGCACCTTAAAACTCTCCCTTTTTCTCTCTATTTGCCCAAACAGGTACAATTCTCTATGTAAAACTGTTTTTCTATTGACTGTCTTTTTTGTTTATGGATAGCAATAGGGTTCACTCTCCTGCTTCTATGCATTTTGTATGGACATTAATAAATGGACAGATTTCCACTATCACATTACATTGCTGGGTGTGGGAGAAAATAACCTTTTGGTGTATTTTCTTGCATGGGCCCATTCAGTATTATTCTTCAAAACCACACTGCAAAACATGCCAATATGCCGGGCAAATTACACTTCTGCAAATGTTGTGGTGTGAACAATTCCTTTGTCATCTGTTTACAAACAATCAGAAAACTGAAAGAATGCACTGCTGCAGAGAGAGACAGCGATCATCTGCTGAGAAGAGTCCACATGAAAAAGAACATTCAGACAGAAAGGATCAAAAGACAGACACAGACCCCCTACATTGCAGAAGTGATAGCACAGACAGCTGATCAGGGGAAGTCTTCAGGATGCAGAGAAAGACACCACCTGCCATGGGTGACAACAGGGGGCTAAACCAGAGCTGTACACAAGGCTCTCTCCCTGGGATTAAATGTAAATGCCCCAGATTGATGGGTGGATCATAATAAGGCAGCTAATGGGGTGGATCACAACAAGCGCCAGGCTTGTTAGCACTTACTGTAATTATTATTTCAATGTTTATTCATAGACTAAACAATTTGGTCTAGGGAAACATTTTTCTTTTTAAACCTTTATTGAGGTATATAGGGTTATTACTGCAATGACACCGATTTCTGATTAACAAGAATCCACTAAGGACTTGTTCGTCCATTATAATAATGCACATATTTACACGCCACAGAGCATGCATTACCACAATGCACATTACATGCACTGGTGCACTGCGGTGCCATTTAAATTAATGGTACCCCATGTGCACTGCAATGCAATCAGCACAATGCATTGCTGGAAATTATGCTTTCAAAAGAACAGCATGCCCTATTTTCTGCCCTAATGCAACACAAGCTAATGCACAGATATGTTTTTAAAAATGTATGTATAGCCCTAACTATTTTTTTATTAAACATTGGTATAGAGTAGGGAAGAGTTTCAGTTGTTTGGAAGAGAAAGGGTTACCTGCTAATGTTTTTTATTGCTTCTCACAGAGTCCTGGTGGCCATTGACAGAAGGTTAAAAGGGGTGGGAAAGACAAATTGTTTTATTTGTCACAAGAACAGAAGTGTAAATTCCCCAGTCTGAACATCTGGTGGTGTCTAAGTGTACCTAGGCACTCCTGTACCTACAACTGTTTTCTGCAGTGTGATATCCAAGCTGCTGCTACTTTGGGCTGCTAGTCTCAGGAGATTTGATAATATCACTAATATACTGCTCACTGTTCTTCTTACTTGAGGCTCTGCTACAAGGAAGCAAAACTCTGCTTCTACCAAGATAACTGCCCCCATGGAATAAGGCATGGTAGTTGTGGAATAAAGCATTTTTCAGTATAACCAATCATTTTTTGGTGTATCCTTTTTTTTTGTGCATAGGATGCAAGGGGAAGGAGGATATAATTTGCCTTCATATTTTGAGCCCCTCCCCTATCCCATAATTGACCCTGTTTCATTTTTCAAAGGTTAGGTGCTATGCTTTGACATGACAAGCAAGACCTTGCTGCCCACGATGAGCTGCCCCTGCACAAAAGAACATGCAGAACAAGGCATAGTAAGTCAGTAATAATGGAACAATTGGCAGCAAGGAGACCATAAGAAATAACAACCTGTCTTCTTTTTTTAGGTTCTTTTGCAACAGCAGCAAGGTAAAAATAACCAAGCATTTTTTGGACATGGAAAATAGACCTCCTTGCATGCAGAAACACATTGTAAAATTGCAGCAACCAATTGCTGATCATTCCTTGCCCACGTTGTGAAGGAAACTAGCATTTTATTGTTGGTGCACCACATGTCAGGACGGAAAGACTGCAGTGGGTCCCAATGGCAAGCAGTTTAACCAAGGACCATCTGTCATTCTATTTAAGAGATTTCTTCTTGTGTAGGGTTAAATAATGATCTATTAAAGCATGCCTTGCAATCCAAAAACAGCCTGCACAGTGCTGCTATATGCAGAGATGCTTGGGTTACTTTGGTTAGTATTTTGCCTGGGTTCAGACTGCTTACAAAGCAGGGTAAGGTCATTAGTGTGATCTGCACAATCAGAATATTACATGACCAACACAAGTAAACACAAAACCTTAGATGGATGAAAAATAATTTGTATGGAGTAGTAATTGCATGTTTGAAAAAAAATCTTATACTGCAATGTTATCACTAGAACATGAATGGAGAGGAATACCCCAATGCAGATACTTAAACGTAGCCCCAGTTACCCTCATTCTTAGAACATGTTCTCTCACTTCCGAAGAAGATTTGGCAAAATTTATTCAATAGACTACGTATAAAAAAATGTTGGACAGGGATTCTAATCATTTACTACTTCTAAAAACAATTTGGGACCACTGTTCTAAAATTTAGCATCTGAGGTTCCTGTTAACTTACTTTTATTTTATTATTCATTACCCTTATCATACCCCTTTAGTAATGTACATTCCAGAAAAGTTTTTATTATTGAAGATCTAAGAATTAATCTCTATGAATGCCACATGCTGCAACATGACTGCTGACAAACAGAATCTAACCGCAGGCACTCCAATTTTATTGCCGCAAGGCATGTTTAGAAGGTAAAAACATAAAATACTATCACCAAATATTTCTGTGTAAATTGTTCCAATTGATCAAGCCTATTAAACCAGCAAAACCTGTCATTGTGCTGATTTCAGCAGTTTTCTTTATGCAGTACTCAACATCAGTATATAATAACTGTAAATCCTGTTTGGATTCCACACTAACAATTTGGAAATTGTTTACATGCAAAAGATAAAACGAAGTTACCCACTCATGTAGACAATTTTATTGGTAGTGAAGTCCCAGCAGTGCAGGTTTACTTATAAATATTTGTACCCAATATTTACACAGCTTTTACCAAATGTTCACACATTTTTCAAAATGGAAAATGCATAAATCCTAGATGAAAGTTGTGTGCACTTTGGACTGTTATGTAAAAACATTTATAAATAGGCGTTTAGATGTCAAAGTAGCAAAATCAGAGTTTTGCAAAACGTATGGATTGTGTTGAGGACAAATAAAGATATATAGGCATATACAGTCATGGAACAAAATCCTTCAAAACTATATTAAAATAGCAAAGGGGAGTTCTGTGGTCTGCAAAGTGGTAGCAATTCAATCTATAATCTATAACTACCATATTAGTGCATTGTGTTTCAGTGCAGTGTTTTAAAAAAAAAAAGCCTGCTTGCTGCATCTTGCGCGGGTCTCAGAAATGCATGTTACTATATAAACAAACCAAAAATACAATACACATTTAAATGTCTATGTCCATGATTATACACATATAAAATCACATGTAAAACAAGTATGGCACCTTTCTGAATTTAACTTCAACATGTCAAATATGCATATAGATTTTCAAATGTGTTGGTCTGAATGGCAGACTTTTTTTTAATTAAAGCATGTGGAGGAATAGTTTATATAATAAAAACAAATACTTACTGGTAATTATTAGGAGTCACCAAAATGCCTTTATTTACCAAGTGGCAAACTAATACAGGTATGGGTTTGTTCACAGAATCCATGTGTTGATGTGTATTAATTATATTGACCTGGCAAATTGTTGGTCAGTGTGCCAAAATACAGTGTGCAGAACATTGCAATTGCATTGTAATGCAGCATTCTAGTGTAAAATCCCTGTTCAAAGTAATAGGTTCTAGGGTGTTTAAGAGTAATACAGAAGTCTATTCACTTTCATTGTGCTGGTAAAAGCATCAAACGGCGTGATGTTCCCAATACTTATCATTTTGAGCACCCATCTTTGCTAAAAATGAATAAAGAGAAATAAAATAAAACTGCCCATACAGATTTAGGAGTGTTCTTCAAGTAAATATTTGGCCAAAAGCAGATGAAGCATATTGCTAAAGTCTTTTTAAACTGTGCTTAGCAATCATTATAACAGCCCAAGTATCTCTGTCTTTTTTTTTTTAGTGAAATGTATTAACCTTAAAATGTTTTTTTTTTCTGTATTAGGGAGAAGGTAACCAGGCATCTGATGTTCAAAGGGCAATCCATCCTTTCCAATGACCAACATGAAAGAATGGACTACATAGTGACCATTAGAGAAAAAGTTGTTTTTTCTAGATTACCTCGAATTTGCATGTCCCAAGGAACTGTGTCCAGGAGTAGGCCTTTGATAGTACGTATATTCTGTAAAGGTGGGAATCTGACCAAAAATGTTTGGGGGTATTCTTCATGCTGGCAACCACACAAATAGCATTTTCCTATTGATTGGATTACAACAGGGGTTCCCCATAACAAAATTATTTTAGCAGTTCCCTAGGGGTAAAAAGATTCACAAAAGCTACCTTAGTGTGTGGGGTGCCTTTTATTGAATTAAAACATGCTACAAATGTAATGTGCTCTAATGCAGTGAAGATGAGTAAATCGTCCATATTATTAACATCACTGGCCAACTCAGTGAATAGGAAAACAGGTTATGCACTAAGGATATATAGGATATTTTGATAAGCAGTTCTTGGTTTTGTTGGCTTTGTAACAGTTCTCCACACTTAGGGATAGAAAGGATCTGGCACATGTCAAGATTTCCCAACATTCAGATATGTCTGGAGCAGAAGATCAGGGTGCTGCTCAGTTTTCTGCAGTACATTTGAGAAGCAAAGCTGCTGCAGCTTGATTGTTTTGGTGAAATACCTGCACAGCCATGAATCCCTAGCTATCTCTGGGATTTAGGAGCAGCTGCTCAGCTTGACAGACTGTTACCATTTTTCTAACAATTGGATTAAAGATGAAGCAAGCATTATCTTTTATCTCCTGCTAAAGGTAATCTATTTTATTTCATTTGGAACCTATAAACGATCTGTTATTAAACCTCCGCAATGTCCTGTGTATTTTTTCATTGGTTCCAGATCCTCCTCCTCCTTATAAAAAAAGTATTACAGTTTTTTTTCCCTTTATAGACGTGAAACATTGCATGCTAATTTCATTATTACATATTTGATTGGAAATCTCTTGAAGTACACTTTTCTCTTAGTGGAAATGCATTTTCTGCTCTGATGCTACAGTGTTCTATGCTGGTAGAGATGAGTAGCAGGCACGCCGTTCATCACATGAATCCTCATATGTATGTGAAATGCTAAAGAAAAAAGTGAGTATGACTGACTTGGTCCGAATTTGGGTGCCTTTTGGACTACACAAATATTCTTCATAACTTTTATAGCAGAACAGTGGAAGTAAACCCCTGAAAATGGTAGCTGCTTGTCTGTTAGGGCAGCATGGTGGTTTAGAGGTTAGCACTCTGGCATTTGCTGCGCTAGGTGCCAGGTTCAAATCTCAGCCCAGGATGCCATCTGCATGGAGTTTGCAGGTTCATCCTGTGTTTTTGTGGGTTTCCTCCCACATTCCAAGACCGTTAAGTTAATTGGCTTCCCCCTGAAGTTGTCCTAAGACTGTGATAATGACAAATAACCATGGCAGAGACATTAGATTGTGAGCCCTTCCAAGGGCTAGCTGGTGATGTGACTTTTAACTCTGTAAAGCGCTGCTTAATGTGTCGGTGCTATATAAATACTGTATAATAATTATATTGGAGTGTCTATCTAAATATATTTTAAGTTAGCAAGGTTAACTAAATTTACAGACAGGAGGTCATTCTACCTGCAGTTCCAGTGGTTACCTAAAGAAGAACTTTTAACTACTAAGATATTTGATTTCAAATTAAATGTATAGTTTATTGATCCAAAAGATAGATTGTAAGCTCTTCTGGGCAGGGTCCTCTCCTCCTGTGTTATTGTTTGTATCTTTCTGGTATTTGCAGCCCCTATTTAATGTACAGTGCTGTGTAATATGTTGGTGCTATATATAAATACTGTTTAAATAATAACCATACATAACACTGAGCAAACAAAATGAGGAATAGCTGGTCACTTTTAGAGCTTATGATGCTGTGAACCCAGGCATGAACTCATACTACTGTCTACAGGTCACAGGTGAAGCAAAAAACCACCTAGCTTCTGACATTGCCTTGGTAACCATCTCCCACCCACTCCCATTCAGTAACTGACAGGCCGCAACCAAGGCCTTCATGCATTCCTATCCAATTATTTATAGTCTCCATAACAACAGTTAAGCAATTTGTGCCTTAGCACAGCCAAATGAGCATTGTTTAAAGTAATTTGGCCAATAGATGCAGAACCAAATTATAAATATTATATTATTATAAATATATTTTTATACACAAATCTTAAAAACAAAGGGATAACATTCATTTTCTCAGTAAAATTATTTCAAAAATATTGCAACACCTTTGTTAAAATTACACAGTTAGGCAGAACTGCAATCCGAACAATTTAGGCCTCATGATTTTAAAGAAATCAATTCTAGGTTTGCTGGATCTCCCAGATTCTTCCAATGATAGTTCATCTTTTCTAGTCTTGGAGAGCTTTAATAAATTAGGCTTAATATGTCAGTGCTACATAATTGATAAAATAATAGTATACTCATAAAAAGTATATTTACTATAATCATTGCCCATTGATTCTGAGCAGCCAATTCGCAACCTGCCCACTCATGTAGCCCCCGTTTCAGTCCATACATTAGTCAGCTATCCATTGACATGGACCAATAATTATAAATAGAAAAAACATTTAATACTTTTTTCCCAGCTGCCCACACTGTTGTTCTCATTTATATTCCAACAAGGCTACTGGTCAAGGATTCTTCAACATCTGGCAGACTTTGGGGTGTGTTAGATTAGATGGCTCGTTCCTGGACTAAATTTCCTTCTGCTACTCTCTATGTTGAGTGTTGACATCATCAGATATCAGCAGAAAAAACTACAGAGTACAGCACAGAACCAGACATTGGGTACACCTAGTAGTGTTTAAGAGTACAGACGAATTTTTGCCACCAATATCTTGTAAATATGGAAGAGCATAGTGATTTGGGTTATGTTGGCCAACATGGTTGCAATGCAAGGTTACAACAAAACAATAATCTTTTATGTCCCATGCTCGCACAAAGCCATGTGTTTGTGTGCATTAACAAAACATTTAGGCATTCTCCAAGTTTATGCAGTGTACAAAAAAAACACATCACAACATATTCCACAACTCTACTAAAAAAAGTGGTTCAGTATACAGTAAAATGCAGTGTAGCATACAAAAAAAGCATGTGAATGTGCATCAGCTCATGTGCAGTTTCTATGTGCTTTTATACAGTATATGTTGTGGTGTGAACAAGCCCTTACTGACGTTTTATTTTTCATTTAACAAGTATTTTTACATTATTATGTTAAAATGATAGGGTTGGCATGCAAGGTTGCACATGAGTTGGTATGGAACGTGGTAAAAGAATATCACCATTTTCTTTTTTTTCATAGCTATGCCTGTTTCCCTTTTGAGTAGAATTCCTCTGCTAGAGTATGACAAATTTTTGTGCTTTTTAATTTAAACTGCAGTTAGTAAGTAGGGCCTAGCAAAGTTCCTCTTTAAATAACTTTTTTTCTGTTAAAGTTAAAAGTTGAAAAAAAAGTACCCGCTTGTATAATGGAGCTGTTGTACAATGGGATACTATTTCCCTTTGGAAAGGTAACTGTGTAGCGAATTGTGGTTGCATTGTGACAGGTCCCATATCTCATGAATAAAACACACCAGGTTCCTTTTTCTGTCTTTGTATCCCTCTGGTAACACAAGAATCATAAAGAGATCAGGTCTCTACACCGAGGGAAGCTCTGTGTTGCATTTATGTTTCTACAGACTGGAATCATTATCAGGTCAGCGTTTCTGTTGTGGGAAACTTTATAGTTGTCGCTATCAAACCCAGAATAACAAAATAGCACAGCTGAAAGATTCACTTCAGTTAACATTAAAATGGAACATGTAAATTCACTAAGGAGACATAGCTCACCTGGTGAATGGCTCCAGTTTTTATCCTGGCATATATCTTCCTCACTTGATTGCCCTTGGAGCTAAATTCCAGTAGATGCCAGTACCATTGTCTTCTGAATAAATGTGAAAGTGAGCCTATAAAAATGCAAAGCCAGTTTCCCCTGGTTCCAAGCCCCGTTCCCTTACATTATAGCCTTACTCAATTATTAGAACATGAATTATGTGGCAAGGCTGCAGTCTCCCGAATGCCAGGCATACACTATGCATATTTCTCTACATGTTATTTCCATTTACTTATATGATAATATTATTATTATTAATAAACTGTATTTATATAGCACCAACATAATATGTAGCTCTGTACATTGAATAGGGGTTGTAATTAAGAGACAGATAGTAAAAATGATACAGGTAGGAGAGGACCCTGCCCAAAAACTTATAGTCTAAAACAAGGGTTCTTAACCTATTGATGACTCCAGACCCCCAATGGATTGTCCAATATGGTCACCAACCCCCTTTACTTGACTGTCCAAATAATCATCATGATTCCTTATGTTAGTTGCCAGTATGACTTCCAAATATATCAACAGCTTGAATTTATTGTACTTTAGATATGGATAGCTAGGAAGAGAACAAAATCATAGGCTTAGATAACTTTATCATATTTATTCACAAAATGAAAAATGACAAATATACAAACTACAACTATTTTACAATATAACTTTGATTCACCTGTTTCAGATTTTAAACTAATAAGTTTACTTCTTACAGTTGAGTATTACACAAAAGAAGAAAACAAACTTAAATGTGCAAGTTTTTTCAATATCTAGACTTTCACTAATCTAGTGAGATAATTGCTGTTTTTGTGAAATCAAAGCATGGAATTGGGGTACAGTTACAAACAAAGCTACTCGCATGTCATCTGACACATGAAATCGATTTCTCCACTTTGATTTCAGATTTATTAATGAACCCAAGTATAAATTAATACATTAAATATATATAAATACCAGTACCCAGAGATTGAGTTCCATACCCCCAGCATTTGGTTTCCATACCCCCTATGAGTATGGTTATCCCCAGTTAAGAACCCCTGGTCTAAAAGATAGATATAAGTCGAGCTAGGGGTGGGTAAGAGCATGGTTTTAGGGATAGCTAGGGTTAAGGTCACGGGGCCAATTTTTTTTAACATGGCAGGGGAGGGGGATATAACTAGTGGCAGGTAGCCAATAGTGCAGCTCTATTTACAACCCTTGTGGTGGTCTTTTAGGGTTCTTATTTATACTCCTTACTAGTGCTGCTACTTGTAATTGAACAATCAAATACTACCAATGTCATCTAGTTAGGAAGCTGATAGTGCTAAGATTTCTTTTCCTCCTCTGCTTTATTGCTTTTGTGTTCAGTTTGTCCCGTGTACCAAAGGAGAGGAGCTTTGCGGTAAGCTTAAACTAAACTGTGCTTAAGCGGGTGGATCAGTGTGCGATTGTTGGGCAGAAAAGATTGCATTCCTCAATCTCTGATTCAGCAGTTATTACAATAGCTTCCAAACATTGACTGGGTTTCCCTTGTATCTAAACCCAATACCAGTCTTATGGGCTGCTATTGCTGCCAATATAGCCTTGCATGGTAGATAAATCCAGTTTTAATTAAGTTGAGAGAATTTTGTTATTTTTCTTATTAAAGAACAGATTTTTAAACATAAACATAAATTTACAGAAAAAGTCAGGATAGTCATTATATTTGCTATTACTATTCTTACTGCTCTCCAGTGAGCTTCTCTGAAATACATGGTGATTTGGGGAAATACAATCGCTTGTCCACAATTCTAGTTAGCAAAAGCTATTTATACCCATAGAATATGATAACTTTTATTCTTGGACATCTCCAAAAATCAATGTTTTGCAAGGAACCTGCTTTCACTAAAGAAGTCAGTCCAAAGTTTTATTCCCTCAACAGAAAATTTAAATACAATTTTATAATAGTTATTGGTTAAAAGAGCAGTCAAATTAAACTCAGATCAACTTTAGATTATTGAATGGTTTATGTAGTAAAAAATGTGCTTTGCATAGTCTGTGTTGACTCTTTTCAAGGTTCTGCATATTCTGAATATGTATGCTGATATGACATAGATGACCACATTACCATTACTAGAAGATAAGTAAAGGACAAATATTAGCATTAACTCTGTAACCAGAAAATATGTCAGAGTAAATGCTACTTCTGGAACTATAACAGGGGCCATGTCTACCTGAACCAATGTCAAAAGTACATTTTACTTTAATACTAATACTAGAGCTAGAACAGAAGCTATTTCTGCCGGAAACAATATCTGTATTTAATGGGGTGCTTACCACTACTACAGAGGCCAGAATTAAGGCTGTTTCTGCCAAAACAGATGTTACTGTCCAGGATTCTTACCACTAAAGCTAGAACAGAGGTTGTTTTAGAACAGATGTTGGAGTACAAACTACTTACTACATAAGCTAAAACAGAAGCGATTTCTGCCTGAACAGATGTCGGTGTATAGGCTACTTACCACTACAACTAAAACAGAGGCTATTTTAGTCCAGTTAGATGTCATTGTACAGGCTACTTACCACTACAGCTAGAAACCATTTCTGCCCATAATGATTCCAGTGTACATGCTTCTTGTCACTAGATCTAGAACAGAGGCCATTTCTTCCTGAACAGTTGTCAAAGGCTGGCTGTTATAGAGACTCATGAATAGTCTAATTCAAAAACCTTCACCTAAAAAGCATGTAGAAGCAGTAAAAAGCAGTTTCAGATAAAATAATACTCATATGGGGGAGAGCTTCTGTATTTTGCTTGATTTCTGCATCTTCTGCTAAAAATAATAAAAAAGTTAATTTTCCCTTTTTGTATGATAGTAAAATAAAGTTCCTGGTGTACTTCGTATATTCAGCTTACCTTTACTGAGCCATTTATACAACAGTGCATCCATTTGTTTGTTTATAATAATTACTTCATTCATATAATTATTACATAATCATTTTTTGTAGTCTAACCAGAAGTGTGATCAAAGTAAAACATGCTGATATTTTCTGCTTTAGGATGGCTTTGATGTGCTTTGCATTGCTTTAGTGGGGGTCAGAAACAACAGAACAACAAACAAAAAACATTGAGTGTTACATTTTTTTTAACCAGCTCTATATTTTCCATGAAAGGAGCCTAAAAGCAGTTCACCTGACATTATTCATAAAATGCAGGACCCCTGCTAATGCTTCCAGGCTCAGATTCCCAGGAAATCATAAAGAAAAGATGATAACAAGGTAAAAGCCTCGAGCTGGTCCTTGGTTGAAAAACCTTAGTGAGTTATTTAATTTCCCAGCAACCAGCTTAGAGTTTTAATGTTTGGATGGAAAGAGAGCATAGCCTGTAGGCCAGTTGTTCAAAAAATAAAAAGAATTCAAAACATGAAACCACATGTTCCAAATATTAATCCAGAGAATGGTGTGGTCTGTGAGGAATATAAAAGGCCTATTCAAAGTGTCACTGACAGCCTATTCATGGAAAGAACTCCCAGCCACCATGAAGAGCAAATATATTATTTAGAGGAATGCAAAGGTAAGCTATTTATCTAAAGCAGGAAATGTTAATATATCTTCTACTAATATGTTCAACGTAGTAGTTAAAGGGGAGCTTCAAGTAAAACACATTTCTAGTTTTGGAGAGCATGAGGAAGCAAAAGGACAATACATCTTGTCCCAGGGACACAACAGGATATAAAAAAAATATCAAGAGAGATTTTCACTTATCTTCTTACAGAGAAAACTATAAATCTTGGTTCACTTTTTGTTTAAGTGAAAGTGAATTGGAAAATCTTTCATTTCCTATTGGGTGATTTCAGACAGAGGTAATTTAGGAAAGTCAATGAGTAGTAGCTGACAAAAGATTGCCCACCTGCTGTATTTTGACTCTGTTATGTTGAGCTTCTGTTCAAGGGTTAGCTTTTTATTTTATTTTATCACACTAGGATGCCACCCCCTGCCAGTCCACCATTGATAATGTCATCCCCCCTTTTTCCCCAGCATGTCCGCAGAGACACAATCAACACCATACTGGCACAATCAGAGACATGTGAGCAGATGAAATGCTCAAAATCACATTCACAAATACACAGCAAGCCAACCAAAAACATGTAATCAGAAATAAACATCAGCACTGTTCTAAGCAGCGCTTCTTTGGTTGTAAATCCTCTTTTAGGACAAAAGTAAACATAAACCTCCCCAATAAAGCAACGTAAAATAAAAACAGAGGTTGTAACTTTTTTCCTATCTACAAAAAAAGTTTTGCTTCTAAATTTACTTTAAATCTGTGGTACTGTAGATCTCTTCGTTCCTACTGGAACAGCATATTTCAGCTGATATATGACATTACTGATCTACAAATATCACCCACACCCGAATTGGTTATTTTACATCTGAACATTAGATACTTTTAATATCCTGATATCCAGATACTTTTAATCTCTAAATTGCTTATCACCAGACTATGGAAAAGCTCACAAATCCCAAGTCATAGTGAGGTGGTGGCTGATCTGAACCTGTGTTGCGCATATGAAAAAACAATTGATATTCTTAATTTCAACTATAACAAATTTTTGATCAAATGGAACCTTTGGCTAAATCACTCTTCCTGTACTGTGGTTAGGTAATTGATGGACAGTTTATAAAAGATTTTTGTGATTGTGTATGTTTTACTATGTGCTGTTCTTTAGGTATAGGCATGCTTCCTTGTTGTTGTTGTTGCTGTGGTTGTTTTGTTATTACTGTATTGATATTTTTATACTCTTTTTCTTACTGTTTCCTTTTTATTTTTGTATTGTAATTTTCAAAAACTATCAATAAAGAAATATTGAACAATAAATTTACTTTAAATATAATGTATGTTCTGATTCGATAAACATATATATCTGCATATATTGTCAAGTGATTTATACTTTTGCAGCTCAAGATAGATGCTAACTAGCCAAGTATGCCTGCAAGTTACTTGAAATATTGGCAACTAAGTACAATGTGGTTGGTCGTGTTTAGTGCGCTTTTGTAGGCTTACCCTCCTTCCTCTGTTCATAAAGAACAGAAAAATGAACACTGGGCATTTGGCAAACACACTTGGCAGCTGTGTTTTCTATGTGATCTTTCTTTGTCTTCTTTGGGTTGGGAAATTTTGTAACTATTATTTGTGAAGGATGGTCCAATTCTCACATAAAGTATTTTTAAATGTTGGAATGAACTGTATAACAGCTGTGAATAAAACAATACAAAGTTGAACTAAAAACTACTCAATATCAGTTCTTTTTTTGTTTTTGTTTTGCATTGATTCTATTTTTACCAACAGCACCACAAAGGTTTGAAAAAAAGCGTTTTATGGTTTAAAATAAGAAGCATCTGAAATAATCAAATTTAGCACACTTTCATGTATGGAAGTAGAACAAATGTGACGGTAAAGGAACCAACAGCCTCCTAAATTACTCAAATGAGTCATTTTTTTCCCAAGCTTGTACTTATATCAAGTGACCAATTTAATTCAGGGATATATTTGAAGTAGTTGAAGTTCCATTCAGTCTTATTAAGGGATAGAGTGCAAATTACTCCTTTTATAAACAAGTCCGGTTTTGCTCAGGTCCTTGACAACTCTGTTTACACAGGAAAGGGAATTCTATTAAGCAAACTAAACGTTTATTGCAACCTTTAATTTTATACATTCCTTTATTAAACCTTTATTTCTCTACTAGATTTATAGAATCCTAAGGACCATAATAAGTTTGCTGATCATTTTTTTTTTAAAGACCAATTTCAACAAAACCTGCTGCATTATTCTTTGTCTCATTCCCATAAATTAAATATTAAAAAAAATGAAACATGGACCATGTTACTCCCTTATAATGGCCACAGCAAGAGGCAGACTCCGGAGCTTAAATGCAGCAATCTCACCAACATGATGTAAACGTAATGGCCGACTAGAAGCAGTAGTTACCCTTGAGAGCTAGTTTGGAAATATCCAGTTCTTTGCTTTGAGTACTATGGAAAAACGAATATAAATATATACACACACATACAGGTTTTACAAAACAATAAAAAATCTTCAACTCTCCTTATGTCATATTCACAGGGTCAAATCTATACTTAATCTTTGGCCAATTGTCTTGGGCTACTCCTTCCTACACATGACTCTTTCACACACCTAAAATCATAAATAAAAGAGGCACCGAAACATGCAACCATGAAAAAAAAATGTAAAACATTAAAAAAAAGTCATTATTGTCAGTAATAAAGTCAGATCCTGTCTGGTGCTAGCTGCCCTAGCACTCTAGGCTACAAACTAAGTTGGCTATGAAGAACTCCAACGGTGGCCATATATACATGTTCATTTGATCAACATTTAAATTTGTGATTGTTCCGCAGAGCAGATTGTTGTGATATAGCTGCTGGACATGTAGGCTATAAATCAGGTTCATTAGAGAGTCTGAGTCATTGGACAAAATATTGACATATGTAAGACGTCTGTGCCATCTCTCTCTGAGCGAGATGTTGATAACGTCAATTCTTTTTTATCAGGCTCTTATGTGGAACCTGAAGTAGATGATTAGGGATGAGCTGAGTGATTTAGGTGAAATTGATTTAGTCTTTTGCATAATTTCACTAAAGCCTAAACTGGCAATTTCATTTACTGAGCTGCTTAGGTAAAAGAAATCTTGGAAAAAAATCATTCTTTTTTGTTTAATTAAAGGGTCTTGGTTTCCTTATATTTATGTTTATCCCATCGATTGTTATTTCTTTAGTTTTTATTTCTTTATTTTTTATTGTTTTTTCTTTACTTTAGTTTGTTTCCAATAATATTATTTATATATATATATATATATATATATATATATTTATATATTTATTTATTTACTTTTTTCAGGGTTTAGCATCAAATAGCAGGCTGGAACAGGTGCAACTCTATGCATCAGTTTTGCTTTTAAAAGCGTACCTAAACTTAGAATTTTTACTTTACATACGCAGTGAGACCGGCAAGTTTTTTTCCAATCTACGTCACCTGATCTCGCAAAGAACACAAAAGAAAAGAGAAGAAGATGTCGGCGCCTGGCTTTCCCTCTGCGTTGGGGCGACACAGGACCCGATGGAAGAAACCTCCCCATGGATGGACTGATCTACGGTGTGATTTGTTTGTTTTAAGTTAGTTTTGGCTTTACTTCCGCTTTAATTAAGCAAAATTGAAGACAAAACAAACAATCTTCCCTTGCATAGGTTGGTGTCAGCAAAAAGAACAGTCCAATCTATATATATATATATATATATATATATATATAACACCTAATGAGAGCCACAAGAACAGGTCCATAATAATTAAAACATTTAAAAGCCAATGAATTTACTAAAAAATTAATAAAACATAATATTTCAACTTTGTCCTTGTCTTGCAAAGATCACTACTACTGTTGACCACAAATAGGAAAAATTTAGAAACCAAAGTATGCACCAAAAATGATTGTAATCGGCTCAAACAAATTAGATTTTCTGCAAATAAATCAAAGAAAGCATTTCTATGGCTCTCACCTGAAAATCAATATTTGATATTAATCTAAAATTATTAGTGGAAGATTACAGAACATTTTTCTTCACCAATACAGATGTCTTAAAAGATGACCATCAAAAATATTCATACATAGATTCACAAGGAAGTTTACGCTTTGATTGTTGTGGGTATTATTCAATGGTCTTCACAGGATAAAAGTCTTTGAACAGATCATGAACCAGTTAAAAGTGTTGCATAAACTCCACCAACAAAATGAATATTATGAAAGGGCAAACTACTAAAGCCTTCTTAATATACAATTATACAAAGGAATTTACAAAGTAAATATACAAAGTAAACTTTGTTAGGCAATGGGAACAAAAAAAAAAGTCCATAGTGCAGCCACTCCTGTATCCTTTCACTTTCAGAACTGTGAGCCATCATTAGATTTTATACATTGGAAAACTTGAAGAATTTTGAAACACATTGTACTGAAACCCTGAAAAAAAAAATGCCAGAAAACAATTCTACTGAAAAAAATACAGACAAATGTATTGTCTAATATAATTCTGGAACACAATCTATGTGAACATATCCATATTATGCTTTGCTAAACCATGACAAATGTTTTAAAACACAAATGTACTTATTTAATAAAGGGTGCTTACTACTTAAAGAAACATCTACTGTGTAAAATACAGAGACTGTCATTAACAACCTACCTCTGAATCTGTTAGCTGCCTGGCAGTCATACTAATCCATCAGCTTCCCCACTAGTGATGATTAGATAAATTGTTATGAATTGTTGCTTTTAGGAATGATCAGTTGGAAGTTAAGCAACCTCTACTGAATATTTCAAGAAATGTGTAAACTCTTATTTGATAATGCTGCAATATAAAAAATGGACAGCAGGTGTCAGCATTACACTACTGAAAGAAATTGACAACTGCTCAGTGTTAAAAAAAGTAGGTAAAAAGGTATACTGCTTTAAATGGCTTAATTTGCAAATCTCCTAGATTGTAAACTCTTCAGGGTCCACTCCTCCACTTGTGTCACTGTCTATATCTGTCTGTCATTTGCAACCCGTATTTAATGTACAGTGCTGCGTAATATGCTGGTGCTATATAAATCCTGTTTATTATTAATAATAATAATATTAATAATAATATTAATATTAATAACAATAATAATAAAAATAATAATATCACATCAAAAAGTTGTATCTGCAGCATATGGACTGCAGGTACCATTTGTCCATCTTTTTCCTGTAGACCACTATGCTGGGAAGGATGAAATTCAATCCAAAGGAGCATTAACGGCTGTATTTATAAATGATTCCCTTGTCAATTGGACTTAGATTTGTCCCTTTTATCCCTTAGAATACTGTATATAGCGTTTACTATTGTGACTTTTGATACTTGGCCACTGCGTAGCATATTGAGTCTTAGACCTAAATGCTTTGAAACAAGCAATGAATAGGGATTCCAGTGGCTGTGAGCGAAAATGAAGAGAAGTCACCAATAAATTAGAGGAGTAATGGGAGCTGGTGAGGGGATCGAGTTGCCCTCTATTTGAGTGAGTGCAAACAACATAAATGTAAAGTGAGTGCAATAAACATAAATGCAATATATATACAGGTGACCATGGAATTCTATAGGATTTCTAGACAAAGTGATTTTTTAGGGGAATATGAGAAGAATTGATTCCAAAGTGAAGCTGAAGCATGGAAGACATCATGGATATGATAGCAGTAAGTGGTACTAATAAAAGATAATAGAATCAGATCATTTGCAGACCTTAAAGCAGGGTTTTCTATGGGATCTGGCAATAATTTCATTAATTTTCCCACATATTTGCTTGCTAAAGAGGGTCTTTGAAAGTATGCACAGCAAGGTTTAGGGTAGAAAAATACAAGAGGAACACAAGAGCCTGTTTTACAATGAAGGAAAGCCAACTTTACTGATTTGCATTTACTCAAAATAAAGAGAGTTTTACATTGCTCTCTTCCAGTGTGACAAAGAGGCCTCTGTCATAGAAACAATGCAAACATTTTATGTATTCTTCATTTAAGAAAGACACTGAAGATGATTAGTTAGATTGAATGGCCAGCACTAAGAGCAGGGGGCCTTATATTTTTGTTTAAAATATAAACTTTCTGTCTAAGTTCAAACCAACCAACCACACGTTTCCTTTCTACAGATTATATTTGAATTTGATTGCTATAGGGTAGCAGATTTTTTAGGCACTCCAATAAATGAGGTCTATCATGATTTTCAATACAAACTATATAAAGCTGACATATTCTACAGTGCTGTTCAATGTAAAAAATAAAAAGCATAATTAACAATTCACACGATTTGGCTTTAGTATACTCATATAAATCCCTGCCAGCTAGTTAACACATTGAACAGTTCTTGGTGAAGATGGGTGAAATTCACACCATGTACAGGGATCCTGGAAAATAACGCTTTTAAGTCTTGGAGGCCTTAGCACCCATGTTTGTTCAGCAGATTGGTTCTTGGTAAGGTCAGGCTCCAATCTTTCCCTTTTCTATAATGAATATAAGCCAAGAGTGCACTACATTTTCCCATTGTGTCTGCCACATGGAGAAGACCATAATAAACCCCAGATCAACTGAGACTGGATTTATGTATACCAGTTTTCTATATTTATTCTTATTAATCACATTCTAAATTTTCTCCATTCATTTTCTAGCCAATAATTCTAAAAGTGAATCTCACTTTTAGGACCAATGACCAGACGTGTTTTCTTTTACATGTCATTTTTCAAATAAAAAGGATACATAGAACAGTAAAAATGAACTGGGTTTGTATGATAATGAATACTAACACAGTATTTGAAGGCATATTGAATGAATAAACATAAAAAACCTTTTCATAGCAAGGAAATAACAAAGCAGGGCCTTGAACTATAAAGCTAATAATAGAGCTAGGGATGAGGATGCTAGACAATAGTTTGTACAAGTTCTAAAGATGGTTTATGCGAACTGCCTTAATAAAATACCAAATAAAAAGAAAACATTGAATGCAAGGAATGTGAAAAGAAGAACGAATGGGTATAAATATAAAAAGTTACAGAGAACACAGAGAGGAGGAGGAAAGAAGACCAAGGAAAGGGAGGAAAATGGTAGAGGTATAGATGGAGGAGATGGACAGAGTGACAAAGAAAATGATAGGATAATTATACTATTATACATGGAAATGATGTATTATATACTATTTTACATGGAAATTATCAGGACATAGATGATCAGAACAACAGTCTGTCCATCTGTCCATCCACCTCAGAGGTAATATTGCTGAAAAATATTTTTTTTATTCAAGTAAACTATCTTCCTTTATTTGATGAATATTATGGTTAAGCTAGGTGTCTCCTTATTTTTTATAAAGGTTGCAAGGGAAAATTATGTTTTATAGTTACCTAATTAAAAAAAAATAAAGTCCATCAGTCAGATGTATCCCCCAACCCAAGCTATATTGCTGAAAATAATGAATATGTAGTACATGTTTTATGGTACAGGCTACTACGTGTAAAGAAATTTATATATTTTTGGCAGGGTGAACATATCAACAGGACATGTAGTTTTTGTAGAACACTTCCACCAATTTTAGATGACACACAGCTATCTCCATTAAAGTCTTTAATGAGTCAATGGATCTCCAGGACCTCTTGCTAGTCTCTCCCAGGGTGGAGCTCTAGTTGTAGTTTGCACCTTTACTTTCTATATTAAGGAGTAAAGGATTAAGGCTGCTCAACCCTAGGTTGGATAATTACAAATAGAGCCATTAATTCACACTCTCACATTCTGTTATTGGCCTGTTTATGACCACCCTAATTCTTCTTCCCGTTTAACAATACATTTAGGCCTGGGGGACTATATAAAAGATAATTATGTAAAGTAGGACTGAGTATACAATTAAATATATAAAATCAAATTGTAATGGGTTACTAGCCTAACACAGGGTTATAGTAGTAGTGTACAAAGTGAAACAAAACATATTAACAAACAACAGCAAGATTATAAAATGGAATACTGCAATTTAATATCTTGTTAGTTTTTGGATTGCAATATGGAATAAACACATATATGTTTTAAAGCTAAACTCTAAAAACAGTGAATACCGATATAAATCAACTGTTTTGCATCTTTGTATTTTGGTTGTAACAAGTGATTATTATTATTATTATTATTATTAATAAACGGGATTTTTATACCGCTAACATTACGTAGCGCTGTACATTAAATAGGGGTTGCAAATGACAGACAGATGCAGACAGTGACCCAGGAGGAGAGGACCCAGCCCCAAAGAGCTTACAATCTAGGATTACTTTTCTATCAACTTGAACAAGTCTGGCCCTTCTCCTCTGGCATCAACAACATATTTTTACCCAGAGAACTACCACTCACTGTATATTCTTCCTTTTTTGGACCATTCTCTGTAAACCCTAGAAATTGTTGTCTGTGAAAATCCCAACAGATCAGTTTCTGAAATACACCAAACTGCACCAAATATGACAACCATGAAAGGTTCAAAGTCATTTAAATGACTTTTTAATGCTTGGTTTGAACTTCAGCAGCTTGTCTTATCAATGTTTACTTGTCTAAATGCATTAAGTGCATTAATTAGTAATGGAATTAATATTTTTATTATTATTTTTATTATATAAATATACTATATATTAATATTAATAACAAATAGGATTTATATAGCGCCAACATATTTCACAGAACTGTACATAAAATAGGGGTTGCAAGTGACAGAATACAGTTTACAGATTACGAATACAGACAGTGACACAGAAGGAGGAGAAGACCCTGCCCTGAAGAGCTTACAATCAAGGACAAGCAAATCAATAAGTGTACCTAATATTAACATTTTTCTAGTCAATCTGATTTTAAAAATAACTTTTAAAATTACAATAATTACCTATTCCATTCTTTGCCAGGTGTAAACAATAGATACTGAAAAATATGAAACTGTGTAACCTTTCTATCACTTACAATAGACCAATGTTTCCCAACCAGAGAACAGAGGAGGATAATCCGTTCTTTCTACTATCCATTGTTGATAGCCAGGAGTCTGCAATTTATTTTTTTAAATTGTTTTTATTAAAAGATATCAAGGTACATACAGAAAAAAGAAAATAAAGTGGTCGTAACATACAGTTCAAAAAAGAACATACAGCAAGGTTAGGTTCTAACAATACATATCTTCAAGCTTGTGGCTTAATGGCCAACCGCATAGAAATACAAACATTGTAACCAACCCGTTGTGCTGTATCAGTAGCAGGAACCATGATATCTTAAGAGTCTGCAGTTTATAAGTGAGTATATAGATGGGGGACCTGTGCACCTGGGAATGCCCTGTAATTGAATGGGGATCTGTATGGCTTGCATTTTGGATCTATCTAGGCAATTAGCTGGAATATGTACAATCTTACAATTTGTATAAATAGAAGAGACTGGGGCTTTTGGGATGGTTCAAGTATCATATGCCTTGTCCCTCTGATCAACATCTGATAAAAAGTGTTTTAAACATACATACACTGTTATTTAGAGAGCATTTAATACTAAGTAAAATATTATATTATTAAGAATGAGGACATTGGGATGAAATATAACATCATATACATGTGAATGTATCTAGGTCCGCTGGCTGCATGCTCCACTGCTGTTTTGGGTGAATTGCAAAATTCATGCAATGATACAATTTATTGTGGAAGTCGCCTTGAGACTACACAGATGACAAAAACAATTGATTAATTTTGTGCAGACTTTTGGGATATCCCTCTATCTGTGGGCTGTGGTCTTCATTTCTCCCCTTTGTACCTGCCTCTGCATTGGGCGACAAAATGTATTCTTTATCTGACAACCTTACTGGTAGGTTTTCTGGAGCTAGTGTTTATGTGTATTATTATTGTTCATGATGTGATATATGGCAAGAACATTGATTGTTTTTTGTACTGTGTTGTAGTGCTGATGTATCAGCTTGTATTGAATCATATCCTTGAAGAAGTGGACTCTGTCTTCGAAACGCGTTGGATAAGGATAATCTCAGCATATGAAATATATCGCCATAATGTTGTTTTGATAATATAAGATAAAATAAATATATTAAATATAAGAGAAAGTTTTTTATTGCTGTATTTTTATGAAGCAATATGTAATAATATGTTCAAAATTTTGTAATGGAAAATAACTGATGTGAAAGTCCCATTTCGACTTCCTCTTTTCTGTCTTTTTGTTTAGTTTCTCCAGAGGTATGATGATATGATATTTTAGGCTGTAAAGGTGACATTTCTCCCATTGGGCCGTAATGTTCAACCACCACACTAATACTGTAAGATGTGGATATAGTAATTATAGGAAGGGTTCCCTAAGACCAAAAAGTTTTTTCAAGGGTTCCTCCATGTAAAAAAGTTTGAAAAAGGCTGCTGTAGACACTTCTCAACAGTAATTCTTCCATTTATGTTCAAAATTTCCAGTATAGCACAACCCTTGCTCCAAGTGTTCATGCTTATGAAAATCATAGAATTGTTCTAAATTGTAATAGAGGAAAAAATATGCTCAACAAAAAATGCTATACTAGTGTTGTGTAGATTCAATACACCGTATTATTCTGCATGTGTCATAATGCAATACAACGCTGTCACCTGTCTAGCTGAGCAATGTAAGGAATGTCAGATTGCATTGGTATGTTGTTTGATGCAATGCTGTCCTACGAAAGGAAGGTGCGGCTCTGGACACGGGATTTTCTCTAATAAGGTTTGAACTGGAACTATGGGATTACAGGAAAGGAGGAGCTTTTAGTTTCACCTTGCAACACTGGTACTTTTTGAGACATTTTTTTTACTCTTTACTCATTTTTATAGATCTCTGACATTTGAAATGTTGTCATATGGGAAGAAAAAAAAAAGTCATATGGTCTAGGTCAATGGTCAGTGTACTGGGCCAATTTGCATCAGGATCATAGATTAAATCACCTGGTTTCTTTGCCAAAGCTAAACAGCCCAAAAATGCTTATGCCTAAAATCATTGTTTCAGTTTGGGGATACCACATCTCAAACTTAAATAGGCAGCACCTTTATAATAAGCACACTTACAGACATGGTTGCCATTGATCACATAAATGAAGTGCCTCAACATGATTCAGTTATGATATCCTTATACACCTAATAGTACAAGTGCTGATTGTCCATGCTGGTGGGGAATTAAAACTACATGGAATTAAAAACAGTGAAATATTTACAACCAGCTTATCAATAACAAGGTGATGGAAGTTTAGGATTTACATTGTCTGCATATACACCTAACCACAATAGTCAGATGTGGATATGCATATGTGCAATGTGCATATATATCATGTGTTTCTCTTTATTGCATGCTTTAAAAGATAAAGATAACCATTGGCGTAGCAATAGTTGAATTGCACAAAGTTTAGTTATCTGACGATTTATTTAATCTTTCAAGAGATATGAAACCCATGCAGCAAACTTTGTTTAACAAAGAAAATTTTAGTAAGCCACAGTGACCAATTAACGTTCATACTTTAATATTCTCAAAAAATCACACTGAAATCCTATTGGTTTTCTTCAAGTTACTATACAATGCATTTCATATTTGCTTGTTGTACTGTTGAGTTAGTCTAAACAAATGTATTAATGTTTTGTTTGATGATAGTAAAATTCTAAATTAAGTTAATAAAATGGAACACACATCATAAGGGCCTGCTGACAGCATAAGCATCTGTCTTGTATCAATTCTGGGCATTCACTTAGTAATGGATAAATGGATTCCTGAAGCATTTTTGTTAGCAGCAGAATATCAGTCACTCTATACAAAGGGTTTAAATAACCCTACATGACAGTAAATTTCAGGAACGTGACATATAGCGTCAATAACTACAATTTTCACTGAATGCTCTAAATTACTGCAATTCTCAGCCATTTTTGAGTTGTATTCGACAGGCGAGTTTCACTGTAATCTGTAAAGTGCACTTAATTGATGTCAAGCAATATGTCAAAATCTTAAAAATGCTCATATACTGTATATAAGTATATTAAAGTGAACATGTATTCTAAAAAACAACCCATCTCAACCCTCCTAGCACCGCTGGCTCAGTGACTAGCACTCTTTGCAACACTAGGTCCCAGGCTTGAATTTTGGCCAGGACTCTGCAAGAAGTTTGTATGTTCTCCCCATGTTTGTATAGATTTCCTCTGGGCACTCCAGTTTCCTCCCAAAAACATGCAGTTAGATATTTTGGCTTCCCCTCAAAATTGTCCTTGGGCTATATTAAAGACATATGACTTGGTAGGAACATTAGATTGTGAGCTCCTCTGAGGGACAGTTAGTTATAGGACAATGGACTTTGTACAGTGCTGTGCAATATGTTGGCGCTATATAAATACTGTGTAATATTAATAATCAAATGAAGCAACTTTTAGACGACAGAAGTTCCCAACCATTGGCACTGGCTCACATGGCTGCAATGAAGGAATCATTTGGAGGGTATATAAGTATGTATTTAAGCAACAATTTAAGCTGTTTGTGCAATGAACACTAATGCAGAAGAGAGAGAGTATATGCATAGTAATGGTTCAATACTATTAAACAGAAAATAAAAAACAATGGTCCCCTATCCTCAATGGCCCCATTATAGCTCCACCTACTCCTATGCTCTTTAGATGTATTAGCTTGCAAGTACAAAAAAATAACTACTGGCATGCAACACTGTACATCAAACAACAATTTTAGGAATACAGATGTGAAAAATACTTTATTATTACATGAATTAATTATGTGCTTTCATACATGGAATAAAAGGAGGGCTGTGTGTGTGGCATATTTTGGATCATATGACGTAGATGCATATATGACAGCACCACTGACGCAGAAAATAAATTCCAAAAAAAAAATGTCTCAGAAGCATGTGAAAATTTTTGTTAAAAGGTCACATATATCATTTTTTGGTGTGTAGTTAACCAGCACATTTTTTTGTCCCACCTCATTCTAGTTGATCTATCAGATGTTGCACGAACAGTGATCCTCCAACAATCCCAACAAAAAGACATGTAGAAGGATTAGAACTGCGTTAGTTGTTTTAGGCACCTACTGTGTGTGCCTACAGGTTTCAGGGAATAAAATCTTCCAACATTTGTGACAGATATACTTTATATGTAGGGGGGGGTCCATTCAGGAGAAGACTATACTATACCTTTTGGAGTGGGTTATGATAGTGGGTTGCATTGCCTTTTTGCCATAAGCACTGTCAGCTCCAACAAAGACCATGGACCTGATTTATTAAAGTTCTCCAAGGCTGGAGGGAATACACTTTCATCAGTGAAACTGGGTGATCAAGCAAAACTGGAATGGATCTGGTCCAGGATTGAAAACATTTGCTAACAAATAGCTAATGACTTTTAGGAGATCCATTACCCAGCTTCACTGATGAAAGTGTATTCTTTCCAGCCTTGGAGAACTTTAATAAATCAGGGCTCATATCTTTACAATATTTTACAGCGCCATGCCTTATCCACAATGTCCTTTGATCCTGGGGGTACCAGAGGCCATAGTAACTGACCACATGGGATGAACCATAAGGGAGGTTACAAGCAAAATTAGGATTTGTGCAATCTAGTGTGCTGTGCCATTAGAAAGCCTAGGAAAAGAGGATTCTGCAGCCTTTTTAGCTCATTTCACAGCCAAGTGCACCTCCTTGCGGTCCTGTAAGTTTTATCTTTAAGTATTTATCACAGTCTTAATTATTGGGGTAGACATAAGATTAGGGTGCATGGACTTGACTTGTTAGTTATGGGTTGTTTGTATTTTGGACCTGCGCTGCTATAGCTGGGCCAACATCTGAGATTTATATTCCGGAAAGAATATACATAATGGGTGACCCCATGTTAAACATCATTTGATTCAATTTGTTGTTTTTTTATGCATTAGATTAGTGTTTAAATATTTTCATGTGACATCCCATGAGCCACTGGATGCATTAATAAGAGGGGATATGGAAAAAACCTGAATAGTTGCCAAGGAATATGCAAGATCAATCCTAGCCATCAGCATGGTGGACAGAAGATCCAGACTGGCAGCTTCTGTGTACAGACCAGCGGGCATGTCCCACCTATGAGGAGATTTGCTTCTCCATTAGAGATTGTTAAGTGATTGCTGACATTGGGGGGGTTGATTTGCTGAATGTATATTCACTTAGCAAACATTTATTTAACTTTGGTTCTGCTGGCGGACATTTCTGCAGCAGTGGATCAGTGAACCCCTGGGCATTGAAGCTGCTCTATTAAGGGACCTGATTGGAGGATTTCGGAGCATATATCTATCTCATATATCCCTCTGTGTTAGAGGGGGTAGGCAAAAAAGTAGGAGATTTTTATTTACTACCTGTAGCTGGGATTTAAATAAAGGATTCCATAAGCTTAGAGGAAATTTACTTTGCAAAGTGAAAACGGACTTTCCAATTAATCATTGCAGCTTTTCTTCCTTTAGTTTATCAGCCCAGCCATCTCTACTGGAATATTGAATATTTTTCATACATTTTTATATCTGTTTACCTGTTTGGGCCTTTTGTGGGTATAGAGTGCCCAATTAAATTTGTTCTATATCTAACTTGCTGCAAATAAGTGCTCTGTGCCTTGTCTCCATCTGTAATAACTCATTTATAGAGTGCACTGGATGTCTTCTTGATAAGTACAGGAGACAGCTGAGGATCCAATGGTGCCGCAGATCAGCTGGGCAGAACTTGGTTATTGTACTTTGTGGATACAAAAGGGTTACCAGTACATAGAATTGTTTGGGTGTAGCTCAGGTGACCTGAAGACTGGCGGAATGTGGCAGAACCTGCTCCTCTCGATGGCGACAAAATAGTGTTCCTGTCTGACCGAAACTAGATTCCTTTAACGTGGAACTGAGCATGACAAAAATAAATTGCAACGTGGCGGAGAATTAAGAAGTCTACTGTTTCCCTTTCCTGGACTAGATAAGTTGTGGGGAAAAATAAGCCTCTGTGGAACTTGTTTATGTAGTTTAGTCATAGTGTATATGTAAAACAGACCACAGTATTCTTGCTGTGTGTTAGATACATTGAATATCAATTTCTTAAAGTGGACCTGTCATCTGATATATGTTTTCATGATTTGTGCATTCTTGTGTAGGTATAAAACTAACAGAGATTATAGCACACCAATTAGCAATAATTTTATTGCCATTCTCTCTGTATGGAGCCATCTTTGTTCAGGTATCATCCAAGCTCAGCATTTACTTTCTGGATTTAGAGATGATAAATCATGCAACTCCTGTTTTTTCTGCAGATCCCAGCTGTTTTCACAAAAGAATAAGGCCCATTTCACACTCCTGGTATACAACCGTGTAGTTTCATGGAAGAGGCAAACCATACTGCAGATAATCAAATTTGTACACAACTGTCAGCGTGGTGCAAATATTCAAATAACTATGTGGCTTAAAGTGACTTGGCCACCCGCATGCAAAAAATGGTTCCCAACCACTCCCATTCATTTGAATTAGAGAAGTTGAGACTGTGATGCGACTAACTGTGGGTTTGAAATGGGCCTGACATGGATCACCCCCTATTTACAGCTTTGTTACAGCTATCTGTACTCTCTTAAATTGTTGTAGTCTGTTAATTAGGGAAGAGAAGACTAAAGCAATGCTCCCTCTTGCCTGCAACAGAGCAATTACATAATCTCAATCTAGGAAAAAGTCTTTGATGTTAGCTAAAGATGAGATATGTATTAGTAAAGTGTGGATATTTTATTAAAAAAAAGTATATTATTGATGCTGTATATTGTGAACTTTTATGTATTTATAAATGCAAATCATTTACTGAAGGTCTACTTTAACCTGTTCATAGATATCAGAGAATGGTCAGAAGTCAATGTGAAATTTAGATGTGAAACAACTTTTTTGGCACCAAAAAAGTTCCCCAAAGGAAGGAATAGTCAGAAGCCTGCGTGCTTAGCCTGTGCAGGAAAATCCATTAAAACCATTAAAGTGGAACTTCCTTTCCCTTCAGTGATGTGCCATCTACCATCCTACTTGCTGGTGCTGATACCTTTGCCCAGTTCTCATCTAGGTTCAGAATATTTGGCCAAGCCAGAATAGTGTAAATCATACCTCCAAACTTTTGGGGATAAGGAGGAAGGACACAATCCTGACACCCCACCTTTTTCCGACCACCAGAGTGCAGTGCCTCTATATCCGGGACAACTGAGTGGTACCTGCATGTGTTGGAGTTCGCTCAGATGGTGGAGTTGTCCGTGTGCATCCCAGTGTAAAATTATAATAAAAACCTGCTTTTCCTAATTTGTTATTTCTAGGTAAATTTCTACTTTAAATAATAAACTTTAAGGAAAGTTTAAACATTTTGACCTTTGATACTCTTTAACTTCCTCAACTATACGTCACCAGTTCCTCTGCACATTTACACACCCATAGTAAGTATTGATATGCATGTAGTTTTTATAATAGTGGCACCATTTACCTCTTATGACATATTGTTCAGGGTACAGGGCAGACACAAAGAAGAAAATGAGGGTGCCAAGGCTACGAAGTATCAATATTCATAATAATATTCATAACAGGATTATCAATAATGTGATAATTCATGTATAGTGCAGCCATTGCCATCCGATGGTCTGTGAGAAAATTTTGGTGGTCCATGACACATGGCTCCCCATGAATGCGCAGTCCGGATTCCGTGGATTTAGCGGTCCTTGAAGTCCGAAAGATTGGCAACCACTGGTATAGTGTTTTCATGTATATAGTGATAAGGTTTTCCTTACACACTGAATAATTCAGAGTAGTCTGTGCTTCTGAAAAAGCTGAAAATCTAATGTTTCTGCCAATCATATGGACACACACATTTGATGGAAGTTGAATAACATATCAGTATAATCAAATATAAAACTGAAAGTGAGAGTCACCACACTCACATATTAAAACAGGACTTTTTATGTGGCATAAAAAAACTTATTCATGAAATACAAGATAATTCTTACAATACCTTAATTAGACATTCATTAAAACTTAAAATCAAAAGTGACCAAACACGCACATAAGAGATATGTACAGTTAAGCACCCCAGACATGTAGTATATTTAGTAGTAATAGCAGAAGCAATAATAAATCATATAGATCTTCCACATTTATTTCGTAGATAGTCAGTGGGGGTTTGTTAGTCGACGCGTTTCACGGTGGAATATTGCTGCTTCATCAGGAAATTTAGTACATAAACAGTGGAAATAGTAAAAGAGCAATTCAAGTTCAATTTAGATGTACATTTAGTACTCTTGCCAACGATCCCATATTATCCAAGCAATACTCACATCAATAAATGATCCCAAGGATGAAAAATATAATAACCCAGCAGGATATGAGGAAGACGAGGGACAGGGGACAGTGTTGTGACAAACTTCCGGGGTGCATTGGGACCTGAATTAGCAACATGCTGTGTTATTTTATTTTATATTTTTTTATTGAGGTTTCACAATAGTTAACAATGGTACATAGAAATTGGAATAAGGGTTGCTGTACAGAAACACTTTAAATAACAATTAACAGTACATTGGTATCAATACACAATTAAATTTTAAACAAACAATTATTATCATACATGATAGACGCACAGAACAGGGTTTACTCGACATCTATAGGAGGAATGTTTTCCATTTCTCTGCCTAACGTGTTTTATTGCACCCGTCTCTTTCTGCAATAAAGGCCTTTGTGATTCCAATTTATTAAACTTGAACTTCTGCTTTGCACTTGAAGTTGGACTTTAAATCCATTTCCTCATTATTAATAACTTGTATTTATATAGCAAAAAACCCATAGTCATGTCACTCATAGGAGCTCACAATCTAAAGTCCCTAGAAGTGTCATATGTCCTTAACACAGTCTATGGCCAATTTTGAGGAGAAGTTAACTATCCTAACTGTATGTTTTTGGGATGTGGGAGGACACTGAGAGCATTTTATTATTTAATTATTATTTTAATTATTAAATACATACAAACTCTATGCAAATAAATCCCTTGCCATAAATTCTGCATTGCTCCAGTTTTAACAACATTGTAACTCTTCTCCCTGTCGAATAATAATTTGTTGGATTATGGGAAAATTTGCAGTTATGATTTTGGTCACTAGAGGGAGCCCCTCCACCAGCCTGCCTTCAGACACCTGTTCATAGCACTGGGAGAAGAGCATCACAGGCTTTGCCATTGTGTGCATTCACCTGCCATGAATTGACACAGGATGGAGCTGCTTCATTCCCAGGCCTGCCCATCACCACCCACTGCACAGTGCAATCACAGCCAAGACTACACCTCCCAGAAGTCCTTGCTGTGTCAGGGGAGGATCCAGCTCTCTGCCTGTTCCTGAGCAAAGGTTGGGCATTAGGGAAGCAGGTTTATGTTGAGAATAACCAGGGTTACACATTAAATCATTTTCAGCATGCACAGATAGGAGAAGAGCTGCCTGGCTACCAAAGGCTTGGCTGTCACAAATCCTAAGCCACCTTCCAGAAGAGGGAAGGGCCAATTGCATGTCTAATGAGACTTTTTTGGGTCATTGCAATTATCTGTTCAAGCTGATAGGGAACTACAGTTTATTTGCATGCCTGTTCAGGTGAGATAGTTTCCTGAGTTAACCCTTAGCATGCCAAGTGTCCATAAGCAGTGCAAAGTTTTGTCCCTGGATTTTTTATTAGTAAATGAATGATCATGCTATTTACAGTGATTATTTTGCCTTGTGTATGTATGTGTTATGGAATGTTGTCACCTTTTCTGTGGCTGTTTTGGTGTATTGAAGGAGAAGTCTTGAGAGTTGTGTAGGCAGACTTCTTTTTGAAAATGCTTGTTGCCTGGCTGGAATTGTATTTGTCTTGCTTTAGTACCTTACAAAGTCAATGCTTGTTTCAACTTTTGGTGTGCTTTACTAAATGTACATGCATTGCTATTTGTGTTGAAATGTGCTGAGTTTCGCAGCCTATTTGCATCACACAAAAATGTAGTGCACATTGCATTTTTAAAGCCCACAGTATGGCAATGCTGAGTCACATGCTGCCCAATGCATTTTAATTACTAAGTATGTCTATTGAGATATTAAACAAATGTGCTTTGGGTTGTTTGCAGGAAGTATGGTCAAGAGTTCCAATCAGAACACTCGTGTTAATTTGCAATGGTGTTGTTACCACTGTGCATTATAATGCATTTAATGCGCAGAACATACTTTTCTGTATTTGGGGTTTCATAACCAAAGAATGCAATGTTAGGTCACTAAGGTCTTGTTTCCATTTTTGCAATAAAATGCATGAATGCAAAAAATGGAAACAAGACCATAGTGACCTAACACAAATGTTAGTGTGATCAGGACCCTTGACTACACTTCCATGTAAATGACCCCAGAGTATTAAAGCTAGAATGGGTACCAATAGCCCTTTTCAAAATTTAGGTTAGCAAATTTAGTTTATGTCTTTCCTTAGAGCAGAGATTCCCAGCCAGGGTTCCTCCAGAGGATACTAGAGGTTCCTCAAGCCACAAGCAACGTGGACCTTTCAGGTCATTTTAAGCAGTGCCAATGGTCTTTTTGGCTGTAAGGATCTGTAAGGGCAATATCCGTTCCAATAGTCAGCAATGTAAAAGTCATTCTTCCTACTGACCACCCCAATAATGTACTGTAAGTGTAGAAGGGGTTCCCTAAAAACCTGAATGGTATTTCATAGGGCCCCATAATAAAATGGTCAAGAAAAAAATAAGGTGACTGTTATGGATAACAGAAAATATTTTTTATTTATTTTTACTAAATTTTATGTATTTAGTAAACAAACACAATTGTTTTAGTAGCTCAATACAAATACTTAAAGTATTTAGTAATTAAAATAAAACACCCAGCCTGCTCCTTAAGCTATGTACACATGTGCAATAATTATCGTTGGAAAGGAACTATCCAAACGCCCGATAATCGTTAACAAAAAAAGTGAACAATGACAGGCCGATGAATGAGAAATGTCCCTGGAAACGAGCAACCGTGCCAGCAGATTCGTTTGGGGCGACGATCGCTCGTTATCTATTGTGTGTACGGTCGTTCGGTGACCGTGCATGTATCTGGGATACACTTTCGCCCTTACATGTCACTTCCTGCATCGTTCAAACGATCGTATCTAGTATGTGTACATTATTGGTGGATTATATTTGAACGATTGTATCGTTACAGCATGTACAGAATTGTGCAGAATACAACTGTTCAAAATAATAGTTGATTGGTTGTTAATCGTTCGTTTTCTAACATTAATTATTGCACAGTGTACGTAGCCATAGCATTACCTTGCACATTCACCCCCAGCAAAGTGCATACTCAATACTCAATGTGTAGGCTGTCATTGCTGATCTCTTTTTTTCCCCTCCTGCTATTTTTCTGGTTGTCATACTGCTACAATGGTTTTAATACCTAAAACAAGTATGTAGGTCAGGAGTTCTGACCTCACCCAGCAAAACATACATGCGAAAAACAAAGTATTTATACAATGCCATAGTGTGAATACAATGTTATTGTACGTAGTTATACTCAGAAGTGATTAATAGCACATACTTGCTGTATGATAAATTGCTGCTACATGATGAATGTGTTTGTGACCTTATGCTGCTCTTCCATGTTTAATCGTAAGCAATATTACTGGCATGATTTATTATTATCTTGTATTTTTATAGCGCCATCATATTACGCAACGCTGTACAAAGCCCAAGCACAGGGGAAGAACCTGCAACTCCATGCAGATAGTGTCCTTGCTCAAATCTGAACCTGGGACTTGAAAAGTTGGCTATTGAACAATTTATCAATTTTAACGTCATTTTGGTTGCAAAAAACAATACTTGATTGCTGATGCCATGAAGCAGATTTGGTTTCTTGAAGAGTAAAATTGCCAGCAGAATCTTTATATCCAACATCTCCGGCGGTGTCAAATGCCCGCTATTTGCTGTGGTTCAATTCAGTCACTATGTTAATTATAATGACTAAGAGACCACATAAGACTGATTCAGTTATACCGCATAAGCCCCATACAGACATGTGACAATTGTTGCTGGAAACAAGTGACAGATGAATGAATGAGCACTGTACACACAGCTGCATTATGTTCTTTGGAAGGAATGCCCTATTCCATAGGAGTGTCCAGCTGTTGTTCATCAGTCCGATAACATGTCAGATTTTATTATTATACAGTGCCAACATATTGCACAGCACTGTACAAAGTCTATAGTCATGTCACTAGCTGTTCTTCGGAGGGGCTCACAAACTAATGTCCCTACCATAGTCATTTGCCTATAATATAGTCTAAGATCAATTTTTGGGGAAACCAATAAACATAACTGTTATTGGAATGTGTGAGGAAACTGGATAACCTGGAGGAAAACCACACAGACACAGGGAGAACCTGCAAACTCCATGCAGATGTGTCCTGTCCGAGATTCGAATCTGGGACCTAGCACTGCAAAGGCCAATGTGCTAACCTCTGAGCCACCGTGCTGCTCTTGGATTTTCACCCAAGATGATCCGTGACAATTGTCTGACATATGTACAAACTTGTTTTAGGGCTCATTCCTAATATAGGGGGATGTGGTGTCTATAGGGATGTATGTACATACTATATATATGCAATGTAATGCTCTGCATTCAACACACAAATATAGTGCATGGTATTAACAACGAATGGCAACCCAGCCCACCGATTCATGTTATATTATTAGTAAACAGGATTTATATAGCGCCAAAATATTATGCAGCACTGAATATTAAATAGGGGTTGCATATGACAGACAGTGACACAGGAGGAGGAGAGGACCTGCCCCGAAGAGCTTACAATCTCGGAGGTGGAGGAAGTAAGACACAATATTGCTGCACATGGCATTAACATTAATGATGTGCTTCCGCATAGCACTAGTGTAAATGAGAACAAACTGTTAAAGGCAATAACCCCTATTCTTAATATATAGTAATGAAGGTATAATATATATTTAAATAAGCTGTATTTTTATATATTATTGTATAATGTATGCTCTAAAACAGGGGTGTCAAACTCTGGCCCAGGGGCCAAATCTGTCCCGCAACGTCCATTTTTTTTGCCCCCTAAAGGAATCCTAAATATGAATTGCAGCTGGCCCACGGCTGCATAAAAATAGCGCTGCTACTACAATACCCGGCATTATTCGGGTCCATAGCCCAGCGGGCTCTCTGCCTGCGTGGCCCTGCATTGGACGCATTTTATTGACGCAAGTAATGCAGGGAATTGTAGTAGCGGTGCTATTTCAATGAAGAGGGAGTTCCAGCTGTGGGCCCCTCATAAGATTTAGCCCACCTTAATTTTTTCAATAAATTTCAAGGTTGGCCCGCAACTTTGTCTAAGTTTTTAATTTTGGCCCTCTGTGTATTTGAGTTTGACACCCCTGCTCTAAAATAATATATTGCAGATAGGTCTCCTAGATTGTAAGCTCTTTGGGGCAGGGTCCTCCCCTCCTGTGTCACTATCTGTATTTGTCTGTGCGCTGCGTAATATGTTGATTAATTATTAATAATGAAAGTCTAGGATATAAGCATATCAATTCTGTAACAAATCCCATAAATTCCAGCAGGTGACTTTGACATTGTTTTTTTTTTTAATTGAATACTTCCTGGGTCTGCAGAGACCGCATGGCACAGCCTGCTGGTCACAATGTGCAATTGTCTGGTTGCACCACTGACAAAACTACAACTCCCACAATGCCGCACGGCAGAAGCAGGGAGGTGAGGGGGGTGGCTGTGTATCTGTTCTGCTTGGAACAGCTGACAGCCTGTGTAAGGTGAATGGAAACCATTACCCCAGAGAAAGGGGCTGAATTCCTGCAGGTAATGGGGGTGACATCTCCCATCTTCACCTTGTCCAGGATGGGATACTGTCCATGATGCTACATTCCATAAGACAACTGTGCTGATATTTTTTACAGGCGAGAAACCGGCTCCTATTGCTGATCCTTACATGCTGCATCTCTCTGTAGACTGGTGTGCCAGGCGTTTAGAATGGACCTAGCAGGTGAGCCTTCATCACAATTATGTATATTGTTGTTACCTTTTTATTTATAGTATAGCTCGGGGCTGAAAAGGGAAAATGATGTGAACCTATTCTGTAATAATAATAAATTCTAATATTATTGTCAGACACAAGATCTGTTTATATTGGCTGCAGAAGCCGTCACGGTCTTATTTTGCTCTGATTATATTAGGCAGAGGTTATCTCCCTATATGAAATACAATCGGCATCACATGTCAGCGTATTAGATTGGTAAACCAAATCAATAATCCTCAGCCAGGAGATGTTCTAATATAAGATCTATGAAGCAGCACTGATAACATCCAGATATCACTAAAGGATATAGAAGCTGCTGTGATAAAACTAACTAATCAAGAAATCTCTCCGTATAAGATATCGGAACCAGCACTGGATGATCCTGATGGTTGGAAGTTCTTCTGTGTTAGATCCTTTTGGGTATATTTTTTAATGTTTGCTCACCAGACTGTTAATAGTAATATTTAAGGCTACCAGAAGATCTTCATGTTTGGCATCTTACAAATGTAACCCTAATCCCTTAACTAGAAGCTGTGTGACAGGTAGACCCGCCAGTGTCACACACCAGCATCGTATTTCTTTAGATCAAATAAACACAGACATGGCGTTAACTCTTTCACAAGGTTGATTTGTACACAAGCTTACAGGTAAACACAGGCACAGGTAAATTGGTGAACTTGATACTTATGCTGAGGATTTACCTTATGATTTTCTTATTCCCCACACAGTACCTGTTTGAAGCTCAAGGTTTGCTGCTCCGGGATTTATGGACCATTTGAACTACGTTTATTAGTCTTTTTTTTTTTTTTTTTTGACATTGACCCTGCTGAGAAGTTTGGACCAAGTGACCTGGACATGTTCATCGATTAAACAAATTTTTTCAGCAGAATGTTTTTATTTAGAAGTAGATAGTGAGATGACCGATGGAGGCCTTTTGCGGGTTGTTCGGGAACCATTTCATGGACAACTGGTCTTGGACGTCTTTAAATGTTTTTATGATGGACGTATGGTCTTTGTCCACGCTTGGGATTAAGATGGAGTGAAGTGGTATCCTACCTTGAATGGCAGGTATGGATGGCCTTCCGAAACCTGAACCTATGTTGTGGCAAAATTCTAAAGACCCAAAGGAAAATGGGATGTGGCATGATGTACAGAGTTTTGGGGTGTCCAACCCTTTGTGGACCGCCGTTTTTGACTATGAGGCCACGGCAGAGGAGGAATTGACATTACGGAGGGGTGACCTGGTGGAGATCCTCTCCAAGGACTCTACAGTCTCCGGAGATGAAGGATGGTGGACAGGAAAGGTTAAAGACAAGGTGGGCATATTTCCCAGTAACTATGTGGTCAGTGACCTGAAGTATACAACTTTGAGGAATGCCCCAAAGGATTTCCCTCACCCGCTTCAGATAAAATTTGAAGAGCTGGAGTTGGAGGAGATCATTGGCGTAGGAGGATTTGGGAAAGTCTACAAGGGAATATGGAGAGAAGAAGAGGTGGCAGTAAAAGCAGTACGCCATGACCCCGATGAAGACATCAATGTCACAGCTGAAAATGTCAGGCAGGAGGCCAAGCTCTTTTGCATGCTACGACACCCCAACATTATAGCTTTGAAAGGGGTGTGCTTGACGCCCCCTCATCTATGCCTAGTCATGGAGTATGCCCGAGGCGGACCATTACACCGGGCTCTGGCAGGAAAAAAGGTCCCAGCTCATGTATTGGTCAACTGGGCAGTGCAGATTGCTCGAGGCATGAAGTATCTCCACGATGAAGCAATCGTACCTGTCATTCACAGAGACTTGAAGTCCAGCAACAGTAAGTATTGATTAAGAATAACGCTTTTTAGTATCCTAAATGGTATTTTGCATGGGGGCAAATACTGCCACTCCCTGTGCACAAAGACAATCAGGTAAAATGTTTCTATTGAAATGGTTCAGGCAACATTCTTTAAAGGGCACGTAAATACATTTGCCAAACAATGTTTTGGTTTGTACAATTGGTATGTGACCGCTGTCCTATGGTATCTAAGTTACCATATATACTTCCCTATGGCAGTGAAAAGAGGACCCAGAGCTTTGATAGGTTTGCAGAGGCTAGCTTTGCATCTTTGTGCTGCCATAGGGTGGAATAAATCCACATCTCTATGCCCACTACAGTAATGGACACTAACCAGTTGTATGTGTGCATTGTCATTCACTTTGAATATCACCCCAGTGCACATATATAGTAACAACAAACACACCTGCACTATAGAACACAGCAATGCTTTGGGGTGTGCTGACAACCTCAAAGTGAATGGAATGCTTTAACGCAATTTACATAAACTTGCTGTGGATTAAAGCGAAGCAATGATGAGAGCGGGACAGGGTAAAATGTAGCCATGACATGTCAAGCACAGCAGCTTACACCTGTGTAACCAATCATTATTGAGCCTGGTGCTCTTGTGGGCAGTGTTGTAAACTCAGTACAGTTCTTAGGTCTTGTTGCAAACTTTTAAGAGCTCCACTCGGTCTTATGTATCATTCAGGCCCAATCCACAAACTTTACCTTTTCAAATCCTTTTGAATTAATCCAAAAGTACTCACATTTTTTAAAATTTGGATCTCTAGTTTGAATATTTAACCTATAGTGTAACAAATGAGATCTGACTTTTTCACCTTATCTGCCAGAAAGATTCACACTTGCACTTGAAAATCACAGATTGAATATAAAACTAACAATTTGATTGATGGCTGTGATAAAAAATATAGTTCTTAAGTGAACTATAAACATAGTATAAAAGTGAACATAAAATACCTCTTGTTACAAAAGCTTCTTCTTTGTCCATCTTTCTCTGATTGTTTTTGTTTTTATATGTTACTGGGTCTCAATTCTGCAGATCCTAAGGCTAAGTTCTGACAATTGTCAATCAACTGTCCAGGAGGCAGTCTCAGTGGTCAGTATAGAACAGAATTTCCCAGCCTTATTATTTGTCAAGACTTAGGGCACCCCAGCTAAAACTAATTTTTATGTCCGTGAGAAAATTATCCCCACAATGGTGATTGGAGCACCACCCTTACAGACAGCTAAAAATATCACTGGTGTCATGCAGGTGGCTTTGACAAGTGGCATTGGACCCAGAACTAGGCAGGCATCATCAGATGGAAGATAAATCAGCTGCAGGTTAAGGAACCTTTGGAAGTCTCAGGAGGAACCTTAGGGTTCCATGAAAGCCTAGCTGAGAATAGCTGGTATAGACACTGTCCCTTTACAGGGGATGCAAAATGGCAAATGTCTGTAAAAGAACGCCTCGACCCACTGATACTTACCTTTCTAACTCTCATCCTCTGCTCCTCCTTTGTGCTGCCAGCACTGTGTGTCAGTTAGGGTCAGACACTACGAGGATCAGTGATTTTATTCCTTTGGTGATGTGATGGTGTTCTGTCCTAGTGATTGGCTGTAAGATGCAAATTCTGTTATATCAGAGGACGTGCTTTCCCCTGAAGTGCCAGTTGTTGACACCTGCTAAAACGTCAGAAGAAGCGCGGAGGAACACTGGCAGTAGAACAGTAGGGGGCCTTAGACAAAGTTAATTACTTTTTTCTATGAGTCCAGACTTCCATTTCTAAGTTCCTTGTTAAATTATTAGTTAGCCTACCAATTCAATAGTTTTAATACGGGAAAAAGCTGGCAGTAAGTAATATCAGAGTATAATTACTGTTCCTGCATGCTTAATAAAAAATCCTATTACAAAAATTCTAAAGCCACTGGATGAGCATGACATCCAGACAACTACATATTAAAAATGAGAGGGTGACGTGCAGTTTCCTAATAATAACACATTCTGTGCCAACTAAGCAGGCCACAGATAGCCAGGCACAGTGGCCCTTGTGGCAAAAGCGACAAATGGCTAGTTTGGGTCATAGACTTGCCATTTGCTGCCTCAACCATTGCTGTATCATTTTTTCTTTTTTCCTGCTGTAAGGGGAGAACAGGCATTCTTTTAGTTTAAGGACAATATACGTCCTTAATATTTATAGAACCTCTGCCCCAGAATACGTACATACCGAAATAAAATGCATAGGTCGAGTTTGTTATTCATCAGCTGTACTCGAGTCTTTTACTTCCTTTTTACAAAATTACGCTCTGATTTCTTTATGGGATGCAATGTATACAATGTTGGTTTCATTGTAATATACTAAACACAGAAACACACTACTATGTATATATTTTTTATTATCTGTAGACATAGATGTATTTTAAAACAGCCATCTCGAAGCATGAACTGGCATTCTCAGAACTGTAACCTGTTAAACATAAACTTCATAGTCAAGTTTGTTATTCCCTTGAAAATAATTTATTCCTACATACAACAGCCTACCTAATTTGATGTCAATTTCCTGCAAAGCAACACTCATATTGGGAGATGGAGGTGCAGCTCTGGAAACCAATTAGACTTTATAGCTATTTGCACATAGGGGAATATGTGATAGGGAACATGCTGATAGGAGGACAAAGAAGAGCTAGCAGTGTTGATGGTTTATTAGTTTGTTTCTGCTCCTTCCTTGTCCAATCAGGTGGCAGAAAGGAAGATGACACCACAGTATTCCATAATTCTAAGGATTAAAAAATCTGTACGGTGCAGTAACATGTAGTAATAGTTGCCTGGCTATAATTCTGACATGCATTTGGCTTTATATATATATTTAGATATGAAATTCTGCTATTTTGTGTAACACTCATGTTCAGCTTTTTCTGGGTCTGCTAGACACTGACATACAGCTAGAATTTTTTTAGAATGCAAACAGCAATGTAAGCCCCCCTTTATCACAGCTACGATTTGTTGGTTGTAATGGCAGAATAGAAATACTCCCCCCTGAACAGCATGGATGTGGAGGGGAAGGTCTGCAAATAGGTTTACTAATTTTTTTTCCTAAATGTTTAAAATTTGGTCTGTAGTGCTTATTAGGGCAGAAAACCCTCTGCCAGCTCTTAGATATAATTGACCTTTATGAACTCGATCAACTGTCTGTGTTCTGTATGTATCTCATGCGGAATGGTGAGCAGGATTTTTTCCAAATGATGCTTTCGCTTTGTTCTATTTAGTTAAAGTTACTTTGAGGTACTTTTACTTAAGAATTTTTACTCATTTTTTTAGCTCATTTTTTAATACCCAGTCATTTATTTTCATTGCACATCCATGGGTATTCAAACTGAACACAAGTTTATCCTATATATTATCATTATTTAGTATTACCTGGTATTTATATAGCACCAACGTATTACATAGCGATTTAGGATATCAGTATTCATATCACAAACTCTGTCTCCAAGGGGCTCACAATCTAATGTCCCATCCATATGCTTATGTCAATACCACAAGATAAGGCCAATTTAGAGGAGAAGCCAAATAACCAAACTGCATATTGTTGGGATGTGGTAGGAACCCACGCATACATGGTGAGAACATAAAAACTCTGTGCGGATAGTGTTCTGGCTGAGATATGAACCTGGGACCCAGGTGCTGCAATTGCATTATTTACTACCCTTTTCTAGTGCTTTAGTAGATTGGTCCGATATTGGTGTATATTGAAAGGGTAATATTTAAGTACACGTAAATCCAATCATTAATAGGCTTAAACATGCTTGTCATTTCAAGAGGCAATTTTCATAATTTTTAAATCTGCAGCTTTCATTAAAAAAAATATCTGATGGCAACATTCTGTCCCCGTCTTTCAAATGTGCTCCTACATTGCCCCAAAGTCACAGGTTTCCAACAGAGACCTTTGGCTGGTTCAAACACATTGAGCCTGGTTTATCAAAGCTTTTCAAGACTGGAAAAGATAGACCAGTGTTTCTTTACCTTTTTTTGTTTTTTTGGGAGGTGGGGACCCTCAAAATAACTTTCAGGTCCTCAGGGACCCCATGCCATAACTATTATATCCAAAGATCACAGCAGATTGGTTACAATTACATTGCTGGCTGGTGGGAAAAATTCCATTGTTACAGAGATCATTTGCATCAGTCAACCTGACCTGAGATGCATAAATTGTTCAAAGAACCCCTAGCAACCTCTGATTGAGAAACACTGAGATCTGAGTCTATCACGGCAGAACTTGTAGAAGAACAGGTAGAACCTGGAATGAGTTTTTATAAAAATTATGTGTTGGAATGTTTTTAATCCTGTACCAGCAAACCTGGAATTAATCTGGTCCATGATTGCAAACATTCCAACAAATCATTTTTGAGAAACCCATTTCAGGTTCTACCATCATAGTCTGTCTTCTCTAGTTAATAGGAGCTTTAATAATTCAGGGTCATTATGTTGGCATGGTCCACTCTTGCCCTGAGAAATGCCATTGCTGGAGTGTATGCATGTAAAAATGAAGTGGCTGAACAATGGCTAAATGAGATTTAGAACTAAATTGAAAGCATGAAAATGAAGAATACAAATAATAACACTTTGAATGTGTTGTTGTTTTGCAAGATAACTATTGTTTGAACTTCAAAAAATCTTTGAAATACAAAAATAACATCCCTTGTTTATGATGCTCAGGAAAGTAAAATAATTTATATGTACAGAGTTTTCATCTACTATAAGTGTCTGACCCAATATCATTACGCCCCCATAGTGTAGCTATAAGGGGTTGGGTTGTGAAGAGTTTAGTGTCTGTTTTATTCTGAGATCCTAAAAGACAGCTGAGCCTATCACACCTATCACTCCCACATCTTATCCCTGCTTTGTTGTCATGGAAACAGTCAAACAGTAGAGTTGCTCAGGCCTCCAATATAATACTTATATATACATAATACTGTACTTCAAAAATGCCACTGCAAGTAATATAGTCCTCATGTCCTCATTATAACAATATATTTACCATATTTTCCTGAAGTGCTGCTTTTAAAACTGCAGAGCTTTTACAATATATCATTGTACAGACCATGTATACATATTCTATAAGTTGCTTTGTGATTTGTGTCACACCATAACAAAGTGTTATAGTGTGATTTGTGTATATATATTTTTTCCTATGTGCGTACTATATGTTTGGTAATTAATTAGCTCATAAATGACATTCCTAATGAGGTGTTAGGCGACATTCTCTGAAAGACAAATTGGCTTTTCAAAATGGCCACTCGCACTTTGTGGGAATGACAGATGTACCTAAAGACTATTGGCCTGTTGTGGAGTCGTGTATAAATCATTAACAGCGTTTGATATACATGTGGTGATTGTGTACGGATGGTATTTAAAGCCCACCACCAGGCAATATTCTTTTTAGAGGTATAGCGGTAGTCTTTTATCGGTGTAGAGCCGTGTTTCTTGACCTTTTTAACATGGGGTAACCCTTGAAATAACGTTCAAGTCTTGGGTAATGTCTGGTTTTGGTTGCTGGGGGGGAATGCGGAAGTTAATACTAAAGAGCAGGCTGGTTGTTTTATTTTATTCACTAAATATTTTAGGTATTTATATTGAGCTACTAAAAGAACTGTTTTGTGTTTTATTTTGTTTACTAAATACATGTAAATATTTTCTTTGCATTCTATGGCAGTGTTTCTTGACCTTTTTAACATGGGGAACCCATAAATTACCTTTAAGATGTTTAGGGAACCCCTGCTACAATTACTAAATCCACAACTTACAATACATTAGTGTGGTGGTCAGTGGGAAGGATGTCTCTTACATTACTGGCCAGTGGGACGAATGTCACCTTTACAGATGGGCAAAAATATAATTGGTGTCACCTAAACTGACCTGGGATGCACAAATTGCTCATTGCTCAAGGAACCCCCAGCAAACTCTGGAGAACCAGAGGTGTAGAGGTTTGTGTTGTAGTGATTTTGTGTTTGTTTTCTTCTAACAGCCCTTATTATTATTATTTTTATTTTACAGTGTTTATATAGCACCGACATACTGTGCAGCGCTGTACAGTATTTGTAGTAATTTACCTAGCTGTCCCTCAAAGGGGTTCACAGTCTAATGTCCCTACCTTAGTCATATGTCATTACCACAGTTCAAGGTCAATTGTCGAGGGAAGCCAATTAACCTAACGGCATGTTTTTGGAATGTGGGAGGAAACCGGTGTGCCCAAAGGAAACCCACACAAGCACAGGGAGAGCATGCAAACTCCATGCAGATAGTGTCCCGGCCGAGATTCCTTAAAGGATGCTTTTGGATTTGATAGTACCCATTCTACCATTCTTCTGGCCCCCCACCAACACCAGTGATGGAGTCATGTCCCTGCCCCATCTGTGCTTAGCCATCAAAAATGAGGTCTGTGATGACACTGTGGCTCTGTGTGTTGTGAATGACCAAGTGTTGATGTGGTTAGGGACACAACACCAGCATTGGTGTCTATCGTACATCTTTGATATCTGTGGGGGGCACATTTTAAGGTGAAACCTATGAAAAAAATGATTTCAATGTATAATAGAAGCAAGCCTACAAGACAAAGGAAAACTGCTCCTAAGCTCTTTACACCTAAGGATACTGTGGTGAACAGTAGGCAGGATCCCTAAAGAAAGAACCATTTCTCAACATGGCATCCTGCGGTGCAGGCTATGGAAAGTAATCAGTTTTATTGTACAGATTTTAAGTGGCTTTTGAATGGGGACAAGGTCTTTTTATTACTCATATGTAGTTACTGCAGCATATACTGCTGTGTATTTGGAGTTTACAGCACCTAATGTGTATAAGACTCATTTTCGCTGCATATATCCCTTTAACTTTCTTATCTTAAATCTATCTTTTATGGAAATTACTAATGTGTAAATGTTGGGGGAGTGCTGCAGTGTGAAACTCTTGCAGTCTGACCAGAAATAAATCCAAGGCTTTCTTTTCACCTCTACTGTTTTGATATTCTAAGTATTGTATGTTCAGCTGACGTCCATTTTTTGTTGTGCTTGGCGTGCACCCGTGTAATAATTGCATTCCTGTGTCCCTATTATAGTAAACATTTGCACTGCACTGATTTAGTGTTTATTATGGCTGAAGGGCCTGTGCCAGCTCTCAGGTGTGACTTTCTGATATCGATCAACCTTCTGTTCATTGTACACGTGTCGCGTTCACTAGTGTGAGCACGAGTCGTTTCCTGATAGGCACAGGTAATGTAATAAGACAGCTGGCTTCTTGTTAAAAATTATGCAAGCACCAAAGAACACTTAAAATTTCCAGTTGCAATTAAATTCACCGAAACCTGAAAAGTACCAGTTGTGTTGTTAGGGGTAACCTAACTTGTTGTTCTCTCTATTCTAATAAATAATCCGTGTTCATGCTTTTAACAAGTTTCCAACTCTGGCTTGTAGGTGGATTCCCAAATAGCACTTCCAGGTACAACAAAGTTGTTTGGACTAGTTTGCCATTCCACTGAAGCAATAAATGTCAAGGCTGTTCAGGTTTTTGGAACCTGTTTCCAGAAAGTTCTAGATATACATACCCTAGCAAGTCTAGTAAACTGGAGATTAAAATTTGCAGATCTTAAACTTCTGGTGGTCTACTACTTTCCTCATTCCCCTATATGGTATCTTCATTTCATTCCACTGTAGTAGCAAGGTCTTGATATGGAGAGAACTCTCCCTACCTTATGCTTCATTTCACTTCTCTTTTAGGTGCTTTATGGGAACTGTGTATTAAAAAAATGCATTTTTGTAATATCTTTTAACGCAGTTACCATAAAAAAAAAGAAAATGCTTGTTCTTAGTCTTCATTAGTAACACGTGTAAAATGCACATGCATACAATGCACTACACCTACATTTTACAGAGGTATATTTAACCTTAGGCCCCTCTCACTTTAAACCTAATTTAACCCTCATACTAACTCATATTTTAACACTAATACTTACCATACTTTGTCTACACTGCCAGTACCCTAGTTCACTGTACCACTATAGGACACCACAGCTATGTAGGGTTTGGAGAATGGAACTACAATGTGCACTAGTGAACCTTTTTGGAATTGTAGAATACTAAAGAGTCTGATGGAAATTGTTCTGTCCAAACAATGCGAAGGTATGAGACACAGGCTGCTGGAGAGGAAAATATCTCTTTTTCTGCAGGGACCTGTTGTTAAGATTTTTGGGGCAATAACTGTATCGTTTTATACCTCCCTGCACTAGGCTCACCTTCCTGCAAAGGTAGATACAAGTTCTGAGTGCTTTCCTAATTTTAAATTAGTGATCTACAATGAAAAGTTAATCTTTAGTTGACTGCCTGTGGGCACTGAGCTGTACCATACAATTATCTCTGTATGACGGTATTTGGTAAGTCTCAATACACTGCACATGGGTTTAAGTTCTTGAAATAGATTCTGTCCAAATCACTAAAAACATAAATGTGACAATAATAGGCATGATCCACTGTTGTCTTTAATAAAAAAAACAGTATTTTGCTGAAATTGCTTACTTTGATCTCACTAGACACATGGAGCTTCTCACAGTGTGCAATAGAAGATGCAACAAGTTGGATATGGAAGCCCCATTTTCTGGCTGGAGGACATCCAGTATTGCCCAACTCTTTCCTCCTCAGCTTGACTGTCACTGGCCCACCTCTTTCATTTACTGGAATTTACTTCTTTCAATCGTGGATGCTTAGCTTTCCATATTCCTGTTCTGAAAGTTATGTATGGAACCCTGTTTGCCATGATCTTTCTACATTGCAAGCACAAAGAGCCATTGGTGTCACTGGCTCCTAAATATGTTATGTAGTCAAATAATTGCATGTTAATGAGGGGGGAGACAAGGACGAACAAAGGCAAAATATAAGCAGATTAAAATTCATCTTCCTTGGCTATCTCCATTCTGCACATTGCAGGGAATTCATGTCAAGGTGTAGTAGTATGAGGGGGAGGTGTGTCCTCTGGCCTGTTCTAGTATCAGTACAAGCTGACCTTTCACACACTCCTTTCTACTGAAACCTGTTTGACTTTCTCCTTTGTAGTCTGTCCCAGCATTAACCTCTTCAGTGCTGTAGTTTTCATTATTTTATTGGCATTCTGCATGGCTTTCTTCTGTCGGAGTGTGTAAACAAATTGGATGTTTATTGTTTGATCAGAAGAAGCAGAAGCCAGTTCAGAAACAGTCGCTGATTTTAATACTCTGCCAACAAGGGTTAATGGTCTTCCTGTCATTTGTGTATATCTATCCAGTATTTTGCATGAATGTTCTACACAGCTGTGTATGTGTGTGTCTGTTAGTGTGCCTGAACATGAACAACCTGAATATCTGGATATGAATGGCAGGGCTAAAATTGGAAAGGCTTTGTTTTGGACTGTAGGTAAGGGCCAAAAAAGCCAACTAAAACAAATCTTGGCTTATTCAGTAAAAACAATGAGCACTGGTGATTTGTTGAGTGTGGTAACACATAGGCCCTGATTTATTAAAGCTCTAGGCTGGAGAGGATACACTTTCATCAGCGAAGCTGGGTGATCCAGCAAAACTGGAATAGATCTGGTCCAAGATTGAAAACATTTGCTAACAAATAGCTAATCCCTTTTAGGAAATCCATTCCAGGTTTGCTGAATCACCCAGCTTTACTGAATAAAGTGTATACTCTCCAGCATTTGAGAGCTTTAATAAATCAGGGCCATTGTAACCAATCAGTTTACTCACAAAGTGTAGTTTTTTTGGAAGCTGGGTGACATTGACTTGAAATCCAGTAATCTGATGACTGTTGACGTGTATCATGCAAACTACAAAATATTTTGCCAACTCTAAAAATATTATTACACTATTACAGCAATCTGCATTATTTTTACATGCTGGCAGAAGAAGATAAAACAAGAGTTGTGCTACAAACAATACTGTCAAACAAAGTTGGATACATTTTGTGGGTAAATTTTAAAGGAAAATTTCAGCTAATAATCCACTGTCTGGAAATTTTATAAACTGCCAATACTATTAAGAAATTGCAAGTGGGTGAGAGAAATTCTAGATCGGTATGTCAGCACATTTTCGGCACAATGCCATTGGTGTCACTGGGTTGGAAAATTAAGGGTAATCTCCCAATTGGTGACAAAGTCTAACTTAGGTCCCGTTTTCCTGTTTTCTCTTTCAGTCCTAATACTTGAGAAGATCGAGAACAATGACTTATTTAATAAAACCTTGAAGATAACGGACTTTGGTCTAGCCAGGGAATGGCAAAAGACCACGAAGATGAGTGCTGCTGGCACCTATGCTTGGATGGCCCCGGAAGTGATTCGTCTGTCTCTCTTCTCCAAGAGTAGTGATGTGTGGAGGTAATGGAGCTTGCCATTATTACTCATATACGCTATGAATGCTACCATAATGTCTATGTTCTTTCACTGTATTTATTGCATTTACCATTTTGTGCATTCTTGTGAATATTTCAAGATTCAGAGAGACCAACAGATAGAAAGCTCAATGTGCCAAATGCAGAAATCAATAGCAATCTTTTTTATTGATTTGTCTTTTCTAAATTGATACCCTATTGATTGATATAGGTCAATCCAGTTAATGCCACATCATGGCTCATGGCAGTGTCTTTTCAAATAAGCATGGGTTGTACAATACTTAAAGCCCAACTCGACCTATTTTCAATATAAATAGGAAAGGGTAGGAACATCCATTATTATTTGCTATCTCTGTTCCAATAACTACTTCTCCATTCATTTCTTGTCTAGCTTATCATAAACACAGAGACTGGAAGGGAGAAGAAACCTTCCTAACAGAGTCAGCGTAGAAGTAAAAACTTGACAGAAATATTTTCTCTACCAAAGTCTATGTAGAAGAAATAACTTTGACTGGAGTTGGTCTTTAACAATATCATATAAGTATAAGACCAAAATTCACCTTTCTATACTTGACAATAAATAAATGAGAAAGCTGTAACCTAATATATGTTGCCAGTTAGTCACTCCCTGGTCCTAATTTGATGAATTGAACGTACCAAGGACACAGTTGTCTTAAAAGATTCATTATCTCGAGAAAGAAACAGGATGACTGAAACCAAACCCTGTTCTATAGTACCTAAAGCATGCCGTGGTGCAGTTTAAAAACATAAAAATCTGACTTTTACATGCATTACCACTGTGAAATGTAGTACAAAGTGTATATTTATGAATAGGCAATTTAGGTACATATATTCTTATTTACAAATCATTGTGGTACATGCAACATTAATAACCAGTCCATATTACCTTAAATCAGAGCCTTGAGCCATTTTAAACATTTAAAATCCAGCAACACAGCAGGCACTATACGGATATATCACCCTAAATCACTAACTAGAGACTAATTTGTTGGGCCCTCTAAATTGATTTTGCATTGTAACCAAGGACTTTACTTCTGAACCTTGGGGTAAAACCCTCACTGTGTAGCTAGGTAAGGCATGTCCAATGACTTCTGAGTAACAAACTGCACTCAGGATCAGAGTGAAATATTAGGCTTATCTGGTTAACCAAGTTAATGACATATGCAGTTAAGCAGGAGTTTTCTTTTAAAAGTTCATAAATGGCTATCTAATTTACGTTAAGGTCATGGAAAGAAATGCTCAGCTTTCTTTTCTCAATGCTGAGTAGACATTTATTGATTATCAGATATATGCAGCACTCATAGTTTCTGTCCTTCACTGAAATGTTTTTCAAGCTAGGAAATGAAACCCTGCAATTTTTGTATGGTCCTAAAGTTCAGTACTATATTCACTTTGAACAATAGCAATGCTTTTTTTTTAACATTTTCATTTTCACAATTTGCAGTTCCAATTTTAGAATACATGGATACCTGACCTTCACACTGTATGTGCACACTCCTGAAAATTGAGTTTAGCTCTTTCCACATAAGGATAACGTTCCTGCTAGAATATACAAAGATGTTTTAGGACGCTTGGACTCTTCTACCTTTGTGATAAAAATTTTCTATTCCAGTGTGACTGTTCCCCTGTACACAATGCTAGGTTCATGATGAGTTTGGTGTGGAGGAACTTGAGAGTTTTGTACAAAGCCCAGTACTCAACCTAACTGAACACCTTTGAGATGAATTGGAACATTGATTATGAGCCAAGTCTTTTCATCTAACACCAGTACCTGATCTTGCAAATGCTCTTATGTGTGAAATAGACACAAATTCCCACAGACTTGCTACAAAAACGTCTGGAAATCCTTCTCTCAGCAGTGGAAGCTGTTATAACTGTTAGAGTGGTTGGGGGATAAAAACTACACAATAATGGTTATGACATTGGATGTCCAGCAAGACAAAAAGGTGTGACAGACTGGTATCCTGAAATGTTTGGTCATATAGTAAAGGAAGGACGCTGAGCAGAATATGGAGCCATCAATTAATGTTGCACAAGCTCATTAATATTCATCATTGCAAGGCATTAAAAATCCAGCTTCTTTGGAAGAAGGCTTATGGGGCACTTATACAGAACAGTCATTAAACCTATTTATATGTCAACAGACAACAAACTTAAACAACCCTAATGACAAACATTTTTCCACTAAAAAATACAGTGAAGTATGCTGTGTGTTGTGTAACATGTAAATACCTAGCTTTACTTTTTGTCTTTCAGTTTTGGTGTTCTCCTCTGGGAACTGCTGACTGGGGAAGTTCCATACCGGGAAATTGATGCTCTAGCTGTTGCCTATGGGGTTGCAATGAACAAACTGACACTTCCGATTCCATCAACTTGCCCAGACCCATTTGTTAGGATCCTAGAAGGTAAAAGGATTTTATTACTTTAATGAACATAGAATGATAGCCCTCAGACATATGTCTGCTTCCAGACATGCCTATCTGTTTGTTATGTGGCTAACCACATTGCCATGCAGTTGTTGTCATTTGCTGGCCACCAGATTCTGCAGGTGTAACTTCATATATTTCTAAAAGGGTGGCCAATCTCCCCTGTAAACCACTTGCAGTGGGTAATACAGCCAGTGCAAGGGAGGATAAGATATTTTAAAAGTCCCCGAATTCTTCCTATTATCACATAGTTTTACTTTAAAGCAAAGAACAAAATACAGAGACCCAAAGCAGCAAATCAAAAATTATCTTTCATTGATTTGACTGTAGTAAAAAAAAAAAATATATGTTTGCTGTGGTTCAATTTATTTTTATTGAATTAAAATGTTTGATTTGACAACTGAACTGTTTTTTAAGCATTATTAGAATTATCATGTCCGTAGTGCTGTAATCATAATGGCCTTAGAAAATCTATTTGACATTTGGCTTATCCAGGAATGTCAGATGCCTGATGTGTCCCCCGCCATGCACCGTGGTTCCATTCTTCAACCCCCACTGTAAAACAAAACTAAGCAGTGATGTAGAGGTTGGAGGATGGAAACACGTCAGGATAGACAAGCATCCAATATTCTGATGTGTTGCATACTGAAGACACTGATGGTAGCTACAGGGCTAGATCCAATGGGGGATAGGACATGCAGATGGCCAGATTATACTCTCTTTTTTTCTTCACTTGTTTCTTTAAAGACCAGAAGGTATATTTAGGGTAGCCTAAATATATTATTAAATAAATTTGTTGGTTTATGTAATGGTATTGCCAATATTTTATTTTGGTTACAGCATGCTGGGACCCAGATCCTCACAGCCGCCCCTCCTTCTCCATCATTTTGGATCAGCTGACCACTATAGAGCAGTCAGCCATGTTCCAGATGCCCTTGGAATCCTTCCATTCTCTGCAGGAAGATTGGAGACTGGAGATTCAGCAGATGTTTGATGAACTTAGAACCAAAGAGAAGGTGTTTGGAGTTGTATATCTTGCATGTATTTCAGATGTTTAGATTAAAAATAAAATGTAAATGTTTGCTGTGTGATTCCTCAAATTCTGAAACAAAGACATGGTAGTTAACTCAGCTTTTGTAAAAAATATATATTTTTTGCATTTGCCTCATTTCCGTTTTTGATTTATGAAATGGTTTTTGAAATGGCGAAAAACATTATTTTTAGCAAGCACAAATATATACATATTACTTTATTCATACAAACCCCACACTAGGCACACGTAAATGATGGCAACCATTACAATCTTTTGCCCCTTATATCAATTTGCATTTATGTTAGTAAAAACTTATGCAAGAATGCAGTTTTGGAAAGTGAGTTGTGATCTTGACTCCCATGACTTCTTTGCATTGCCAGGTCACTAAGAACTGCTCTTTAAATTCTGATAACCTTGCTTCTTGTTAGGAGCTGCGTAGCCGGGAAGAGGAGCTGGTGCGTGCAGCCGAGGAGCAGAGGAACTTAGAAGAAATGCTTCGCAGAAGGGAGCAGGAGCTGGCAGAGAGGGAGTTTGACATTGTGGAGCGGGAGCTGAACATCATCATGTACCAAATGTACCAGGAGAAACCCAAGGTGAAGAAACGGAAAGGCAACTTCAAGAAGAGTCGCCTAAAACACAAGGATGGCAATCGGATCAGCTTACCCTCAGGTAAACCCACATCTAAGGGGTGTTTGTTTAACAATTCCTAATAGTTCATATTTTGCAATCATTGAAAGTATCTGTAAGTCCCTTCCCACTGGTGTGTTATGGCAACGCATACTAAGACATGTTACCAAGGAGCATGGCAACATTCCTGCTCTAAATCAAATGTCATTTATTGTGAACATACCTAAATGCACTGTACAATGGAGCCCGATGCATAATTCACTTAAAAACATAATTTTTTTGATTCTCTGCCATGTCATGGTAAATCCTTGCCTACTTCACTTGTCCAGTGAACTGTACTCTGTGACACTACCCATCAAGTAAAGCCTTTTTCCCAAAAATCTTTAGCTCACACAATGTGGCCTGTTCATTCTATCTATTGATCTATATTCCAGCTGTCCTATATTACTTGTACATTTGAGATATTCTCCAATGTACTGCATTATTGTTGGTTCTTAAAAGTTATTAAAAGAAGATGAGATTAAACAACCTCTTGATCTCTAGAAACAATACAGTTACACACCTGTCAATGCATGAAGTAACTATGTGCTATCATCTACCTGTGCCTTAAAAAATATCCATGAGCTCTTTCCATTTTGGCTGTGGGTTGCGTTTCTCACAATGCATATGTGTTTCTATGATAATTTTGATAATTTTAATTTGACTGGACACAGATATGTAGTGCATAGTTTACTTTCGACCGCAATTCATTGTGCTGATATTGTGCACAAGGGTGGAAACCTTCTCCACACTGCCCAAAAAATGTTTGGCATCAGACGTAACTATGGTAAAGTCATATCAGATTACTTGTAATATGGCATTTTACACATTCTCTTTGCACATGCATTTACTTACTGACTTGTTTTGTGTTTCTTTAAATAATTTTATAACCAAATATCACAGTGATGCTGCACTAGTAATTGTTTCATTTTTTATTCATACCAAAGCTGCCACTGCTTCAGAAGTAAAATATAGGCGGGTGATGGGTAAATAATGATTTTTCTTTTCACTGGTGGATAGAGCGAAATATAACCACTTGTCCTTGTGTACATGGGCATTTGTGGCTTTTCACCTCAAACAAGTCAAAGGGAATGAAAATCAGCTAAATGAATCAGCTGAATCAGCTTTAAAGCAAGTCAGAAGCCTCCCTGAAGAAACTCAGAGGCATCTCAAACCTCTTGCGTCTGACAGCACATTGCATTTGCCCATTTACAGAAGACCTGGAGTATGATAGAAGTTGGATCTCAAAGTTCCTTCACTAAGCACAGTTTTATCTGCTCACACATATGTTCCCCTGCACCCCACCCCTGTGTCTACCCACTGCACATTGGCCTCTATGCATGTAACACTTATCAGTACATGTAATCCTAAAGTACATTTAATGTGCATTTTTTAGCAGCAGTCTTTTATTCCAATGTGTAGGGTCATTCAGGTTCAGTTATATCATCTCAAGAAATAAAATTACTATTTAAGCCAGTGGCATGGGTTTAAAGTAGGGTTTCCTTTACCATAAGTATTAAAGCTGATCTCTGGGTAGAGCAAATATAGTCTTAGTACAAGAGACGTGCTGCATTTTGGGTGGTCATTGGATTCCACCAAAATAACCACCAAACAATGAGAACATAGCTAATATGTACCTTGGTAACTGGTGGGTTTTATTTTATACTGATGGCATATTTTTATTTATACTGGTTGGATAACAATTTTTATACATGTCTTTTCTGAGTGTGCAAGTCTTGTATTCTTGCAGTGCAAAGGCTAATGGCATGGTAATGGCACAACTTTATTATTATTGATACTGTACTTGAAGCAGGCGTCATTGTTCCATATATGCTGCTGTATATGAAGCAACAATAGTAGCCTGGAATTCCATACATGCGTTATCTTGATGAGAAAGCCTCTGCCAACATCCACAGAAAAGTTGTGTGAAAACACTTAACAACATGGCTTTATGAAGGATATTATACAAAGCAGTTTTGCTGAAATTTGGTCACAGAGGTGCTGATCCAGCGATCTAAAATTTTAAGTCTGTACTTTTCTTCTGGCATATAGCAATGGCTTTGTAACCTGTGGCATTGGAAAATTCTTTTTTATATTTATTTACCTTTAAAAAAAAAATAACAGCCTCAAGCTTTTTGCTATAGGTCCATACTTGTAAAATGCTTCTGAATAGCCTATGGATTGGAGGAATGAAGAGTGCACCCCTTTAATTTAGGTAGTTCAGGTGTTTCCAGTGAAGAATACTGTTAATGCTGTGTGATCCTGGTCATTTGACCATAATTTTTAGAGCCCTAACTCCCTATTGAACACCTTTGGGGTGACTTTCACTGGGAATTTCAATTGTGAGCTAGGTCTTCTCAATCAGTCCCCGACCTCATAAATCATATGCCTTTTCTCTGGTAAATGTAGTGGCAACACAGTTGAACTAATTTTACGTACAGTCTTTTTAAAAAATGTACATAAAGATTGTTCATTAAACTTAAAATGCAAGGAAATGTTGTGCACATGAATGTTAGCCTTCTATCTTATTCTAATATGTTTAGTGACAGAGCATAGATAAAAATGATACCCATTCACATAATTTAAAGACACATATGGCTTCTGAAACTAAGACCGAGACATGCATCATTCTCCATTAGTGGTGGGGGAATATGAGAAAGAGTTTCATCTCTTCTCTTTCTGTAAATTACCAGGAGATAAAAAACTATACAAAAACATGTACACATGAATGAATAGTAAAGTAATAGGTTGTACTATGAAATATATGGATTTTTGTAAGTGCTTTATCTATTTTGCTTCAATCTACAGGGTTTGAACATAAGATTACGGTACAGGCATCACCGACTCTGGACAAGTGCAAAGGGCAGGGATCAAGCAGCTACAGCCCACCAGGGAGCCCTCTGATTATCCCCAGACTCCGAGCCATTCGATGTGAGTTTTTATCCATACACCTATTAGTCTGTCATTTGCAATCCCTATTTAATGTACAGCGCTGCGTAATATGTTGACGCTATATAAATCCTGTTTATTAATAATAATAATAATAATAATAATAATAATATATATATATGTTAAATATATGCACTTTTTATCCACTCTACCTGTCTAGATGACAAATTAATGTTTCTAAAAAACTACAATTACCAAAGCAGTCAGTCATTTACCCGTACTGCATGGTAAAACATATTGGAAATGAATGAATATGTCAGCACCTCTAATACATAGAAAAGCAACTTGTCAATAATATCTGCAATTTATTACAAATCTATAGAAACATTATATAGTGTAAAAACATTCTTTATCTGATTTTATGGTTCGGTAATCCTAGGGTTATTCTAAATCCTAGGTGTGACTGGAGTGCTGGTACCTTATATTTTTTTAATATGAATATATTGGCACAATCATATTTATTTTTTCACTTGCTAACAACCAACAGGCATGGTTGTAATGAGTGTGAAGTGGGGATTTATACATTAACTCTAGTTATGCAGCTATGTTATGTGACAATTTGGGAAACTGACGTAATAGTAGAATTTTGTGTCTATATATAATGTGGTCACTTGCATTGATTCTGTGCGTTAAGGCTTTCCATGTCCTCCCCATAGGCTGAAGGCACTTGGAGAAGGCAGCAAACAGTGGTCCAGCAGTGCACCCAACCTTGGAAAATCGCCTAAGCATACGCCCATGAGTGTGGGTTTTGCAAGTCTGACAGAAATGGGTAAGATTCATGGATTGAATGAAAAAATTATGCTGAATAAATTAGCCATTTTTTAACCATGGAACTATAGGATACCTCCAAACATTACCAGGGGTTTCTTGAGCTATGGCTGCCTGTCCTCTCCCCTGATGGTACTTGCATAGTTGGGGGTCCTAGAACACAAACATGACCCCACTTTTTATCTATCTATGTGCTCGGAATTCAGACTACCACGGTAAGACATTTTTCACATGTCTCACATTGGACTGCAGGGGCATTTTTTCAGTGAATTTATTTTTCCAATGAATTTATTTTTCCAGTTAATTTATTTTAGGACATTATTTTAGGGTTCCTCTAGGATAAAAGTTTGAGTAATGCTGGATTAAACATCACACCATGTAGAACAGGTGCATAGGGTGAATTTATTTCACATTCAAACAAATATAATAGCTTGCAATTTCTTTAATAAGTGCTCCCTCTAGTGGTCAGTTTGAATTATGCATCTAATCATCAGAACAATTCACAAAGCTATTAGCATTTACCTGTCTCAGATTTGTATATAAGATTGTCACTAAAAATGTTTGTTTTTAGTCTGTTTATGCCAGTCATTCAGTCTACCTAGCCAGAAATATGGATGTTTGGAAGGTCCCTGGGGCTGAAAAAGGAGCCTATTTGTCTGGCAGTATGTGTACAGTTAAAATGGCCTGTATGCTGAAATTTAGATCATGAGAACACTTCCATGGTTCATGCTATAAGACTGCTGTCTTTACTATTTGGCGGTAAACATGGTAGCATTTCAGGTGCACCATTTACCACAGAATTTACAGGGACTTTGTACAGTTTAGTAGTTTTAGTAGTAGTAGGAATTAGAGTAGTGTTTATATAAGATAGGAATAGACAGCAGATCAGTGTATTCTGGAGTCTTGACTGCATTGCATTTAGTTATTTGGTTAGCAACACTAGGAAATGTAAAGTAAACATCCACATTAACCCAATTTTTAATGTGTCTCTTCTAATAAATTCTAATGTCACATTAAGGTAATCATGTTTTCTTTTTTTATTTTTGTCAGTGCACCACACTGAAATTAGATTCTGAAAATCTTTTAACCAAGTCCATTTAGTCCTTTAATACCATTGCAATAACTGTTAGATGTGCATATACACAGTGATGGAGAGAAGCTTTAAAATAATATTAGATAAAAAAAAGTGCTGGTGTGTTTTCACTAATGATTCACACAACTTTAGTTTACTTGAGTGTATTGGAAAAAAGTAAAAACTCCACATTTTTTTTAAAATCCTGGGTGAAAGGATTTATAAATAGTGTAAAGGGGGGGGGGGGTTCCATCATGTTCTCTTTTTGTATTTGCACATTAAAGTAAACAGGTCAATACCATCCCCATCCCCTAGCAGTATATATTCATCTATCTTTGCTCCCAAGCTTCTTCCTTCAGCTCCCTTGTTGGAAATCACACAGGGCTATGGACTCCTTTTCTCCTTTTCTGCCTTAATGTGACTGTATCAATCACTGTAACATGGGGGAAGGGGGTGAGTCCCATGATCACTCATGCCTGAAGGGTGGAGATAAGTGTTTCACCTTACCCTGACAAATGAAAAGTTCACTTTAAGCCAAAAAGTAACTTTACAACCTTACTGATAAGTCAGTACTAGTAGCGCCTACACATCTGCTTTAGCCAGTTGGTTATAACATTTTATTTTTCTCTTTCCAGAGGAATATGCAGATAATGAAGGCTCAGTTCCCCAATCCCCATACTCCACGCAGTCCTACCTCACCCTGCCCCTCCAGTCTGATACCAGGAGTAACAATGAAGATTCAAGTCTTTCTGCAGCATCATCTTCAGACAGCCCCAAGCGCAACTCCCAGTCCCGAAGAAAAAGTGAACTGGTGTTGTTGGGATGTGCATCTCTTCTGGCAGCTGTAGCACTTGGCACTGACTTGGCAGAGTTGGTCCCGCAAGAAGAGAAAAGAAAGGGCATTTTTCAGTGGGCTGCAAGGGGCATCAAGCGTAGTGGTAATTCTCCAAGCCACTCTATGTCTAAGGAGGAGCCAGTCATTCCACCCAGTTCAGTTACACTCATCTCATTGTCTTCCATCTCAGACTGTAACTCCACCAAGTCCCTTATACGCTCAGATAGTGATGACACTGGACTGGCCAGTGATAACGTGCCCTGTGGGCAGCTTGCGGACGAGGAGCCCAGTAGGGATCAGGCTCTCCTTGGCCGAAATCCCCTAGTGGACTACAAAGTGGAGAGTTTTAAAAGGGACCCCAGGCAGTCCTTGACGCCCACTCACGTCACAGCCACCAGAGCCAATTCTACAGCAGCCAGGGGTCACAGAAGGACTCCATCTGATGGGGCCATAAGGCAGGTAACACCGGGTCATAGACGTTCACCTTCAGATGGCAGCACACCCCCACAACTATGTGACGCAGGTCAGTTTGAAATCCTATGGCACCAATGTTAAACAACTGCTTGTAATTTTGCTTGAATTTGCCAGGAATAATATAACAGCCAGGCAGCCAGCTTTTGCAGAAAAAAAGGTCTGCAGCTTCCATATTTTCCTAAATCACATTATTAGGTATTTTAATAAATACACAAAAGACACCCAATTTACATTGTCTGTACTGGTACTATCTGCTTCCTTGGACACCAATTAAGATATGGCCTGGTTAGCTACAGGCATGTGAAAAACAGTGACGATGTTGATAGCCAAGCCCCCCCATGTATCATTTTTTCTTTCCACCTTAGTGCAATAGGACAATGCCTACATGAGATCATGACAACCAATTCTGCTCTGAATTTAAGGCAAGTGTAGAATAGCATTCACATCACATGAAGCTGCATGAGGTGGACTTCACTGGCCGGAAAAACAGTTATTTGTGAGATTTTGCAGGAGGAAAACAGAAAAAACAGCAAGTGCACATGAACTTATAACTAATGCAGTAGCAGGCACTGTGTCAGGGAATGTATTTATACAAAGGATTCAGTGCCCAGTAGCCCTTAATATGCCTTGTTCATTTGTCTTTTATGCTATGTATGTACACAGACTGTACACAGTGTTCTCCCTGAATAGTACCTTTTAATAAAACTTATGAAGGTGCTGAAAGGTCCATATTAAACCCGGAGTTTTTATATAAATAATTTGTTTTGTCTTCCTGTCCCATAGGTTCCAAAGAGCACACTCCGTTTCCACGTTTGCCGGATCCCCACTTCATATTCCCACCTCCAGCAAGGCGTAAAACCCAAGACAAAGATTCAGCAGTTGAAAGACCGACCACCCTAGAGTTTGCTCCCAGGCCTCGCCCTTCTGCTGGCCGCCCAAGACTAGACCCTTGGAAATTTGTGTCCCTTTCTCGGACTCACAGCTCATCTCCACCCGGCAGCGGAGGGGATGGCAGCTCCAGTGGATCTGCAGATGGTGTTCAGGTTGGAGGAGCTGAGGAGACCCTTCTAGACATGGAGGTGGAAGGACAAAGATTGGACAACACTGTCCCGCTGTGTGGGGGTGGGTTCCTGCCACAGACTGACCCTTATTTTAATTTGGGGGCAGATATTTCCTAATGCAAAAGTCTGCTGGATCAGAGCATTATTTGAAGGAAAGAAGCACCCTTTTTGAATGTATTTTGAAGTTGTAAACCAACGGGTATAAACAATACTCATAACTGATTAAACCAAGTGGGGTACCCCTACCTAGTTCTGTAGTCAGTTAAAACTGAAGGTGTCCGTAAGCAAATTTTTAACTGCAGGTTTAAGAAATTACCAATTAGTCTTATGGCTGTGTTCCTCATGGTGATTCTATTGGCCCCTCTTTAGATGAGGATTTGATTTTTATTTCTGTGAAAGCGACTGAGCCTCTGCTTGCCTCACCTATGTTTACAGCTTATCCTTACCACCTGCCTCGTTTTGGGGGGGGGGCTTGTTAGATCTTTCTGGACCCTAGGATATCACTGGTTTAATCTGCCTGTAGCACGGCAATAGATAAGGGTCCTGTCAGTTCCAGTAACTTAAAAGGTATCAGACCTGCCATGACCTGCTCCATTAATGTCTTAATGGTGACCGAAGTATTAATAAAGAATTTGACCACTCTTGCAGTGTATTTGACATAATTGTTTGTACAGTAGTGCTATGCAGTTACTCTACAGATTCCAGATTATTTTATTTACATGGTTTAGAAATATGCCAGTATTCAAGTGCCAATGTGTATAAGAAAGAAAATATACCATGTCTTCTATTGTGGCTTCCAACCTTTGAGCTACCTTTGAAATAGTTTTTAATGGTCTCTTAGTGGTTTACCCTAAAATACCTAAGGGAGATTTTTAAACGTCATCTTTTTTAGTTTTGAATAGAACTTGAAGTAGTTAGAACCTTATCAAAATTTTTTTGATTGACTCCAGTTGGCGAATTCACCAAATGTGGTGGATCTGCGCAGCCTTTCACCTTTTTTTTTTTTTTTTTAACATGAATGAACCCTTGAAATAACTTTCAGGTCTTAGGGAACCCCTGCTATAGTTACTATATCCATAGCTCTCAGAACATTACAGTAGTGTGGTGGTCAGTAGGAAGAAGAGACAAAATATACTTAGACTGAAATGGTTTGCACACAAATCCTTAGGGATTAGGAGGGAGCCTTAAAACAGAACTCAACTTTATAAACAAAGAATTGCATGCAGGCATGTTCTTTATTGCAGGGACTTGCTGTGAGATAAACTTTATAGGAACCCAGTACTGAGAGAAAGTTAGATGCTGCAAGTGCAAACTGCATTCCGAAGGTACAAACTGTTTGGCTACCTCCAACTCCATTCACATTGAGTTAGGTCTTGTCTCCATTGGCTTTGAGCAAGCTTCAGGCTGTGTAGTAAGAAAAGCACAGCATGCTTTAGTTTCAGAAACGAATAGGGCAACATGGTTTTGATACTATACAAAGCATCATACTGCGTGGAAATGCTCAGTTGCTTTTAATGGATGGCTTTTGCGGTGTGTTTCAAATGACTTAGAAAATGGGTATGCCAATAGCAATGGAGACCAGGCCTTACTCATTTAGATATGGAGACTACTCACAAGTCATAAGAATTATTCTTTAAACCTTGGCCACATCAGAAACCCAAAAATATGAAGGTTTTAGACCATTATGGCAGCCAGGAAACTGGAATGATTGAAAAGAGAGAACAGCTGCGACATTCTACTTACGTTTTTCTGTTCAGATTTATTTTATAGTTTCCATTGCTGCACAGCTCATAAGTTTGTAACCAGTCAAATGTAATTTATTTGTGTTTCTAAACCAATTTCATAGTATTTTTAACAAACATTATTTAAGGGCTATATTTCAGGACTTGTGTGACCGATTGCCGTGTATGGTTATATTTTAATGTAGCCCACAAGCTAAAATAGGTCAGAGAACTCTGGTCTGTTTGCATTCTGATTCATTTTGAAAATATCTAGATAAGCTTGGAGTAACTGAGTGTTTCATTTTGTTTTTTTAACTTTTAGTGCCGAAATGATCATATTAATGCCTACTGGTTCCATTGTGATTGTAACTAGACCCAGAATTATCTCCTGTAAGTTCCACAACATCTACAAATCTGCCAGTATGACTTGTATAAAGGATCTGTAGACGGCTGTTTTTATAAAATATTTTGTTGATGGACACTGATGTCCATTTATTCAGCATTCCTTAAACAAAACTGCACATACACTTTTACATACCCATTTTCCAATTCCAAAATGTGATGAGCCACTATATATGTTTTTTGGAAAGCTTTTTACAAAACCATGGGCATGGAGTGTGTCACCTCTTCTCTGGGAAGGCTTTGCCCATGCTTTCAGTGAGCCTCTATGGGGATTTGTGCCCACTAACAACAAAGGATAAAAAAAAAGGATATTTGTAATGTCAGTTACTGATGACGAAAAAGAAGACCTGTTTACAACTGATGTCCCAATGATGTTTAATAGGCTTTAGGACAGGGCTCCTTGTAGACCACTCGGATTTTTCAATACCAAACTCAATAAACCATGTCTTTGTGGGACTTGCTTTGTACATGGTCTTGCTGGAACAGAAAAGGTCTCTCCCAAATTGTTGCCATACCGTTGGAAATAAAAAATTGTCTATAATGACTGGAATTCTGTAGTATTATGGTTAGGTTCATGGAATTGTGCTGCAGTAATGCATGTTATGAACAATGCACTGATGAAAAAGCTGCATGTGCTGCCTTAACACAATACATGTTCATGCACGGCATAATGCAAAGTCAATTACTATGTACTAATTGTAATTGGCCCTGTTGTATCCTTTTCCAGAAATACCTGAATTTGATAAATGAAATCCACATACTTTTGGCTATAGTTTAAGACGCCTGTACAAAGTAGGTTGGAGGGTCATGTAATAACTGTGAAGAATATGACGGTATAACTGCTCTCTCTCGTGTCTTGTTCAGTCATTGTTGGCCTTTTTATTACAGGCCTTTTTAAACCTTTGGGCTGTCATGCAGATCATTTAAAAATTACTATTTACAACGTGAATGACTCTATTACCTCCATTAACTATATCAAAATTGTCAAAACTATGTGATTAAATTTGAGAGATGGAAAAATTGTAAAGTGCTTATAATTTTATGGTTTTGATGGTGAGGCTGGGAACATTGCTGTTTTTTTTCCAATCTTCTGTACATATTACTATCCCTGTATGCAATTGTTCATATAAGAAAATTAACTTATTGCATTTTGAAATATTAAATATTCTGAACCATGTGCTACATGTTCCCTCTATGAACTCTTTGATGATTTTTTTGATTTGGTAAAATATTTGAATTGTGGCTACTTCTGTACTTTCAAGACCTTATTTCCACTTATTTTCCATATGTTCTGGTATAGAGACCCTGTTGGGTCTCTAAGAATTCAATCCAGCACACAAATGTAACATACTCGCCTCTCTAGCAACCTAGTTGTCATGCCTTCTCTCTGTTTCAGTGGTACAGCCTCTGCCAGTCACCTTGGCATTCAACCCATCTAGAAGTCTTGGAATTTTTTGTCTTCTGCCACAAGTCATAGTTCCTTCCTTGTATCTCATGTGTACCATCTTAGAGCTGTAATGACAAAAAGGTCAAAGGAAGTAACCATGGCGTGCGGCACAGGACATAAGCATTGGACTCTCTCAATATAATGCTGAAGACACTATGTATGTTGGGAGGTAGGAGACACCGGCCTTCATAGAGGTGAGTATACCACATATAGCAATGAATTTTCTATATGAATACTATAAAGAGTTCATAGGGTCTCTTAAAAATGAAAGGCAATCCATCGCCACAAAACTGACCATGATTCAACAAACGTAAAAAGTATTCCTTTGTCTAAAGTGGTGGGTGGAACCATTCAAATAATTCCTATCTGCCCCTATGGCTAATGGTTTAGTAGCATTTTGTCCTATATAACAGAAATATATGGAACACAACTATACGCTATGTGGATTAGGGATACATAAAAATACAGATAAAACTTGTATCACAATAATGGTAACCTGGGATCAGTTTTGCTTTGCATTGGTATCTGGGGTTTGCCATTTCATTTCATTTTTATGACTATAGACATCACAAGCAATTGAAGTTCATGCATTTGTCTCAGGAGCACAGGGGAACTCCTGTTTGAAAATCTGACAAACTATAACATTTCTTTTTATCTATAGCAACCGATCATTTTCCAGGTGTCATTTCTGCAGCTAACAATGAAACAACAATTGTAACTGTCACGGCACAAGAACTGTTATTTGGCATTGCGGAGGGCCTAACTTATCAATGTGTACTTACATAGAATGGATAACGTCTATACCAATCAGCATCAGATACGTCCAGAAAGTTTGGATCTGATTGGTGGCTGCAGGGAAATAACTTCAGTTTTTAAACCAAACAATTTATATTGTTATATATATGATATATATATTTCTTCTTAATATTATTACAAAGTATTTATATAGCGCCAACATATTAAGCAGTGCTGTAAAGGTCTATTGTCATGTCACTAAATGTCCCTCAAAAGGGCTTACAATCTATTGTCCCTACCATAGCGCAGAGAGTGTCCTGGCTGGAATTTGAACCTGGGACCTAATGGTGCATAGGCCAGAGTGCTATCCTCTGAGCCAGAGTTTGTAATTCTCACCTACCAACCAACAAGTCCCTCTCCTTTTTATTGTTAACTGAACTCATAATGAAGACATGGGAGAAAGAATGAGAGTTCTTTTGTATGATAACCCCATACATGAGACCTTGGGTGATTAAAAACAGTTACTTATAGCTTCTTGCATAAATAACAGAGGGAAGAACATGAGATCCTTAAAACCCTTACATCCTATTTACATCGTCCTTTGTTAATGTATGTTGCATTAGGCAGCCTATTCATTTGGCTGCCAATGCTCAACAGTGGGCAAAAACCTAAACATGCACCATTATTTGTTACACTGCGCACTATGACGCATGGTGTATGGGTCATTGCAGTACTGTACGTGTTACTGCAGTCCTTAGGTGTGAATGATTCTTAAAAACACATTTATATACCCTAACTAGGTGACGTTTTGTGTTGAAGAATTGCGTAAGGTATTCAGCTATAATGGTTTTCCTTTTTTTCTATTTCAGTGATTCTGATTTCATACAGCCTTGAGAATAGTCTCCAACTATCTCTCTACATGCAAGCGTGCTGCACCATGTACTAAGGGACCCCATTTCTTCCTAAATATCAATCAAATACAGACACAAGTTTTGTTTATCATTTATTTACAAAAAAGAAAGTCCTACACAACATCCTTATATTCTGAGACCCAAGAACGAGCTACAATTTCACTTAGTATGGCGTGGGGAGCATGTCTGTCTGAATATGGTTCCTGGTGATGCTGAAAGTGCAGAGCGTTCAATGCGGCAGTCTTAAGGTGCGGAGGCGATATATTGGATCAGGCATCACATGTGCATCCACTTTTCTGCAAAGGTCTTCATCATTCCTATGAGAAACCTTGAATGTGAAGTTGATGTGATATTTCATTGAGTTCTCCAAGCACACATTTGAGTATGCATGATGGATTCTGAATCATTATATTGGTTTACAATTGGTATTACACTCTCCAGATCACATATTCAGAATTATAACTCATCGGCATCCATAATGCTATGATGGCAGGGACCAGCAGGGGTTGATGTGTCACTGTGGGGCAGTTCCTTTTTTTCAATAGGCTGATAGGAAGTATGACAGCATAAAGTTTGGGCGTTCTTTAAATCAACATGCTGCATCCAGAGCAATACTGAGCATGACCCGTTCTCTCCAATTATGAGTATGTCTATATATATATGTGTTCTAGATACATATATACACATACATGTGCTGCATGCATTGACACATTATAGGTAGTTGATAGGCAAATATATAAAATGATTTATATAATTTATATAAAGTGCCAGAGCTGCATTGTTATTATTTTTCTATATTGCCGTCTCCTTGTTAGATGAAGACTGGTGAGGTTTGTACCGGGCAATGCTCAGTATCAGCCACCATCCCTTGGCTTACAGTATCGTGAGATACGAGTCTGGTGGAGGACAGGATCGGGTACCAGGTTGCGCTATCCAATCACCTCCTTAAAACTTTTCCTCTCCCTTTGGCATGACCGCTGGACTTTCATCTCTGTCAACTGGATGTAACGGAGAACGTTGGTATCTGGTAGAAAAGAAAAAGATTTAGTTTAGTTACTGTGTTGTAAAATGAGTTAAAATTTCATTATTTATATATGAAAGCAAAAAATGGGTAGGAAACAGTTCTTATGTGGAGGTTTAGTTGTTATGAATATGGGAAATCTAAGGAAGAAATTAATTATCTGGCTTTAGCCATGACACATGCTTTAGTAGTTTGCGGTGGCTGTCCTGCCACTGGACTAATACAAATAAACTCTCATTGAGAATTAAGAGACTGTAGGTGACATGGTAGTGTATAATTTCCTGCCACAGGAAAATTTTAGAAGTTGAAATAGACAAAATGAACAGTAAAAAGCACTAATATGTGTGTTTCATAATAGGAATTGAGATCGAAGATCACACAGTGGTGTAAAACTGGGCAGCAGCAGGACAATTTTTAATAGCAAAGCACGACCCAAATTTACTAGACAGAAAGTATAGAATGAAGCTTTACTGCAAGGATTAAGAAGATGTATTGAACACAGCATATTAAAATTGTCCAGTAATATGACAATAATAATCAGAGGATAATCAAAAATGTACTACAGACAGGTGTTTTGCAACACAAATTAGGTGACTACAGGCAATATAGTAGTGTAAAAATGCCAGCAGCAGGACAATTTTAATGATGAAGGCTAAGCCCAAATTTACTAGAGACAAGGAACAATGGTCAGCATTTTACTGCAAGGTTTATACTGCAAAGGGCATGGCCGTGTAATATCATCTAGCAGTAGGACAGATTTAATCAGACAAAATAGGCCTAACCAGTGTATGCCTTATTTTTATTTTGGCTAAAAGCATATGGGAAGGAAGTGAATGTGAGTGATATATTGTGAAATGGTTGCAGTATGCGTACCTCCGTATAGGCTCTCGGGCTCGCCATGGATAGCCTTCACTATTACCGTGCCCCCTCTTCTTTATTTATGACTACACCCCTGCACTAATTCCCGGGGCCCAAATACATTTCAGCTCCCTGCATATACTGACATGCTATCACTTGTGGCCCTAGAGGGGGAAGGTGAGGGCCCTGGGCAATTGCCCACTTTGCCATTCCTTGCTGCCTGTTGAATGAATAAACAGTACATGATCCTATTTCTGCTGCATGCCCAAGCGGATGACAGGAAAACCTTTTAAGCAGGAAACCCTTTGACCTTTGTTTTCCGAACACAAATGACCCAAAGGCCTTTTCCAATTCTCCTTCGGCAGACCCTCTTGATATTCTTTCAGCGATGGTACTACCAGTTGTATTACCTGTTGGTTCTCGGCTCCTCGCTTCTTTGAGATACAGCAGGGCATTGCCATAATCCCCCAGGTGATAGAAGGCGATGCCAGCTCGGTACGTGGCTTTGAAGTTGCTATTCTGTTTCTCCAACACCTTCAGGCAGTATTCCTTCACTCGCTCATAATTCACCAGCTCTGACTGCAATAAACAGGCTGAGGAGACAGCAATTGTCAGGGGGGAATGAGACAAATACAGAGCTTCATCATTTCATAAAGGAACAAACACAGAGGGATAACTAAGCCGCCAAACCCCCTCCTACCAGGTGAGCGGCGGCACAGACAAAAGAATATTTATATGATATGATGTCAGTACCCAGCACCAGCCAGCCCTCACCAGTCCCATGGACATTATAACATGCACAAATAAACAGATGGATGCACTGTAAAAAAAAAAAAGTCTAAACCAAGAAATGAACTGATCACATCTCCCTAAGCAATCATTTGATTTACTAATGTTATGTAAGAAAAACAAATCATACACCTTGCAAGGATTTCTGCTAAGTATACTGCAGATCTTACCTGCTATTGTTCTGGAGGTGTCATGCCTTCCTAAGCTTTATTATAATCACATGATCAGTCTCAGGGGTGTAATGAGAAAATCTGCTGCACCAGTGTTCCCTTTATGCTTGAATGGACTAAAATGATCTCAGCAAGGATGAAAACCATTTTGCAAGGGGGATGGGTGTTCTGGGATCACCCATTAGCTAATGTGAGAATTAGTGTGGCTGCAGGACCAGGGGGATAGTAAAAGAGGTCATTCTAGTTAGGTTAGATTTGGGGAAATGGATTTAAGGGTAAATGTTAGAATTCCGTCATATTATGTATGTCTTATCCTATTTTTTAAATAGGCTGGCAGTGCAACTCAACATAAAAATCATGCAACACTGGTGTGGTGTAGTGCATGTACATTGGCTACTACTACATGCGTGTGTTGGGGTGTCATTCATGTAATACACACAACTGAATGCTTTGCAGTAACATGCGTGTTTTCCTGCGATGCACCATGACACTATGGCCATTGTTAGGGATAGGGTAAGGTTTTGTGGGAGGGTATGGAGAAAAACAATTGGTGGCGGTCAGCAAAATGCCTGGCAGTGCCAATTTGATGGCAATGGGCATCACATTGGAAGCAGACTTTCTGCATGGGACAGCTCTGGAGAGGAGAAAGTATGGCAGAGGAATCTGTATCGGGAGAGCAGCCCAATTTCAGTGTCCCTAATATGAAAGCTGAACAGGAATTTTTTCACAGGGATAATTCTGGTGTTGGACTCCTAGCAGATATAACAAATGTATTGTTTTCTTAAGGAAAGAGGTGTAAGTACCTAAATTCGCCTTGAAGGTAATAAGGTTCTTTAATATAACATATTGGGTATTTGCAGTACAGAAGAGCTTAGACTGGGGGATGGACATGCAGCACAAAGAGCCAATCAGTTGTGTTGCTAACAGGAAATATTCTGATAGGAGGATAGGGCAGAGTGAGAAACATGAGCTCAACAGTTTGCTGCATCTCCTTCATTAGTTACAGAGCTGTCCTCTATGACAAAGCTATATAGATTTCAAAAATGTATGGACAGTAAAACAAATCCTTATCAATAAACACATTTCAGTATGAAAAATAAAACTAACCTTTAAAGCAAACCTGTTATTAGAGAAACACAGAAGCTGTATGCTCTCGCCTATTCTAGTTGTCTGGATGCTTAGCCATTACTTTGCCGCTGACCCAACAAGCATGATGATCAGAAATGTTTAAACCAGGGGATGACCATGACATGGGCTTGGAACAGAAGCTGGGGACAGGTGGCTCTGCCATTCCTAGGATGATGATTTTTTGAAATGAGGATGTAGTCTTTTGTCATAACCAAATGATTAATAAAAAGAAGAGCTGCCACCTGCTAAAGCTGAACTCCAGGTACAAGAACTAATTTCAAGGGATTGCTTATTAGCTCATAAAGGAATTTATTTGTGAGCAACCAATGCCCTTACAAACCCAGATATTACCTTGTAAAAGTAGTGATGACCTTATGTGCATGGAGCAGCATCTCACTCCCTGTTCTGACTTCCTTCGCCTAGAAAGGATGTGATAGTAACTTTCTATCAGGTCAGAAAGGTAAATGGGACAAGAACTGTGGAGGGATTTGAAGGCAAAGCACAGGAGACCGTTGTCACCCCATTACAGGAAGTATCCGACAAGGCAATTCTGCATTTTGGGGTCACTTTATGTTATTTTGGAACAACTTTTGTAAATACATTAAAGTGTTAAAGCTAATATAAAATTTCAGTGAATGAGCTTATAAAATCTCTTATACCAGCCTATTTTATCTCGTATATTTTTACATTAGTATGATTTTAAGTAATTTTTTTTTTTAAATCTACAGCTTTCTTTCTGCAGCTTGTGACTCACCATGAAAGTCTTGTTCAGGCATATGAGTGTTGGGGGGTGAAATGGCATTTAGTTGTTGCTGGTGCGCATGCTTGTAGCTTATAAAATTTAGAATAAAAAAGGTACATATAGGCACACATAGAGGAGCCTTTCTCTGCCAAGGTTCTTAAAGGTCCTAGGGTTCCTGCAGAAGTTACTTAAGTGAGGAGCAATGTCTGCTTTCAGATAAGTAACCACTGAGACCTTTTTAGCCTTCTCGAAGGGGCATCCTTCCCTTAAAAAACATCAATGTAAGAAGCAATTTTCCCACTGACCACATGTATTGTTGCCCCTTTTATTACTGACCATCAGTGTTAGAGCTTTTTCCTAATCAACACCAAAGTAAGGTGGTCATTGTGTCACTGACCATCAAACAGGGGAATATCTTCACTAACTACTAATGTAAAGTGCTCCCTTCTGGCACCAACCATCATTAAAAGGGGTCCCTTCTTCAATGAATACTAATGTAAGGTGCTGACCACCAGTGGGAAATGAGAAGCCACTGATGTAAGATGGTATTTTTGCCACTGACCAGCAATCGAAGGGAACCGTTGTTCATTGACCATCAATGAACAGTAGTCTTTCTGACACTGACCATTAAAAGGGGCCTTTCTTCACTGACCGCAGTGCAAGTTGGTTCTTCCGCCATTGACCATCAAGAGGGATCCTTCTTCCATGGTCACCAGTATAAGGTGGTCTTTCTGCCACTGACCACCAGTGAAAGGGGCTCTTTTTCAATGACCACCAAAGTAAGGCGCTTCCTCTGACACTGACCAACATAGGGGGCCTTTCTTCACCAACCACTAATGTAAGATGCTCCTTCTGACACTGACCACAAAGGGGCCCTTCTTTACTGACCACCATTGTACGGTGGTCCTCCTGGTAATGACCACAAATTGAAGCCGTTTTCACTAACCCCCACTGTAAGGGGAACCTTTTACCACTGTCCATCAAGAGGGGTCCTTTCTGCCACTGACCACCAATCAAAGGGGCCTCTTTTACAATGACCGCAAACGTAAGGTTTTCCAACAAAGGGGACCTGTCTTTACCAACCACCAATGTAAGATGCTCCTTCTTTAATGACCACCAATAAATGGTGGCTCTTCTTCAATCACCACCATTTTAAGGGGGTCATTTTGGTAATGACCACAAATTGAAGTCAGCCCTTCTTCACTGACCACCAATGTGATCCTTCTGCCAATGACCATCAAGAGGGGTCCTTCTTCACTGACCAGCATTGTAAAGTAATCCTTCTGTCACTGACCACCAATCAAAGGGAGTTCTTTTTTAATGACCACCAAAGTAAGGTGCTCCTTCTGCCACTGACCAACAAAGCTGGCCTTTCTTCACCAATCACCAATGTAAGATGCTCCTTTTGCCACTGACCAACAAGGGGCGCCCTTCTGATCACCAATTGAAGAGAGCCCTTCTCACTACAGCTCCATTGGCTGTAGATTTTTTCAGATTTATTTATTAGTTGGGGTTCTTTAATTCCCTTATACTATTTTCCAGATTCCCTTGTGCTAAAATGCTTGGGAAGGACAATCCTGAAATAGAGAAATGTATAGATATGGGGTCTGTGCATCCCCCAGCATGGTAAAATAATGGCACACAAATGTTCATGTCTTAATATGATGCAGTGATGTGCAGTAACCCACAGCAGCCATCAGATAAGTGTATCCAGGGGAAATTCTGGGAGCTGGGGGTCATTACAATTTTCCAATTGTACCTTTGCTCAGTCAGCTAAGACCCACATTGCCTAAATATTTTATTGCGATACAGATGATGCAATAAGTCAGTAACCAATCAAAATGTAAATGATATAGTTATGGTTCTGCTTGGTTGCTATAGATTACTGCACGTTGCAAAGGCTTTTTATGGTTATGCTTGGTCCAAACTGATGAACCCTGCATCTGGTTGTCTGCATTGTGTTCCTCTTGTTGTGGGGGGATATAGACTGAAAGATACTGAAATACGATGGCTATAATGGTGCATGTATGTAGTGATATGCAGTATATTGTAGCTCATGGCTACCAATCATGAGATCACTGGAAGATGAATTCTGCTGCATGTTACTATTCAGTTTTTGGAATATACCTATTATAGTCTTTCCTTCCCTTTAAAGGGTGTTATATCAGAAATAATATTCTCTATAATAAAGATGAATTTGAAGCCCCTTCCAATGAAGGGCGTCAAAAAATCAGATATGTAGAGAAAGCGTCTACCCACACTGAGGCATGTGTTTGGGTTACAATGCGGTCGCCCGCGTGATTTAACCCCAGCTGACCATCAGTGCATTGCAATGTAATAATTATCCCTAGCTGCAAGGACTTACCCATTAGTATTTGCAGTCAGGGCTAGCTGGGGTTACTTCTCACGCATCACTGACCTGTAACACAACGTCATACCTAGAAGTGGCTGACAGGGAAACTGACCAAGAGATGTTACATGAACGTCTGAAAACTGCAAATCTACTGCTGCTCTTTAATGCCCGAAAAATGCCAAAAATGCCAAAATGTCTATTTTTAGTATAATAGAAAAGCTTGGCATTTTTAGTCTAATACACAGTGTTTCTCAACCAAGGTTCCTCCAAAGATTGCTAGGGTTCCTTGAGCAATGAGCAATTTGTGACTCTTGAGGTTAAATGACTCTAATGATCTTTTTGGCTATCTGTAAGGGGGACATTCTTCCCAATGGCCACCAATGTAAAAAGGAATTCTTCCTGCTGACCACTACACTAATATACTGTGAGCTGTGGATATAGTAATTATAGCCGGGGTTTCCTGAAGACCTGAAAGTTCCGCTGTGGGTTGAGACTCGGTAAGTTTGTTGAGCCCGGAGTGCAACCAATCTAAATGCCCTCTGCCTAGTCAGACTGGTACAGGAGGGGTTCCAACTGGTCCCTACATTAGTTCTATACTGAGGGACTATATAGAGGTAGCCATTGCTGACCTTTTTTTTGCCTGATATTGATCCAAAGGCATGATTGCTTTGTGCACCACAGACCAACATGTAGATCACCAGTTTGAACTTCACCTACTGCATACTTGTTCTTAAAGAATCGATGCCAGAGACAGCCAGGCAAATAGTCTTTTCCTATCAAGTCCAGCAATGGCACCTATGTGTCTATCAGTACATAAAGCCAATGATGTCCGCTCTTCTTACAGCAGGGAACACACAAGGGTGTCCATTCCATGGACAGGTTTCATAGAAACTGGAACATTACAGGAGCAATATCCATATGTGTAGAAAGCTAAATTTATTTTTTACCTGTTTCCAATAAACTGAAACATGTTAGGTTGCCAGGGCTTACGGCATCCAAGCCTAAACTCTCCATACACTTTACAAAGCTCCGTTGCATGGAGTCTGTCTACTGCAGGATGGAGCTATGGGACATTTGTTGCAATTTGTTGGTCAAAGTGCAACATGCAACTGCATTAACCCGCAGCAGCCAATCAGAAATCATCTTTGGTTCTTCTAATAGACTCTCGTTAAATATCAGAAAGCTGAATGTCATGGCTGGCTTGGGGCTCTTCCATAAAAAGAAGCCCCATGGAGAATTCTCCTCCCATTGCAGGGTGACCCAGACGGCTGTGAACATGGGTTGGGCCCCTTCCTCTGCAGGGCCACAAAGTAAAACCCTATGGGACGTGCAATTTGTACTACACAGTGGGCCAGGCAGCAGTGGGCTTTGAGTCATGATATGTTTGCCTTTTTTGCTGCAGGGTGGTACATGCACCGACAGATCACCAGGCGATGACATTTTTCTGGTCTAGGTTGGGGCAAAGAGGGTTAATGACCGTGCAGGACCCCCGATACCCCCAGCCACCTCCAATACCAATTCACAGGGTTAATCTCTGTTACTTCCACATCAGTGATCCCTCCACCCCCGCCTCTCCACCACTGCATCCCTCTTCCATGCCTTCACCACCTACCAGTCAGGCTGTCATAACATTCGATCTCTGTGGCCTCCACCCGCACCTTCTGAGCCTCCGTCAACCTGGTACCAGCACCGCCATTGGCCTTCCTCTCTTCTCCATCTTCATGGACCCCCTTGAGCACCAGCAGGGCCCGGTGATACTTGCCTATGGCATCCCTGAATTTTTTGTCCTTGTAGCAGCGGTTACCCTCTGTCTTGAACTCCACCGCTTTTTGGATCCTGGCTTCCACCTCGGGTTCAGGGGCGGCCGGTTGTCTCCCACCACCCACACTGCTCTGGTCTCCCATTGCCCTCACAGCTGGTCCATGCTGGGGGTATCCCAGCGGCTGTTCTCTCTGGATGTACGTTCTGTGCATAGGGGATGAATGGCAGAGATGCTGAGGATGCTGTAGGAGGAGGAGGAGAAGGAGGAGAGAGGAAAAAGAGCTCCAGCATCAGTCCATCCCCCGCTGCATTCTGGGTACCACACAGCTGAGTTCCTCTCCTTAACCCCTTGAGCTTTGCTCCAAGTCGGGGATTTCCAGCATGGAAGCGTCATGGTGAATATGATAGGTCTACAGAGAGGGATCTGTCACGCTTTAACATCTCCTGCATCCGTTCTATTGATGGAGACAATCATCTCATTATACAAAGGGCAATGATACTCCTTTATTTTACATACACACAAAGTGAATTACTGATGAAGAAAGTCAAGAAGTCAAGTCCCTCTTTCAATCAATTCGATTTTTCATTTTCCATAGGAGAACGGAAAGGTTGTAATAATTGCTCATAACAACTATTTAAGTTTCATGGTTCAAACAAACAAGGGCCAAAAAAGTCATGCTGCTGTTTGATACTTGGATATCTTTTAGCTTTGATTGGCTTGCTGTGTACACACTTCTAATAATTACCGTTAGAAAACGAACGTTTACGACCAATCAGCGATTATATTTGAACGATCGTATTGAGCACAATTCTGTACATGCTGTAACGATACGATCAATCAAATATATTCCACCAATAGTGTACACACATTGGATACAATCGTTTGAATGATGCAGGGAGGGACAAAAAAAGGAAAAAGTGTATTGCAGAAACATGCACGATCACTGAACAACCGTACACACGATAGATAGCGAACAATCGTCAACCAATCAGATCCGCTGTGACGGTCGTTCATTTCCAACGACAATCCTCGTTTGCCACCGTTCGTTTCCAATGATAATTATTGGAAGTGTGCACGCAGCTTCCTATCCAGATCTGCATTATTTTCCCCATTATCTATTGATGGAAACAATCATCTCATTATACAAAGGACAAAGATGCCAAGTCCCTCTTTCTTTTAGCAATCAATTAGATTTTTCATTTTCCATAGGGGAACAGAAAGGTTTTAATAATTGCCCATAACAACTACTCAAGTTTCATGGTTCAAACAAACAAGAGCCAAAAAAAGTAATGCTGATGTTTAATATTTGGATATATTTTAGCTTTGAATGGCTTGGTATCAATAGGTTTATGCTGTGTCACATTGTTATTTCCTATCTAGATCTGCATTAATTTTCCCCCAAGATCTTGTATAGATGATGGGAAAGTCAGACCGCTACATAAAGTCTTCTCCAGCACAACCCAAAGACTCTCCTTGGGGTTTGGACTCTAATCCATGTGTGAAAATGTCTAATTCTCCATGAACCACTTTTTCACAATTTAAAGCCCAATGAATTCTGCCATTGTCGTTAGGGAATATGCCCATTAACCTGGTCATTTAGTATATCCAGGTAGTCAGTTGACCTCCTTTTGGGGCTTTTAATTACTGAACCTAGATCTGACCACATGAAGCAACCCCAGATCATAACACTGCCCCCTAGGCTTGGGGACGTTTTTGCCCATTTTTTGCCGGATTTCCTACATTGAATGATCAGCCAGTCATACCACTTGGGTCACATTTAAAGCCCATGTCATTATAGTGTAATATAACAAGCCAGAGATTTGCCTGGTGCTCACTACAAATATTCTTCAGAAGAGTGCTGTTATTTTTCTTTCCTGCAAACATCACATTAAACAAACGTCTGATTGTAATAAGAATTGCAACCATGGGATGATTCACCAACATACACCCAATTCAGATTGTACAAATCTGCCATCATTTATAACTGTACAATTGTTATAAGATTAAATTATTTTCTAGCTTAATGATATTTTTTATACAATTGTTAAAATGGAATTTTTTTTTCTCTCCACAAGCTAACATTTCAATATAAATCAAGTAAAATATAACGATTAGTACTTTGAGATCATTAACTGTGGGCACCTTTATAGCACATCATACAGGGTCTATTTATAAAGCAGTGAATATGACAATCACTGAAGCATTCCCTGGTGTAGAATCTTCCAGGTTCATGTGTTTCAATGGCAATCATTGATCCTCCATTAGGGAATGTCAGATTGACTTGTTTTAAAATAGACCCTGTAAATAAATAATAAATGTAGTCATAGTATTGTTAAATAAAAAATTGCCTGAAAAAACAAAACAAAAAAACAAGTAGCTGTTGTTCATATCAACCAATACAACTTATGTAGGGGTATGAATGCTTCCACATCCTGAAATGGTTTTGGTTATACATGCACCTTCAATCCTTCATACCAAGGTTGTGTCACTCTATTTTGGTTCACCTCCAACAAAAAAACCTACAAAACACATGGCTGCATGTGATAAGTGAACCTGAGTATAAAAAGGTTGTTTAAATCGGAATAGTCATCCATACCTGTAGGAATACAAGAAACTTTGGCACTTCTGACCAGAACTCATAGATTCAGACTCATGGGACACCATGTGTGCCAGCTTCAATGCCCCAGATGCTAAAAGAGCAGGCTCAATCAATGCACCATCCGCCTCAAGAAGCGTCAGCTCCATAAAATACATGGCCAGATACAGAACCTATGATTGTGGGAAAAAATGTATTATATTCTTGACTGACTTTTTCACAATGCAAATACACTTCTAATGTAGCTACTGAGAAGCCAGTAATATTGAGCATTTTATTCTCTAGTTGTCAGTTTGCAAGATCACATTAAATTCTATTGGCTGCCAATCTTGCTCCAGACCTTTGCCCAATAGACCATATTACCTTATACAGGTATTCCCCCGATTACATACGAGATAGAGATTGTAGGTTTGTTCTTAAGTTGAATTTGTATGCAAGTCAGAACAGGTACCATCACTTGGGGACATCCTGTACCCAACTTCTCTGCTACAAGGTCCAGACTTTACATACAGTTCCAATGACCCTATTGACTTCCATTGGGAGCTTAAACTACAACAGTCAAACTCACCACCCTTAACATACATGCTTTATATTATATATTTTTTTTTATTGCGTGAATACAAATTATGCTTATGAAATACTCACAAAAATAAGGAAAATTACACAAGAGAACTCCATAAGCTGCTTATTACTAACCTCATAGCAAACATGGTTGTTGCCTAGTCTCTGGTTTCAACTACCTTCATTACTGACCAGGTACATATACAGTATAAGGAATGTTGGCTTATTTATTCAGGTAAGAAGACGAATCAGCATTACAGCCAGATAACAAGCATTTTCAATATGAGGTCAGCCTATAAATTCATTCTATGAAAAGTTTCCTGGAAATAATTTGTTTTTTTGTGTTATACACACCTTTTCTGGATACTTGCCAACAATAGACAGGATGCGTAGGAAGTACAAGGGCTGTGTGTAATGCAGCTCAAAATTCAGTCTTTTGAGGACTTTCTTCTCCAATTTTAGAAGTTCCTTCTTGCTGAAGGCATCTTCCATCATGAAGCAGAGCTCTGCTGGCTGTGGAAATTAGCATTGGAGGAATTGCCACTCGGTTAGATTTCTTTAACCAAGGAAGTGCAACAGACACTATAATATTATATATTTATATACAGGGCTAGATTTATAGTTCTTGTCACCTAGGAATATTGGTCTATGCCCCCCCCTACCTACCCTAGTAGTAAACTATCCTTAGTTTCACAGCAACTAGATGAGTGCCGAATCTGGAAGTGGAGAGGATGCAAGAGACACTTTCTTTTGGGACACCTAGAACCAATGACTAACAAAGTGGTGCATATCATTATCACGGCCGGGTTACAGAATGGTTCTAGGTGATAGGTCAAGTTGGTGAGCTAAAAAAAAAAAAAAAACCCTTGGTACAATATTTTACCAAAACAAATACACAAACTGTGCAGGGATAGTAACAGAAAGGACACCCACTACATTCCCACTACACTTGCTCCAATGTTAGAACACAGATTGTTTGTAGTGCATCCTGTATCCAGAACACTTGGTAACTCTGGGCAAATCCAACAGCAATGGTACCCCAAGTCATAGCCTATATGACTTAATGGCTAATACATACATGCTCTGAAATAAAAAGAATAATTACTGATGGCTAATATGTCCTCATGCCCATCATAAAACCCTTAAAACTGTCCTAAACACTCAAATAATAATTATTATTAATATTATCAAGTATTTTATATAGTGTCAACATATTATGCAGCTCTTTACAAAGTCTATAGTCATGTCACTTGCTATCCCTCAAAGGGGCTCACAATCTAATGAATCTAATCTAAAGGATATTAAAGAGTTGTACACTAACTACAGAACTGACTTTCTGGGTAATGTATGACCCAGGTGTTTGGCGTTACGCCTGAAGCTGGACCACAAAACACCTTCAGATGGTCAGCTCTTGATATTGATGGCTATATTGATCTTAACAACACACTCCTTATCCTAAGCTTATGTTACTACAGATGGCCAAAATAATTTGGAATGTGGAAGGTCCAAGTCCCTTAAATCTAGGAGCCCCATCTACCACCCACTTGGTTCCTTTACCATATTGTTGCCCTTTGATAAAGCGGTTTTGTCATTCAGTTCCTAATGTTAACCCACCTCAGGGATAAGTGTCTCTTCTATCTTGCAGGCAATGAAGAGGCAGGTGGCTGCCAGGAGTTGGAGTAGAGATGTTTGGATTTTGTGAACCTTCATGTAGGAATTCATTAAAAAGATTGTGAGGTAGAGTGTCTCATCTTGTAGGCCCAAATATTCCTATGCCAAGACACAATGGATGAATCAATATCAAAGATAATGACACCTAAAATCAACAGGTGGAAAAGTTTAAAAAAATGGTAACGGAATTTCATTCCTCAATGCTATGGCTTAGGATTCACAAGCTTACATTCATTGTAAAGATAACCTTTAGAACTGGCCGAAGAAGCTCTCTCCTTTATCTTATTCCTCCAGTTATACATTTAAATGGTGGTTGTCATTCTTATTGTCAATGATTTTGTTGCATTGCAAATAGTTTAATAAACAAAAGAAAACTTGGTATAAGAGAAAGAAAGCGGTAACCATTGCTGAACTTCACCTCTGAGCCCAGAAGATCACCCAAGCAATTAGTCAGCCAAGAAACTTTTCAAAGGATCCAAGAAATACTAGGATACTTATTAAATCATTGAAGTTAAGATAATACTCACATGAACTTGGACAAGCCAGTCTACTAGCATGGTCCTCATCTCTGAAGTGACTGACTTTGGAATGTCAGCAGTCTGAAAGACATACTTGCACTGATTCTTCTGGGGAAGTACAGACATGGCAGTGTTAGTAGATGTGGAGGAGACATTGGGATCATCACTATAGTGGTTCAAAATGCAATGACAGCGGGCAGTAAGAAGCCACCAACAGATCTATGTTTATTATAATAATTACATGGTGAAATCTGGTTGCTGTGTGCAAATACCACGCTGTCATTGTCTAAGACTGAGTTAACATGGATGGACCTTTAGCAGCTCTTAAGTGTCTGACAGCCTGCCAACTACTGCCACAAGAGTGGTTTTGATGGGCAGTTAGTGTGTGAATGTCAACCACCCCAATTATTTCAAATGGGGAGACGCTGCCTGGAGTATCCCCGATTACCAATAATTTGGAATCTGTAGCTCTTGACCACCCATGTGAACTAACCCTTCCAAATAAGCCAGAGGGTGTCTGACCACCCTGGGCGATTTCCTTACCATCATGGTGGAGAAGATGTCAGTGGCATACTCTTGCTCCACAACCATGTCCAGCTCCAGCATGGACTGCGTCACACTTTCTCTCCATTGATCAACCAGTGAGGGGCCAGAAGAGATGTCTATCAGAGGAATCTGACTGACTGCAACATCTGGAGCAGCTGTGAATATATTTACAGACTCAGATATTCCGTTTTTTACATTTAGCAATGTAACTTTTATAAAGTAGATCTTTCTATACCTAATACAGAAGCCATTTTATTAATAACATCCAAAAGGAATTATTATATTAGATATAAAAGCAATACAACGAACATCAATTATGGTGGCTGCCATGGCTAATCCATTTCTGAAAACGATAGTTGCCTGGTTGGTATACTGACCAAGTCCTGTAAGCACTCAATCAAGGATTGAGATCAGGATCTAATTTGAATACTAAATCAAATTCAGGTACGTACACCGCTTTAGGTTAATGATGTATTAATATACCCTCACACACATGCATAGCCTGGCCCAAAAAAAAAGACCCCAAGGCTGTGGGTACAGTGTTATGGTCTGGGGTTGCTTCAGTTGGTCAGGACCTAGGTCCAAATGACCAAATTTTTCCATCAATTATGTTTTTCTTCCTGGATAGCACAAGCATTTTCCAAGGTGACAATGCCAAGATTTATCAGGTTCAAATTGTAAAATAGAGGTTTAGGGAGCATGAGACATCATTATCATACATGGATTGGCCACCACAGGATCCAGACCTGAACCTTTTTGAGAATCTTTGTGGATTGTGCTGGAGAGGAATTTACACAGAGGTCTTTCTCTCCCATCAGGGTCAGGGCATGTACAGGAATTCTCCTTCTGTGATCTCAGGGAATTAGGTGAGCAAATATCTATAGTAGTTGCATTAATACAGTGCCGCATAATATGTTGGCACTATATAAATACTGTTTATTAATAATAATAATTGCATATATTGACTTCTAGATCACATGCACACTGCTGGATTTTGTATGGGATGAACGTGCCACCCTCCAATCATCCCCATGCTCTTCCTATACCTAGAACATGCATAGATTATTGCAGGTATTTCTCTATGTATTAAATATGAAACTCTGCCATGTAATGAGAAATAACATTTCTTACCTTTTTTAGTAATGGAGATGGAGTTAATGACAGCAGAGGCTACTTTATCAGTCAGCGATATTGTGGATGATAGTAGACTTTTTTTCTGTTGGTGAGAAGCAGAACAGATCTACATAATAGTTTAGATATAATCATTTTCATGCAGATCTAGATAAGAAAGCAAGAGAGCACAGAGGGACACAATTCCACCTTATTAAGTTCCACCAGATATAGCACTATTCATATCTGTCTTAGATCAGTGACTGTGAAAGTATTGAAGCCAAAGACATCAAGGAAAAATGTATTCTTAGAAGGAGGTTAGCAATAGCATTCCTATATATTCAGATACATTCAGCCCAGTTATCTACATTCTCAAAATACAGAATCTCACCTTCTTCTCTTCTTTCTTGCATAGAATTCTGTTGCTGTCTTTAGTTTTAAATGGTTCTCTTTTTCCTTCCATCTGAAAGTAGTAAAGATGACATTAATGTGATTCTTTTATCTTTTCATTTAATTGGATTCCCTTATACCCCATATACTGTATTGTACACAGATTTTATCAATATTGCTAACAAATCAACCTGGGCAGACACTGCTGGCAGCTGGTGGTAGCAATGGATGCTCTCCTGCATCAGATACGGTATACACAAGTTATTTTCATGTACTTTTGGAATTGTTTACATTAGTCTAAACAATTGCATTAGATAAAGAAGACCTACCAGTAAATGTCACACTTTATATTACTAAAAGTCACTGATCCTTTGTGACAGCGCCAGAATTTTGGACCTAGGTCAGGAAGGAACCACTTGGAAACCAATGGCTATTCTTGCTCCCACTGACACCAACCATTTGGCATTCATTTTGCTCCCATTGACACCAACTTCACAGGACAGTACTTGGACACAGTGCCAGAATATGGATCTTCTATGGGGTTTATTTTACTGCCACTCTCCCCAGGTATTTATAAAAGATGGTAATTATACATGAACCAGTATGACATGACACCAGAATAAATAATTTTTAGTACAAAAAGTACCACTTGTTCATCATGTGTGATGTTGGAAGGTCCCAGCCTCCTTCAATTTACATCTATTACCCATTACATTTTTTTTCACTGATTGCGCAGCCATTTTTGGCACATTTACAACTCAACTCTGCTAATTCGGGAAGAAGAATCTAAAGACTGAATTATCCACATTGATATCACATTTTAACATGATACAGCAAAAGGCTACCATTGACATTTGTTTTTTCAACCAATACCATGAGATTGATTTTCTAAAGTCAAGGAAACTTACTTTGTGAAGTGTTTGTTAGCAGAGACACTAGTCACTTCAATTACTTTAATGATGTTAACATTGATAAAGGGCAACAACATGGTTGTCAGCTGCCGTGTGTTGTAATAAGACCTATAATGTACCTCAGTGAACCAAAAATCTGACTTGCAGCAATTTTTAGCATAAACTGAAGCATAGGTGCTGTTTATGACACTACAACACACAACATGTATGCAGTGCTATCACATTGTACTGGTGTGATCAGCTGCTGCTCTTATGGCAATCAAGCCCTATGTCTGGCAATGCTGCAGCAAATGTAAGGCACTCCCATTGCTTAGCATTAATAAACAGAATACAGAGCCAATGCAAAATGCCTCCGTTAATGCATATCATTACAAACTATACACAGAAAAGTCTAAATCATGTTGGTATGATTATTGTGATGATTACAGGTCTATACCTCTGTCCTAAATCAAAAGATTAGTGGGCCAGGGAGGCCTTGTGTCCATGAAAAGGGACAGAGCTTTACACATGTGTTCTGGCTCAGGGGGAACCTTAATGCACATTTGTGTGCAGGCAAATAATCCACGTCACACAAAACAAAAAATAAGTGAATGTCTTGTCTATCTACATTTCTTTATCCACAATCTTACCTGTGCTGTGGGTCTGACTTCAACAAATTTGCTCATTAGGTTGTATGGCTGGGTATTCTGGGTAACCTTTTAGCTGCTCTGGATAAACTGTGGAATGGACTGCATGCAAAAGGCTGAATAATGGCAAATGGAAAAAAAGTGTCTGCATTGTCTAAACAAAATATTAACAAACTACTGTCTTTTTCTTTTAAATCTGACCAGGCACATTTCAGTCTGATTGTACACTTTCCTCTAGACTCCGAGGACCTGTCTGCTTAGACACATCAATATTTTTGGTGCACTATATCATTTAAAGAAAATTCAGACTGCAAAATAAGTAAGCATGTGTAGCTTTCTGAACAATGTATAGAGTGCAATAATCCACAACAATAACCCTAATTGGATTTACTGTAGTCATATCAGTAGGACAAGTTCTAGTTAGCGCCTGTGAGATAATGAACTTTGCGCAATCTATGTGTTGTGCTAAATCCTAATTGTCCAGTTCTTGATTGTTCATTAAAGTGTTGCTTAACTTCAACAACAACAACAAACATGACATTTATTTTAGCTTAGAAATCCCTAGATTTGGTGGGAACATCAAGGCTGGGCCGCTCTGACCGCTGCAAAATCTTTACTTACAAGTCATTTGTCTGCCACTGTTGGTTTCTCGCATTTATTTGAACACTATTAATGAGTGGCAACAAGCTCTGACACATTGCAGCAGTCGATTATCGCTCCAAGTCCCAACCATAGTGTGTAATGAATGACTATACCACTGCTGTCACATTGTTACAAACTTCTATGTATAGGGTGCTGCCTACAATCCATGCATCTGAGGTTGGCATTAAATAGGGTATAGTATACCTATTAATGTGTTTATAGTAACATACTGTATACAAAGTAGTAAAGTTTTGACAACTTCTGCAGCATGACCTATCATAAACATATTCTATGTGTAGCTATACAGCATAGGAGGCACAGCAATTGTTAAAATATATCACCTTACCTATGCTTCAACAATTCATTTCAAATCTGACAACATTCAATTCTGACCTAAATTGCTGCTTACAATAGTAATCTTTTGCTTTTGAATCTGTGCATTTATCACATTGTCCAATACAAAGTAACAGGTTCAAAGTAACCCCCCCCCCCAAACACAGTGCAGCATTTACTTTGCCTTCTCTACATTCAGTACAGCACTGATCGAGGCTGCTGTTATGTTTTGGTATAGTACTGACTGTATTGCTGTAGAGGTTTTGTATCAGTATGGTGCTTTTTATGTCTTAATTGCATTACTTATGGTTTAACGTGGTGTGTCTAAACCTTTTTAACAAGGGGTAACCCTTACTATAATTACTGTACCCACAGCTCAGTTTGGTGGTTGGTAGAAAAAAATGCCTCTTGCATTGCTGGCCACTGGAAATATTGTTACTTCTACAGATAGCCAATATGATCACTGGTATCAGTTAAAATAACTGGAGAGGTACAAAATGCTCAAAGATCTGGAGGAATCCTGGTTGAGAAATATTGGTTTAACATCTGTAGGTATGATCATTCTGCTACTTTTATAACATTGTAATTTTTGCTGAATTTGTTTTCCTTATTTATACTGTATATTTAAGGGGTACAAGACAGCTGCAGCTTATTTTGGCTGAAAAAATAGAATAGCAATACAATATACTCCCAACTAACCCATAATGCAGTATAAATACCTTTGTACCTTACGAAAGAATAGTTGAAAAGTCCACTTGAAGTCTTAAGCTATGTACACACGTGCAATAATTGTCGTTAGAAAGGATCTTTCACTATCCTTTTCAACGACAAAGGAATACACGATGCAAGATCGAGTGCTGTACATACATCACCGTTCTTCTCTATGGAGAGGGGAGGCCGGAGAACGACAGAGCGGCACCCCTTATGCGCGCGCTCTCCCTTCACTCCCATTACGATTGTTCGACGTCCATCGTCTGTGGATCCACCAGAACGTTCGTTCGGCATGAGCCGATTATCAGACAAGAACCATTGGACGTGTGTACGCAGCCTAAAAGAAGGAGGCTCGCCAGTGAGAGGATAGACACCTCTCACCTAAATCAGGGCCATTTTCTAGGCACAATTAACATAGATGAGGTGCCTGGGGGTGACACCTAGTGGTGGGGCACTGTTTTGGTTTCACCCATGACCGCCAGTTACCCTGTATAACAAAGGCCCTCAACCTCATTAATTTGCAGAGAACAATGGAAAAGTGTGGCATCGCTTGGCTGTTCCAGTGCCCTGTCAGTTGTGAGGTGAATCCTAATATTGACACTTAATCCAATCTCACTGTTAAACCCTGGGATTGGACCTGACAGCCAAATCTGCTGGGCTCCGAAACTGGTAACTTGTGGCTAATATGCCACTCTTTCCTGTGCTATAGGGGGAAGGATAAACAGCTTTGTTATATAGGGTGTCCAGGTGTGCCTAAGGATGCCAAACTACCTAGAAAAGCCCTGAGTTGTTCTACCTGCCCTGAACCCTCATACCATAATTTGGTGGCCATCACATAAAATGTAAGTGAATCCTAGACTTTAGAAAATTATCCAGCCTTCCACCAGTAGATTGTAATAACATCGGAATCATTGCGTTGCATTTCACTGCCCAAAAGACAGTTATCCAGTGTCAAATCTTGAGAACCTTGGACGGTCAGGTCAGAAAAGTTCTATTATTCATGCAATTATTTGAGGCTGCTGCTTGAAGATGAAATTCCATTTACTCAAATTTTGAAAAAACATGCACTTAATCCATAACTTCTTTGAGCTTTTCTCCTGTTGGACTGCAAATCAGTAATTGTTTTTTGATTGACACATCAAACTGAATATTGAAAAAAATCGATTTATGTATAGCTAGCATAACTGATTATTCAACAATACCCAAAACAACCGGAGCAAAGCAAGCAAATCTCCAGGGAGAACAATGTTTTTAGTAAGAGGGTAAGTTCCTGTTTTATGATCAGCGTTGTATTCTCTTTGTAGGTTATGTGAAATGTAGTATTTGGCAGGCTTGCTTGGACAAATGAAAGTAATATTTATAAAAGTCAGCTGGTTTTATTGGTCAAATTTGCTACAAGGAACCGTCAGCCTTTTTATTAAGACCTTAGCAGAGATGTAAACTTTAAACTTTGGCTCAGAGGTTAGTGCTCTAGCCTTTGCAGCGCTGGGTCCCAGGTTCAAATTTTGGCCAGGACACTATCTGCATGGAGTTTGCATTTTCCCCCCATGTTTGCGTGCATTCCTCCGGTACTCTGGTTTCCTCCTAAAAACATGCAGTTAGTGTCATTGGCAACCACCCCAAAATTGACCTTAGACTCTATTATGACATATGACTATGGTAGGGGCATTAGATTGTGAGCCCACTTGAGGGAGAGCTCATGACATGACTATGGACTTTGTACAGCGCTGAGTAATATGATGCCGCTATATAAATACTGTGTAATAATATTAACTGGACCTATCACCAAAATGTTTACTTTACATAAACGGGTAGATAGAATGTGAGCGCAGCGGAGTCTTGCTCCATCACAGATCCCAGATGGCTTCCGGTTGCTCCTTCTGCGCATGCCCAATATCAGACATGCAACAGAAGGGGCTTTTTCTTGCAATGGGAAAAAATGCCAATATCACACATGTGCAGAAGGAAGAAGATGGCGGCACTCAGTACTTTTTCTGTGCTGGGACAAAGATGGATTCCAGGACGGCGTGGGACCCAAACAAGGACAACGCCATAGAAATCGAGGGCTCTGTGGATGTAAAAGGGAGTGTTTTCTTTTTTTTTTTTTTGTTTAGTTCCGCTAAACAGCCATCACAATAATTGCCACTTTTTTATCTTGATTTTGTGTCTCCGTTTGAGTAGTAAAATCTGATCTAGGAATGGCTTGATGTACTAGTTACTTGGATCCGTTGTCAGAGAAGTAGTGTCAAACCATAAGGTACTGGTACGATCTACTAAAAATGTTGCCGTCACGAAGACATGAAAGTAAACAATCAGCTTTGGTAATGAGACGTTTTCAAGTTAACAAGAAGTCCGGAAAATGAGTCAGTTATCTGCCCTGGTATTAAACAGGAGGGCTAACACTAACACCAAGCTGAAAGGTTTGCTTAAACAGGGAGAAAATACAATTAATAACAGCATATATACACACAAGGAAACACATCTTACTGCTGTTCTTACCAAGAGAAAATTTCCTCTTTGTGCCATATCACTTCATCTCAACAACTCAGTGATTGCTGCATTTAACTTGGTGTGAATGTAGTGAGAACATGGGACTTGATTTTAGAAGACTTTAATTTATGAGATGCTCATCCCTCTGATGTAAGGTTGTGTTATTTTAAAAAAGAATGGAGAATCCAGTCCTAACTAGTTCTCTTACAACCATTTTTAGGAGTCTTTCAGGCCCAATTTACATGGATTGTTAACCCCATATTTAAACATTTATGCGACATCTAACTTTTTTCAATGTTTGTGGGGAGAAGGCAGACTGCAGCATTTGGTAAAATTAAAAAATGTAGTAGTAACTTTTTCTCTGTTACCGTACAGCTAGTAAAATATAGAAAAGGTTACAATCCATGTCATTTTTTTTTGTATCTGGTTTTTTAAAAGGTTTTATGCTTCTGTATTGTTTTATTTTTTGGTAACAGTAGTTACCAAGAGCAAACTGAAAGGAATTCTAAAACTGTACAGCTGTCAACGTTAGGACACATCTACCACTGGGGACACGGAATGCAGGGTATGACAGATCTCCACTCGTTAGAGCTCTGGAACAAAAATCTTTCCAATAAGAAAAGAAAATTCATTTAATCAATCCCTCTTCTACACACAAAAAAAGGTTTTGGATTTAAGTGGAACACAACCTACATATTACAAATCTGCTAGCAAGCAGTTTTTGCAGGCAATGTCCCTTGTGCAATAAAACATTTACCTGTCTGTTGGCAATCTTCTTTTCCAAACACAGAGACGATACCGGGATATGTCAGTTATATACTGAATGAGCCTGTCATCCAGCCTACCAGAAACAATGCCAGCAAAAGGAGCAGAGGAAAATGGTAACACCAGAACTGGAATGAGCACATTTAGGTGAAAATAAAAAATTGTGTTCAGCTATATTTATTTTTATTGCAGAAGGGAAATCGCCAGCAATAAACAACCTGCCTGATCGTGATTTTATATTTTTGCATTTAGTTCAGTTTTAAAGGAAAGAAATCAAGACAGTAATGTCAAGGCTGCTACTGCTGACCTGAAACTTACAGGATCTAAATTGGAAGAAATAGCAGCCACCATAAGCCTCTGTATAGAGTAGCTTTGCACCAATCAGCCTTTATGTACTGTTATGACCTGCCATTCCTTTCAAAACCTCCTAAAACTAACTTTTTGGATAATTCATGTCCATACACCAAACAAATGTAAATTTTCACCATTAGAACAATGGCAAACAATACACACAGTAATACACAATATAAAAAGTGTAAATGATCCCTAAATTGTAACTGCTATTCATGTGCACAAGATACTATTTTGTCAGGAGGAGAGATCAGCAATGACTGCCTCCATTATTCATTTCATGATCATTTTCCTGTCATTTCTAAATACAGTAGCGCTGTACCCTTGAATTTATTGCACATTTTTCTTATTTCACCGACACAAACACAAAGAGGGGATTTTTTTTTTTTATCCAGAAGAAGAAAAAAAAAAAAAAAAAAAAAAAGACAGTAGATGAGAAATTGTATTTTTTTATCTCAAATGTCTACAAAAGTTAATTTCTGAGATAAACATTCATCTCATACAGCATTAGGTTTAAAGAGCCAGTCCCAATAACAGATTTTCTTGGGAACTTTCCCATGTTGTAATGACGAGTAGCCATTTGTTTGCAGTCTTTGAGTTTCACTGTATGCTGTAACCAAGTCTGCAGATAAATATATGAAAACAGGCATTCCTAAAGCTCTGTTACACAGCAGGTATTCAAAAAATAGAGGTATGGGATATTCTGAACCAAAGTGTGGGACTGCCCCTTTAAACCTGAGTTCTGCAAAATCGCAGAAGAAAAGAAAAAAAATTGCAACATTCAGAAATTCTGTAAAATAAGAAATTCTATTATTGCTCCACAAACTCCTGCTGCTTTCATCTACCTTTGTTTGGTGGCGGCATCTTTTTTTTTAATAACCAAGCCTATATGGGGCATTCATTTAGGTCTTAAAGCAATTATATAACCTAATCCCCCCAAAATATCCAAGGTTTCCCAGAAAATGGTACATCCTACAAAGGTTGGGGAGAAGGTGGGACATTTTACATTTAGCTGAGTCTTTGACCAATTAGTTTTTTTTGCCAGAATCTTTTGTGCTAGTCATACCAGTTCTTCTGAAAAAAAGAAAAAAGGGGAAAAAAAAAACATACGTCTGTGGGATTTCTAATACATTAACATGAAAATAGAAATAGCAAAAATTATTGCTTTTGACCCGGAAATCCATTTTTGAAAAAAGAAATTCTTGTGAATACATTCAGTTGTTGAAGCTAGGCCACTTACATGCCCTTTGGGAAGCAGGAGGTACATGGCACCCCCCACTGGAACAAAGTGTCAAAGGTCAGCTATGGAGGCCAGTGATGGCAAACGTAATGCAGCACACCCTATCCATCAATTCATAGGCAAACACCATGGATAGGTGACTAAGGGAGTAGAAGATAAGCATAACTGTTTCCTGCTTGTACCGACCAAGTGGAAAAAGCACCGGTAAATTAAATTGCCCATTCTAAATTTCCTAGCACAGCATGCACAAATGGAGACTTGCGTTTGATGCTTGGTTTTCCACCTGCGTTGAAGACCATGGTACCGTTATGAGGACAAGATGATGCTCAGGAGAGAGTGAGCCCTACGGAAGAGGCGGTTATAGTTAAGAACCGCATTTTTAGGATGGTTTGCCCCTGTTTTTTTTTTTCCAGCGTTATGGCTTAGAATCCTGTTACTGCCCCAGCAGCACAAGGCAATTAAAAAGATATGAACATAAATTTCATTCCATGATGAAAGACCGCATTATATAGCAAATTGTCTCTAAGTAAATTCTGCTCAATTACGAAGTCTCTTAATTAAGTTTTGGGGACGGTAGAACGAATATAGAGTTCCTGCCCCATTTCAGAAAGGGACAGGGATCTTCTGCACGTCTTTCAGTAGAAAGTCTCTTTTGCCTGTTGTGTCCCTTCATATTGTAGGTCTACTCCCGAATGCTGGCTGAGTATGAGAACTGAGGGAAATGAGTGCGCTGGTCAGGTTCTAAGGCATCCAGGTTGTCGTCTGCAATAGAGAGTCATAGGGTCAGGATAAATAACAGCTGGGACCCCAGCAGAACAAAAAAATAAAATGAAAGTCAAGGTAATAAAATCTAACTCCAGCTACAAAGCAATTTGACAGTTTTTTTTTTTTGATGTGCATCACAATTACAATTTATCAGGTTTTTATATGTCCAAAAGATTTATTTCTGATGCAACCTTTGGTAACATCTGAATCATGTGGCTTCAGTGGGACCAATTCATATATGTGCAAAGAAGAAAGTGAACCACCAAAAGGCATTAAAAAGGACATTCTGGCAGTTTTCTCTGTTAGCTAAAATGCAAGAGTTCATTATTAATTTAAAAGACATATTTTATGTTGAACAGGTTATAAATGAAGGATTTGGCTGTAATATTATGTTATGTCTGTGATTAAGTGGCTCTGGTCTAAACTAAGAGATTGAGGTCCTTCAGCCCAGTATTATGTAGGCATGACCATGCAATAAAATTGCATTGGGGTAGGTCATCCATGCATTATAGGTTGCTAATGCCATGCCAAATTCAGTGCTTTCACAGTGTATATTTAATTTCTGTGTCACGTGGCTCAACAAAATGCAGGCCATATGTGAACATGTGACACACATTTTAAAGAGAATATTTTCCTTTTTTTGTTTTTACATCCGCTAACTTTGTTGCTTTGACTCCTCTTTTTTAAACCAATAAAATAATTAACTGGCAATATCTACTTACATCTGTCAGGAGGTGTTATCGTTATGGACTGAGCTGTAAATTCATCATCAAAGTATCTGGTGTCGATTTCTGAGGTGACTTGTGGCTTGAAGGGAGGGGTCAGCTAATCAAAGACAAAATACAAAAATTCATAATCAAGAACATGCAGTTGATACACTTGCTTTGCTCAGTCTGCCCACATGATAGGAAGTATTAGTAAAGTGCAGAAACACAAAGACACAGGTATTTGTAAGTTACCTTTCTGTCATTAACATCTTGCCAGTTGATACAAGAAAAGAAACGATGATCTTTTACTTCTTGGGCATCATTGGGTCCACCTCCAAGCCTGCAATATGCCATATAAATAATGAATAATCTTGCAATAGGTCAGTTGTAAACAGTCTTAGTGAGCCCAGTCACGCTGACTCTTCTTAATCATTGCAGAAAGCGCTACTCACTTCAACAAAACACACGCACTTCTAAGTTACTGCTTTCATATAATACGAGGTAGAGGTATTGAGGTAATGGGGTAAAATATGGGGTATTTTGGTAGAAGTGGCTTTATGACACGTAAGGAAACAAAAGGTTACATAAAACTTTATATGCTTTGCAAAGAGAAGAAAAGCAGGGCAGAGAACCTGCACAATAAAAAGGATTGTAAGTAGTTTTTTTTGTTGCACAAGATTTATGCAGCAAAAAAACTATATTTTCAGTAACAGAAAAATACAAACATTTTTATGGCACACAAAACACAATATAGCATGAGATGAGAATGAAATTCAAGCCAAAAAAATTATGAAGGCACAGAATGGTAAAAAAAAACCAAAAACTTGAAACTCAAAATATGCTGTAAAGGTCTATTTTACAAACCTTTACAGCTTGTTAATTTATGTGTGTAGAGATATCCAATATATGATGCAATTTCCATATAAGCATATATATGTATCCCACAAGCACATCTGCATTTGTGGTGGAGGCAGTGGAATATCACATATATGAATAAATATTAAACTTACACACTCAAACTTTTTGTCCTCAAACAGCAGGGTCTACCACCTGGCTGCTCCAAGCTAACGAATGGCAGGCGACAATGACGCAAGTGTAATGCAAGGAAATAAACGTATCCAATAGAGTAAACTAAACCTATTACTTTGCTCAATAGCTATGTATTGCAATATATAGAAAACAGGCGCACTTTGTCAAATGATATCAGACACAAATGCAAACATCCTTATTAAGTCTTTACCTTTGTTTAGGATCCTTTTTAAGAAGGCCACTTAACAGAGACTTGGCTTCAGGACTGAGTGTTCGTGGGAAGCGGATTTCTTCCATGAGGATGAGTTCAAATAGCCTTTCATGATCCTGGTTGTAGAAGGGTAATCGGCCACACATCATCTCGTACATCACTACTCCCAGCCCCCACCAATCAACGGCCCTACCATAGTCGTTGTCTTCTAGCACCTAAGGAAACATCAGTTTTATTTAGGTTTAGCACCAGCCAAAAAATAAAAAAAAAAGGTAAATACACAGATGAAGGGTAATCTAAAAAATGTTGAAATTTTGTGATCCAACTGCCCCTGATGTATGAGGGATATGGACAACACTTTCAGACAATCAAAGGCCTTTACTGCTTGGGATACTTAATGTTGGGAGCTCCCATGCTTTTTGTGCATCTAAGTAGTCAAATTAGAAAAGGCTCAACCCCCTGCAAGTTTAACTTAGGCCTTGTCCCCAGTATGTGAGGTGCAGTGCTGTGCAAATAGTATGTGATTCTCAAGGACATCAGACTTTGCATAGAGAGCAATGTCTGATGTTTCCACTTATGCAATGTGCTGAAGGATGTTTTGTCAACACACTGCTGCACATATTTTTGTTTGTTTTGTGCTGCCCTATTCAATGTAATAAATGGGACCAGCATCAAAATGAACAACCACACAGATACAGCTGTGCAATGCCATGTGTTGCAATATAGGGCACAAAAATTAACTTTCTTATATTTGGAGGAAACCCTTAAGCTTTTAGCTCGCATGTAGCAGATTAATTTCAGGCAAGTACACTAGCGCTAATGGTAAGCTTTTTAAATTACTTTTTATTAATACAGATATTAATTAAATTTAGAATTAATGATTTACTATATATCTACCTGGGGTCCTATTTTATTTATCTTATGTTTGTGCACTTATCATTTACAAATAGATTTCTTCTATGGTCGGTAGGTTGGGTTACATGTTAAGTGTACCTTATAATATCTAGCCACCATTTTATATTAGATTAATAAAAGACAGTTACCTCTGGGGCCAGGTATTCTGGGGTTCCACAAAACGTTCTCATGGTAGCGCCGTCTGTGATGCCTTCCTTACAAAGTCCAAAATCTGTAATTTTTACATGACCATCTTTATCCAGCATAAGGTTCTCCAACTTTAAGGAAAAACAGAAAATTAACAGGTTTTCTACAACACCAATTTTGGCAACACATTGAAAATAGAATTGCTGCAATGCAGTGAACTCAGATTTTTAAGTCATGGAACTCAGAGCAAAAATGTATTATGTCGAAATCTTACTAATGCTTGGATGTGGTGGATGCATTAGTCTTTCAGGCTTTAGGATTTAATGCTTTATTTTCGAAGTAAAGCTGCAAAAAAAAAACACTTCCCGTTCTAGGGTAACAATGCTGACCCTATATCTTTTATTAAAAAGCAGAATATGTCAGCCTAGGACATATAGTATATTAGAACTACTATAAAATTCTAGGCTCCAAAAAGGATAGGGAAGCATTATTTTTACTTGCTGGCAGAGACAGCCAATCAACATTCTTTTTCTCTACTTTAATCAGCTTTTTGTGTAAATAAAAAGTTCACTGGGCTGATATAAGCCAACTGCACAGTAAGTGCCTAAAGTTTCCTCTTTATAGCTTAGAGGTTTGATATATGAAACAAGTACCTTTGCAGATGCATATAACGACTGCAATGTGGACCTTGCACTAAAATGTAAGGCCCAATTATGTGACAGTTCCCCAGCAACTTCTGTCCAATTGCTGCATAGTACTAAAATATAAACAGATTAGAAGAAATTTATAACACAAGACTTGCCTTACTTAAGGCTGCGAGCAGCCCCACCTAGACGAGGCAACATCAGACTTCTTGCTGTATCCTGGGAAAGTTGAGGATCCCAAATTCTGAGGGAAACACTCCTATACCATGCAGTAGTATGTAGTATACTCTTGCAAGGACTAGGATCCTAAGCTTTCACAGAATCCATATGCGAGGCCCATTGATGTCAGCATAATGAAGTGGCTGAAGCTTAAGTAAAGTGAGTATTTCTAAAAGATTTTGCTTAAAAGTGTGTAAGTCAGAACAACATAACATTTGACTTGCCTTTATATCCCTGTACACCACATTCCTGGAGTGGAGATATTCCAGGGCAGACACAATTTCTGCACCGTAAAATCGTGCCCTCTCTTCTGTAAAAACTCGCTCACGAGACAAGTGAAAGAATAGCTGCGTGGAAAAATAGACAAATCTATTTTATAATCAACATGCAGAACAGAAAGATGACCTATACAAAGAAAATGTATGGGAACACATTACGAGGATGCCCCCATTTCAGCCAGAAGCTAAGCTTTTTTTTTTATTAGAGATTTTCAGATAGCTGGTTTGCTAGTGGGCAGGCCTGAACAGAAAAAAACTCTCTATACAATACACACGCCAGACTCCTTGAATGATGCAAAGCAGGGAGAGCAGAGATTTTCTCCAACTCCTGTTGTCTTTATAGATTTCTCCAGAGCAGTCAATAAGCACAAAAATAGTGGCTGTAATCTTACTACGCAGCTCAATATGTGCTACAAACATATGAGAAAATAATAAATAAATATTTTCTCCCTGGAAAAATAATTTTTTTTTGTAACAACTATCTTCTGTCCTTCTGTGACAGCTGGAAGCTGACTGGTTGACAAAGGCAATGCAGAATTTTTACTTACAGGAGGCATGTGTACTAAACAACTTGAAAACATGCACCAAACCACACACATACACAAAAAAAAAACATTTCACACCTCTCCACCATTGGCATACTCCATAACAAAGCAGAGACGGTCACTCGTCTGAAATGCATATTTCAAAGCCTAAAAGAAAGAGTTAAAAATCAGTGCACAATGTTACAGGGACAACACCGTAAATGTCATTCTGGCCTGTCTAATCAAGGTGGCTGAAGGTCCACATTAAAAGGACCAGATAAAAATGTTAATGCTGGTGAAGTAACAAAGGGAGGTGAGTTGGGTTTTCCTTTAAGGGCTTGAAGCACAATGGGAAAAGAATATTTCAAGACCTCTCGAACTCTGCTTTTTGGTCACTTTTAGAATTGCAGAAGTCAATTTCCCCCAAAATAACAATAAACTATGAATCCAGCAAAGAAGGTGAGATCTTTCAACACACGTCTGGTAGTTGTGCAAAACTGGGAATTCTGAAGAAAAATTGTGCACTGGTACAACAAATTCTCCAGCATGGGTTAACAATGAAGATTTTCAGTTTACGATAAACCGATCCTTGGGTGGGCATAGGCAGCAAGATATCGACTTTAGATAGAGCAGCAAGATTGCCCTCGGATTACAAACAGTATACATACCGTTAAAAAGGGATGTCTTGTATTCTGCAAGACTCTACTTTCTGTAACTGTATGCGCCACTTCATCCTGGAATTAAGAATACATGTTCCACAATCATTAATAATTACAAATTTAACATGAATAACAAAGAAAATGGATTTTAGAGACTTTTTTTCTGTGTTTCAAATTTTTGGTTTGATCTATTATAAATGCTGCAGGACAATTACCAATTCCTTGTTGTTGATGGATTCTTTTATCCAATCAAGTAATAGGCTAATGGATTTTATATTATCTCCTGGTGATGGGCAGTTCTAAATGAGGTCCACATCACTACATTGTTACTGTGAACACAGTTGGGATACCCTGCATTCACAGGATGTCCTCAAGAGGCAAAAGTAATTCACAATCTTAGTCTGGAGTTGATCTGTGGCATTCAAATATTGCTCAGTTGGTGAATATTGCTGCTAATCGTTCACATCCTTTTATGTGTAAAAGATAGGTATATGGAATAAAGTGGTCATTGGTTTAATATATAGCTGGCCAAACCACCTATGGACCCAGAGCACTCACCTTGGCGATGATTACTTCTTTGCGTAAAATTTTCATAGCATAATAACGACCTGATGCCTTCTCCCGTACCAGGATCACTTTTCCAAATGTTCCTTTCCCCAACAGCTTGAGATAGTCAAAATCATTCATAGTCTAGGTAAGAGTTTACAATTTAAAATTTTAACTGAGGAGGTTTTAGCAAAACAGTAAATGTTTACTTTTATTTAACTATAGCTTAGCTAAAAATAGGAACACAAATGAAATGAAAATTGCATTTCGGTCAATGTTACATTAACAATAAATATTTCTTCAATACAAAAAACATCATAATAGCCACTGTTTGTACTTCCTCAAAAACCAACAGTGACATTAAGAATCTGACTAACTGCTTTACATTCAAAGTAATGCCATGTCATGAGGAAATTTGGAAGTCTGATCTTTTTTTTTGGCTGTTACCCTGACCCACTAGACTAGCATTTGATCTTCTAAATCTTTTGAATAGGTAAGCTATAAAGGAAAGTTGAAGAAGTCTCAAAGTCTTTTTCTTTTTGGGTTAATTTTCAGTACTAAAAGTGGTAAGCCACACTCTGGGTGGACTTGCCTCGCGTCCCCAGCATGATCAATAGGACATGCAAGTGTGCAGGGGTGGTGCGCTGGGCGGCATGATCGGGTGGGAAATTAAAACAGAATGTACCTCTTTGAAATTCAAAATTACTGATTATAATCAGATAGCAAGGGAGGTTAAAATAAATTACCCTCCCCTCATCCTCCAACCTGCTGATATCTACCTAAGGCTTAGTCTACATGGAAGTTTTCCCCAGCGTTTAACCTAAGGCTTTTAAGGCCCATGTTTGAAATCCCCATGCATTCCAATGGGCTAATCTACACCAGGACGTATCCTTGAGGCATGTTTATGAGCTTTATCTTAAACGTTGTTTGCAACTTTTAAAAAATTAAAAAGCTGTGTTAAAGCAGATAAACGCTTCTTTTGACGTTTACCAGCGTTTTCCGGCATTTATAAGCGCCTAAAACACAAATGCGTCAAAAAAAACACGAGAAAACTCAAAAAACGCCCATAGGCGTTTTTTGGCTTTTTAAAGGCAAGTTTTAAAACGCTAATAAAAGTGCATAAAACGCAACAGGAATGTTTATATGCATTTTAAAAACCCGCCATGTAGACCCCGCCTTAACCACTGCTGTGTAGCAGTGCTATTTTCTAACGTGAACAGGCTTAATGTTGAACCCTATAACTTTTCTTACTGGTCAGATGGCAATGTTCTGCTGACATGCCAGAACATCAGTTTTGGTTTGAGAAAAACTCATCTAAACTTGGAAAAAGTATGTAGAAGGGGCTCCAAACAGAGCAGAGATTAAAACATCAGGGGGTTAGAAATGGTGGTGTGTGGGAAAATGTACAAAATCCCTTTAAAGAAAGAGAAATGGCAGCTCCAAATTTCTCTTATGAAATGTTTCTTCCAGAAAACAGTTCAGAATGAAGTGATGCATCTTTTTAGAGCTACTCCCACTTACTACTTTGGATCGTCCCTTTGATATTGCCACATCCATATCCTCTGGACTGGTTGCATCACTAGGAGAGCTACACTTGAAGTCCATGGTCTCTTCCTCCTCTATTTCATTCTCTCTGTTCTTCAAGCTGTTGGCAACGGTTTGGATTGCTCTCATCCATTCCTCTCTGTCATATTCCAAAACAAAATATTATCATTGCTATGCCTCTACCATTAATTTTAACTTCAATAAATCAGTTGAAGTCAACAAATCATTCAGTCAAACCACTGTGTAAACCCCCAGCGTCCTGATACCTTTCCTCCGGTGTGTCAACATGAAACGTGCGCTCAATAACCGTTGTCCATTGTAAGCATCGTATGACAAAGGTATTGGGTCGGGGACGCTCTGTCTTCATCAGCTGGCATTCTGGAAAGAAAGAATATTGTAAATTGTAGGTAAAGATATAACTCAAAACCTGTAAGTTTCTGAAGGAACCGGGGGCTTACCTCCCACAGAGAAGTTGTTAAGAGGCGGCAATGATAAACTGTGTTCTGAAGAATCTGGCTTTTCCTTATACCCAATGAACGAGCCATCGCTCTTCAATAGGAAGTACCTAGGCCTCCATGTCTTTATATATTCACCTGCAAACAGAGGATAACGTCAGATGTCTGCATACATGAACCTCTGTATTAAAAGTATTCAAATTTATTATACACGTAAATCATCACCATAGTATGAACCTGTTTCAATAACATGTATAGCTTATAATAAATACACATTGAGTAGCCATAATTGTTAAATGAGCTGGCTCTGCTTTCTGCAAGTATACCAGCTTCCCCAGGAGATCTTTATATTTTATTTATAACTAGTTATCAATACTATCATTACACTGATATGTAGAAATATTATATCGTAATAATATGAAGCTAATATACATAAGTTAGAATTAGGGGAAACATTTATTGAACTGTGGGAGCAAACCTAAATCTGTTGGCCAGTTGCACTTAACTGTAATAGCATCTCATCTGCCTGCAGCAAATATCTTGTATGGCTGGTAACCAGTAGAGGGAGCGTGCTGATTTCAGCTGCATACAGGAAGCATTTACTTCTATTACCATGTTCTGGTTTTAATTACCAAGGCAGCAAACTAACCCCATCATGATAATCATTACCAGTGACAAGTCTCCCACGTTGAGAAACACTGCATTGCATTTTTCTTGTATAAATATGATGTCACTAGAGTATGGTATACAGTGTCTAAATACTAAGAAATGTGCACTGATGACACAGCAAAGCTCGACATAACGTCCTATTAATAAAATGTATTTCTATAGCGCCAACATATTATGCAGCACTGCACATTAACTAGGGGTTGCAACTGACAGATACAATCGATGACACAGGAGGAGGACAGCTTACAGTCTAAGAGATACCACAAAGTGTATATGCAAAGTAAATTGTATACACACACACACATACATACACACTAGCTGACCTACCCATAAATAAAGAAAAACTTGGAAAAAAAATTCTGTAGCCACTACAACTAAGTTCTGTTTTATGGAGAGGGAAAGATGAGCAGGACAACCCTGACTGGTCTAACACTGTCACATGGCAGTGCTAGGGCAGAAATAATAGTTATGCGCATGCAAATATATATATACTTGGGTTGTGTTTTGGGTCCAATTATGAGTTTTGGAGTGTTACCTGGAGTATTTCCTGGAGTATTTCCTGCAGCATTTAGGGACCCCCCCCCTCACCCTCTTACATTTAGAATAGGTGAGACAAAAAGGGAAAAGTGATCAGGATGACGTATGGGTAATGCACATGATTTAGTTCCAATATTTATATGTAAATAATGTTTTTTTTCTTCATTGTTTTTTTTAATGTTCAACCCACAAATTTTTTTTGAGCTGGGTGGAAATTGAAGGCGGTGGCAGCCCCTGTATTGTGACCCAGCTCCTCAGTAACCACCCAGAAACAGCGGGGTGGTTACTGAAAAGTGTCGTGTTGTGCGCCCATCTAAAAAGAAGAAGAGAACTGTAGTTATGTTTCAATTTATATGCAAAAATTACATATTCTGATAAAGAAACATCTAAAATTAATCATTCTGGAGATTAGAATGCCACTGTGCAATTGACAAATCAACTTTTACTTTCTGGTCTAAAAATGAAATCAAAATGCCAAATGGTTACTATGGATAAAATGTTTGTACATCAGCCCCATAGTGCAAACAGTTGTGTTGCTACAGACATCCAACTTTCATCCACTTTGCTAAATATATTCCCCTGCAGAAGTGCAAAGCCACACAACTTCCTACAAAGCTTTGCACATTAAAATATCACACACAGACAGAGCGGCTCAGGAGTGAAAGGCCAATGTGCTCTTTGGGATATTTTCCATTATAACATTTGTCTTGAAGCAACTTTCCTTTCCGTGCCGCAGGTGGAGAAGAAGGAAAAGGTTAATGTTACAGAAGGTAATCCAACACAGCTTTCCAGAAATAGCATCTAATCGGGGAGCTAATTTTACCAGCTGTCAGGCACTATGGAGCACACTTTCCCCTACAACTTGTTCATCTGCACAAGGAGCCTTGCCAGAACATAATGCACTTACTATTACATTGGACTAAATGCTGCAAACTATGGCAATATATTATAGGAAAGTGGTGCTTATCAATAGTGTCGTGGAAGTTTGGTCGCAACAATCAGCTTATTTCTTACAAGTAACATTACTGTAATAAAAAAAATACGCCAACAAGGAAGCTTTTTATTGCAGGAGGGAATGTAGAATGTCTCTTCTGTGATAAATGCTCTACTCCGAGCTAACAGACAATTATGGCGCATTTTACATGAAGTTTTTCCCCAAAAAACGTTTCAGCTGCAAACACAGAAATCATGGACTGAAGACAGCATTTGTATTTTTAACTATTTGGCTCATAAAACCACAAATAATGCATAACTGGTGAAACGGCTTCAGACCAATACCCTGAAACCAGTATTTTCCCCACTGGGCACCAATTTCTTGCTTCTGCGAAAGAAAGTGAAGTCAGGCAGACAACCACAACCAGACAGTGGGTGCATACAATGTGGGCCAGGGGTAATGGTAAAATATTAAAGGTAGCAGATCACCTGCAGATCACTGTGGTTTTTAGTCTGTAGGCTTTGAGAAAATAAATACCTTTCAAACAGCAGAGGAACTTTTTACATGAAAGAGAACACGGATTTAGTTTCAATTACTTGCAGACAATTTAAAATGGAACTAGAAGTCCACTTTAAAAATTTGGCATTAGGCAGGGTTTTTTTGCAAAAGGGACAGGCAATGTCCCTACCTGGCTAACCGTCGTCTCATCTGTCAAAATTTGCTGAGCTCCCCCCCCGTTGGTTACCAGGATATCCGGTGTATCCCCCCCCCCCTGCAGGAATTATGTCATTCCAGATCAACCAATTAGGATGGCTGAAGATCAGAAACGGAAGACAAGGAGGAAGAAGACGCGCGGGCAACGGAATAGGGACAGGTGAGTAAATGTTGGGCCTATTCTGCTTTAATAATGCTTGTGATAATGTTACTGAGTAGAACTATAGCTTGTCAATCACTGTGCAACTTCCTTCCCATACTACATTATGTATGGGAAAATAGCTGCGGCCTAAAAGAGGGGTGCTTGAGAAAGGGAACCATACTTTCTTGTGCAACCTCCTTCGCATACTCAAATGTGTATGGGAAAGCTTGCAATGGTCCGAGAGCATGGAGTGTGAGCAATGGAACACACACTGGCTTAGGCAACCTCTTTCCCGTGTTCCAATGTAAATGGTATAGCTGCACAGACCTTGGAGAGGGACGCTTAAAGCGTACCTAAACTCAAAATTTTAACTATTTACCATAAAAGGGCAGACAACCCATCTATTTAAAATAAAAATTAAATTTTTTTTCTTTAAAGTGCAACACGTACAGCAATCAAAACAGAATCGGGGTGCAAAGCCTCCCAGGATACCCAAGTCACGCATCCCGGAAGGCTCTTGGCTGCTCTTTCATTGATGAAAAAAAAATTGCAGATCTCACACATGCGCAGTATGATCGGCAACCCCATTTACATCGCCCAATACCGCGCATGCGCCGTGCGAAATCGGGTGAGGCAGGAAAAAGAGAAAAGATGTCAGTGCCGGCACTTCCTCTGCACTGGGCCAAAGACGCATACCCAGATGACGTGAGACCCAAACACAGAAACCTTCCGACGGATAGACAAATCTGCGGGATTAAAGGTAAGTGTGTTTTGTTTATATTTTGGGTTTAGTTCCGCTGTAAGAAATGGAAAACAGACTCCTTCTTTTATAAGGAAAAGGTGCTTGAACAATGGAGGTCACTATACTGGCTTGCAAGATGGGAATGCTGTAAATAAATAGGCTTAGCTAGTAATAAGTGCAAAAAGGGTCAACAGAAAATTCCTGGAGGAAAATTTAGGGCTATCAGCTGCAGCCCGTAAATCTTTGGTCAGCTTAAACCTAAAGCTTGACAGGAGTGTACCTATCTTTGTAAGCAGTTTATTTATAGGCCAAGTGTGAAAACATATACAGCTTGTTGCTGCTACTGCAGATGCTGACAGGAGCCATCACTTACTGTTTACTATTGTTTACAGATAGGAGAGGAAGTGGCATGGCCCCTCCTGAGTGTACAAAAAAAGAGGGTGGCAGCAGATAACATCACCATGCATGTTGCAATTAGTACAGCGCAAGCTTCCAGAGAGGAACAAGCAAGACAGGGGCCTTTCATCACAAATAATGGATGCCTCATCACATTACACAGCCCAGCACTCTGCTGAACACATCCATGATGGGAAATGTACTACAGAGGGCTTAAACGTGTTCAACAATCCTGTTCTCTGGCTCATAAAGCTTTGCTTTCCACAATGTAAACGCAGCCAGGGTTACAGATCCTGTTTTACCCTCCCCCAATGCCACACACTGCTGAGGGGGTGTAAAGATGGGGCATTACACAAAAAGAATAATCCTGTTAATCCACATCCTTTCTTTCTAGGAAGCTCATTATTGTAGGATGCAGGGTGCTCTGCAAGCACTGTCTGAGGCCGGACAACAAAATACAAACCTTGACCAACTCCAGAAAAACAAACATTTCTGAAAAATGATATACTTACAGGTTCTTCAAGATTTTCTCAAGCAATCAATAGCGCAAGCTACCTACCTTCAAAACATAAATCAGCCCCACCCCGAAGCACCGAATGTTTATACCTGTGGAAGGATTTTATGAACTTTGAAAACCTTTACTTGTAAGATCAGACAAACCGCTATCAACGGTCATTAAAGTAGGTGTAAACCCTAACTAAATAACATGTTTGCTAAAGCACTGTGCACCATAAACAAGTTACAAACATACACAAGTGTTTTTGTTTTGTTCTTTTGTTTTCATCTTTTCATCATTCTTCCCTGCAACTTCATACTGCTGATCCCCTGCAGCCTCCTTTTTGGCATGTCATACATACACACCTGTAAAGGCTGCATACCATTTCTTGGAGAGAGTGCCCTAATGTTATGTTCACACTGGGCAGGAGGTTGCTGAGCGTTTATCATTTCCTCTTGCTAGGAAAGCACTGCCTAAAAATGGAGCTTCTCCGTGCCGCAGCCCCATTGAGAATGATTCAGCTGTTAGATGTGCAGACAATGGATAAGAAGGAGCATGGTGGTGCGAGAGATTGGCAAGGTGTCAGCTGCCAGAAGCCACACAGATTCCAGGCCAAATCAGAACCAGATCCAACAGTGGACTGTGCCAGCAAAATGTGCATTCAATTGGCCATTTGTAGTCTCTAGAAAAAGGACGCGACAACAAAGGAGCACAACCAGGTGACCGGGGCAAGAAGTTGTCACCCTAAAATGACATGACCATGTTAAAGCCATTATGGTATTTTAGTGATTGGGCTAATTTTCGACATATGGTGTAAATATTTAGGGTCCAAGATTGAATATTAGAAAATATGCTGCCCAGCAAAATTGCCAGTTTACAACCAGCTGACCTATTGCATTCAGCAGTTCCATTCTTGATGTCTACACGATGGTATAATGTCATGCTAAGGATTTAGTCCTAAGTCATGGCCTATGACATTCTTTCTACAAATTCCTTCTTTCAGCTTTTGTCTGCTTTCCTTTACAGAAAACGAACAATCCTTCAATCATACAGCTCATGTAATGTTGGAGGAAACAGGACAGGCCCACAGGTATGGAATTAACAAGCACCATCAGGCCTTTTGCCACTCATAGCCCATAAAAGAATCATATATTTTATGCCCATAGTATCAGACAAATGGATGAGTGAAAACCTAATTTATGGTAGAACAGATGACACACAGATCAGCCTTTGCTGTCCTAAGGTTGGACAATCCTATCTGGAACCTGCATGGCAGCCTGTGCAACGAGAGGACAAGAAATGCAGCAAAATGACATTTGTTATTTTCATAGGATTACTGAACAGGGAGCTGTGTGTTACAGGGAAAAGGGAATAATTAAAAGTAAGAACCTGAATTTTGAGAACAGTCCAATTCCTGACATGTGAATGCTCCTACAATCTCATAACTGTATATCTGCAGTGTGAGATCTGAGGCACTGTTGTATTTGAATGCTACGGTAGAGAAATTGGATGTAATTACCACGCTGCTCAGTGTTTTTGCTGAAGCTTTGTTATAAAGAAGGAAAGCCTCTTCCAAGATGGCCACCTACATATAGAGAAACTGTACAGAACAAGGTAAGTCGGTGACAGGTACAAAAATAACTGAAGGTGACCACCGACAATACTGCTGGCTAGCCCCTAGCCTACGAAAGTCTTTTATGGGCAAAGGTCCAAAAGTTAGGTTCATATTTAAAGTAAACCTATGCAGGTCCTTCGAGAGTCTTTATTAACCTTTCCTTTTCACCCGAAGTAAAGAAAGACACCCTTAGTGTTCGATATATGTAATGTGACCAACTCACCTTTCTCTCTCAGAAGATGGTGCTTGGCAATTGGTAGCTCACACACCCTGTGCCATCTATGTATCTTGTGATAAAGTGAACCTGTTGCTTTGAACTGCATGGCATTCACGGGTCTGCTGTAATGGGAAAAAGTAACTGCGACACCTACAAATTGGTGCACCCAATATACAGGAGTGGGGGAATCAAGACCTTAGGAATGCGTCAGAAAGCCGCCTATATGGCCAGTTTTACCCATTGCAACCAAATTCTTCCTTTTGTATGTCTCTGGTATGTTTGAAAACAAAAGGGCTGGCTGGTTACTAGGAGCAATACAATGATTCTTTCAAATACTTTTGAACAGGAGGCCCTGTGTTATGCAGTTGTTGCCCCGTAAGGCGGTGGGGAAAATCAGGGGCCTCAGGAGTAAGGAGGTGTGTTTTTTATTAGGACTGTGCATATGGCATTTTAGGAATGTGGAGAGGTCAGCCAGGGTTACAGAAAATCACAGGATGCCCTGGAGCACAGACTATAGAGGGCGATCTTCCATTCCATGGCTGTTGACAATAACAACGGCCAGCGCTTGCAGAAGTGCAGTTAATTCTACTATTAAAAAAATAATCCCCTTTAAATTAATTTTAAATATAAATAGACAACCTTTCAGATTTATTGTCAGCAGCACCTGTCACACAAACATTGTAATCTAGTTTCTGTTTTTATAAAGCACGTTGATAAATGAGATGGCCATGGCATTATTTTCCAAGATTTATAGGATATCCATTATTTGCTCACTGAATATACGCAGGCTCCGTTGACATTAAAACGCATGTGACTGTCATGCATTATATACCTCAAACGAACAGCTACCTGTGCTGCCGTCTATTGTGACACTGATCCCATGCATTACATTGAATGACACAGAAAGGCGTGCAGTACTGCATTGCATATAGCTGCTTTCCTTGCACTGTCTGATGTTGCTGCGTATTGGATGCTATACTCGGTGCCGTGTACTATACATAGTATTACCAGTAAATGTGACAGCAATTTACTGATCCTTTCTGTGTCAGTCCATGGTCAATCCATCCCTAATAACCTTTCAGTGACAAATATACATTCTAGGTGGCTTATCCTGTAACAGATTTTTCACTGCAGCCATTCAGAATTCTGACTGCATAGATGTATTAAAACTGGGCACAACTGCTATAATTTTTCTTTTTTGCTATTACCCTGTTTCCCCGATGATAAGACACTGTCTTATTTTTTTTTGAAAGCCAAAATATGCTCTAGGGCTTATTTTTACCCATGAAGAAGACTACAGTACACAGTTATTGTTCATGTGCCATTCATGTCCACTTCTGATCAATCTTTTTACCTAAAAAGGGGGGGCTGTCTTATTTGATGGCCCTGCCTTATCATCGGGGAAACACGGTATAGTATAGGTTTTGACTGCAACAAACATTCACATAACATATCCATTAGAAACATAAAAGCTAACTCCGCGAGCAGGAAATCTCTTGGATTGTAAGCTCTTCTGGGCAGAGTCCTCTCCTCCTCCTGTGTCACTGTCAGTATCTATATGTCATTTGCAACCCCTGCTTAATGTACAACGCTGCGTAATATGTTGGTGGTATATAAACACTGTTTAAATATATTAATTCTGTATGATTACCTACCACGGATAAAGATACCGATTGTACAATCTGGCTATCACAGTTTGTAAATCCCAACACACAATTTCAACTCACCGAATCACCATTTCATGCTGTTAATGTTTAGAGGTAAACTGAATTTCATGATTCCACATAAAAAATAAATTCTGTATGACAGAACCTGCACTTCAGGAAAACCCAACAAATTACACATTATGATTGAATCAGCTACAGTGGGTAATATGCAATGTACATGAACGCCCAAGAACCCTGAATCTTTTGTTGCCAGTCTCCACCTTGCTCCAGCACAAATCCTTCAGGTTTATAGTAACATAAATTTTATTAGAAGTGTTCTTCCCAGGCCCTTTTTGGATGATTACTGAAGAGTTGGGTCACACTACAGGGGCTGCCACCCACCTACAATTTCACTCTACCCTGCTTTAAAAATGGCTAGGCTGAACACTGTATTACAATGTATTATTACAATATGGTTTATCAGCAGACACCACAAATGTTATTGAAATTATATTTTAAAGGCTTCAAATATTTTTTGCCTCTACTTGAGGCACATTGGTCAATTTGAACCCAAAGATACCTTGTTTGCTGAAGTTAAGCACCCCCACCCCCAACAATTGACACAAATGCAATACAAAGTTTCAATAGTCACCATGAATCAACAATATACAATGTTGCAATGCATTACATAACATTCCACATTCCTTATCTCCCTGCCATGAGTGCAAACATTAATGTCTTCTATAGAACATGTTTGCATGTTATTGTTACAAGGCCCTGAATGCTTAAGATGTTTCTAGATAAGTGAATGAACTTGTGAATAAAGGATGCAATGTTATTTTAAATTTACATTAATACAACATGTGCTAGGGTATTTTGCTACTTAATTATAACAGCTAGTTTTCATCCCAGAAAAGCTATCCAAAAACAGCCAGATAGTAACTGTAAAGAACCGGGTGGTGCGCCCAGCTAAAAGAGTCTGGGGAGAACACTGAAAACTTTTATACTGAAAGCAATATCATCTTTCTGTGCAACCAAATACCACACATCCTTTGTTCAGTTCTTGGAAAAAAAAAGCTCACATGCAAATATTTATATTCCCGAGTTTTGAACTCGGCAATGAAATTATGTCTATAGCACATCTGCTGACACTGCCAGACTAAACAATCCAAAAACTTATCCGAAAGTTCTGTAGTTTTATCCTAATAGCTGCCAATTAAATTTGTACAATGTGTCTCTCTATAAGCCAAACTAAAGTAGCCATTGATGTTTAGGGATGAGCTGCCCAGAAACTTTTTAGATCATGCCTGCATTGCCTTGTAATGTCTATGACAAAGTTTTTTTAATGAACAACTTTCAACTAAAACGACTTCTTTTGGTTTATACAGTGTAGAATACAAACTGTACTCATATTAAATATATGGATTTAAGTTTTAAAAGTGACTGATTTTTCTGCTTAACATTGTTTCAAGAATAGACAGATCTCATAGTTTATACCCACATATCTGTCAACATCTAAATAAATCTCATTTGCCACTTACCTCTTTTTTGCAGCCAGCCTTCCTTTACCACCATTACTTCATTCATGGTGATAGAAAGACTGAGGCCCAAGTGTAATCAATCAGATCTTCAAGAAAGCTTGGTTAGAGTGTAAGGTGGTTCTGTAATAAAAAATCATAGCCATTTAGTTAAGCAAAACATTTAAAATTTTAGGCAGCATACAACAACTTGCACAACATGCTAACATAGACCTAGACACATGCTAAAAAAACAAAAAAAAAAAAACCTTTAAAAGGGATGATTTAAGAAAACATACTCAAGAATCCCTGCATGGTGTTGCATGCTTGCCAATGTATGATCAGTTTCCTGAGCCTGCATGGATTAAGACAATCAGCCTGCATCATCTGTTATGATTTACAGTTCACTGTTCCCCCCATCTCCTTTTAGCCGGGCACTTTTCCACCCGGCACTTTTCAGTAACCAACCGGCTTTTTTTGGGCGGTACTGCCTCAACAATATGCTATTGCTTCTTCATTGTCTAAAAGTGCTATTCTACCACATTATTCTCCCCGGACCCTTTTAGCTGGGCGCTCAACCCGGCACTTTTCAGTGACCACTTGGCTGCTTTTGGGTGGGGACAGATAAGTTGGGTCACAATACAGGGGGGCTGCCACCCACCTGCAATTTCTTCCCACCAAGCTAAAAAAAAAAAAAAAAAAAAAAACATTCTGGGTCAAACACTGTACCAGTTGCACTGATGTTTATACCAAGTGGTGATTAAAAAGATTTCCAGTCCCCCTGGACAGAACAAGAAAAGTTGTTGTCACCTGCCCACAAGGTACCTGTAAAACACACATCTTTACTCCAATGGGCTTAGACAAGTTCAGCCATGTTTGCAAATGAAAGCTGAAAATTGTTTCCCTTGCTGTTTTTTTTTTAATTACTTTTTTGGCGCTGGCAGAGCAAATAAGGGGGGTGGGGGGCTTTCCATTACATTCTTTCAAAGGGAAGTAAGTATTACACAGCAGATTATCATCTCACTTCTGTGAATGAACCAGGAATCACACCCACTATGCAAAACAGCACAGTGCAGGAAAAAAAGCAGAAGATAAACACTGCCACAAAGCAGGACATGAGAGCAGATGTGACCTGCTCATGTCTGCCTTTAAATCCAGCCTGTGGATGGCCATGTTCATCCAATTACTGCACCTCTGCTGGGTGGGGGGGGCCGTGCCACGATGACAGACTGTCCAGATCCACATCATGGTGGAAAACACAGCAGATTGCAGAGTGTTTGTTTTGTGAGCTGCATAAATAATACGCACGTTCTTATCTCTCTGGAAACTGCTAATAGCACAGACAAAATCTGGATCGGAAAAAACAGGCGTTAGGATCAAGCAGCGAGCACGGGCGGCAGTGCAGGATAAACACTTTGGTTGCAGCTCACCTGATGCTGCTTATCTCTCTCTGGGAGATCATGTTCGGAAAATGGAACGGATCAAAATTAAGAGAAACAGATGGGTCACCAAGGATGGTTTTAATGATTCTGTTTGGACAGGAAAAGTGCAAACAAGCCACTTGTTTCTAACAAACTAGGCAGCTGCACTGGCGTAATTTAAAGTGCACCTGTTCAAGGACAATTCCAAACTCTTGCACTGTTTAAAAATACATGGAGGGGCCATTATAGCAGGCAGATTATTTGTACAGTAATGCACATGACCTGCTTGTCAACCAATGCTACATGCCTGCAAAATGTAACTGGGAGAAAAGCTTTTATGGTTTGCAGTTCTGCAGAATGTCCCATTGCACTGCCTACTGGCTGCCCTTTGGACTATTAGTGGACATTATCACATTGGTCTCATATCACAATCTCTGTCTCTTCATTTAAGCTCCAATTATTTGCAATTGTGTTAGCAGTAACTTTACAGAGTAAGAGCTACATTTTTTTTATGCTTTGAAAATCATTGGGAATTAAGAGTAGCAACAGATCACACAAATGGATTTGGAGTAAGCTGCACAAGTAGTGGAGATCAATCCCACATCATCAGCAATATGTTCCAATCGTGCGATTGATCCCTCCAGGATACTACGGTGTGCTATGTGAATAATTTACTCCATAGGGGCAGTTTTTCCATCTGTTTAGCTACCAATTGCTACTCTTGACAAGTAACTTCCAGAACTCAAAGTAACACAGTGAATTAACCTGTTAACAAACCAGGCAAAAAAAAGTGGAGCAACACCTCTCAATCCTTTCATACACACAACAAACCTCGATTACAGACTGTTTGTAACCCTCAGTATAGGTGCTGTTGTATCTCCAGTACAAACAACCTGAGCTATTTGTCCCTTGGATGAAATATGTGGTGTTGTTAGCATGTCCAGCACTAAGCAAAAAGTCAGTGAGCTCCGACACCTGATCCGACCTATTTTCAAAGGGATGAATAACTGTGCACACTTTCTTTTTTAGACATAACCTTTCCTAAAGTTTTTTTTTTACTCCTAAATCTTTGTTAACTTTTATTAATGATGCTGAAAACTGCTCGCTTTTGGACACCACAAAGTGTAGAAAAAGAATACACGTTGCAGTTTACCACTTAAAAATGCCCCTTAATTTCGCTATGGTGCACAATTCCCTATAATGCACCAAGAAGATGGCTCAGGAGGGCACAGGTCCTGTGGCGGCAGCTCTCCTCCTCTTCTCCTTCGAAGGCAGCTTATCAATTCACAAGAAACCAGAGTCACGAAGATATCACCAATTCCTTGTACGCAGATAAGCCTGCCTTCTCTGAAATATTAGTTCAGCCCACAAATGGCTTCTATGAAGGAAAATGATTGCCTAACACAAGTTTTAAAAAGCAGTTAAAAACGAATGTCTTTAGAAAAAAGTGTTGATTATTAGAATTACACTATAGCAAAGTATTCATATTAAGAACTAAGATGCTCTGTACACACAGAAGTCATTTCTAAAAACTGGGGGTTAATTAAAATATTACTGCAATTAATCCAAAGCCCAGGGTTTCTCATCAAGGGGTTCCTTGGGCCCTGAGCAATTTGGACCTCTCAGGTCAGTTAACACCACGACCAATGGTATTTTTGGCTTAGGGGTGGCATTCTTCCTAACAGCAATTAATGTACGAAGCATTCTACCTACTGATCACCACAATAATATACTGAGATGGGGATTTAGTAATTATAGCAGGGGTTCCCTAAGACCTAAAGATTATGTCAAAGGTTCCCATGTTAAAAAAATTAAAGAAACACTACTACACTATACCATATCTACTACTGACTTCCTCACTCATAACCTCATCACACGCACGGCTCCAAGACTTTTCCAGAGCTGCCCGTCTCTCAGGAATTGTCTTCCTCGTCCTATTCGGCTCGCTCCTACTTTCTGCTTATTTAAAAGACCACTCAAAACCCATTTTTTCAAACTTGCCTACTTATTTTTTTCTGTCTTTTGAAACCATCACTACATATCACCCCTGCTATTGTGTGTTAATTGCGCCGCCTCCTAGATTGTAAGCTGTTCGGCAGGGTCCTCTCCTCCTGTATCACTGTTTGTCTGTATCTGTTTGTCATTCGCAACCGCTACAGCACTGCGTAATATGTTGGCGCTATATGAATCCTGTTTAATAATAATATTATACCCTGTCGTGAAAAAAGCTACATTGCTTTTTATATTGCAGTAAGGAGGGCGCAGTCAATTGAAGGGCCTCAATAGGTAATTAGATTTTCATCCATACATACGTTCCCATTGGAAATGTGTTACAGGTATACTAATCTGAATGGCCAAATGGCCAACAATTTTTTTTTTCACTTAGAGAAAGAAGTAGAGCAGGGTTGCCTACAGAAAGCAGTAAAGTAGGTTTGATTCTATAACAAGCCCTGCAAACAAAAAATACATTTATTTACCATGGAAGTCGGATAAACCCATGCATCAAAATTGTACCCAAAAAGCAAGGTGTACTGAGTGGAATACAGTGCAGATCTTCAATTCAGGTAATGAATATGGATTGCACATTCTGTAAGAGCGGACACCAAATTCTTGAATTTCCATCATCTAAAACACCTGGACGGAAGTCAAAGTACCCCATTCTGCACCATGAGCCCATCTGTCTGTGACTTTATAGGTAAAATAACAACTGTCTATAAGGGCATATCACATGAAAAGAGACAACTGTCTGGAAGAAACAGCTGCCACCAAAAACATAATATGATATTTCTAATGCTCACAGCCATCTCATTACGGATGGTATCTTACAGGGAAACCACTCTTCGCCCACTGATCTGTTCATCCACGTGGCTGTCTCTTCATAAAGAAAATCTCCACATGACCGCATTCTTTTGGTCACCTGTCTTTGCAGATAGCAGCTGTTTTAGGCTTCATACACACAGGTGCTGGTGTTACATTCAGGCCATGTTCCGGCAGATCTTCCGGTTGGAGGAGCGATATGAACAGGCACATAGCTTCAGGCATACTACAAGGAATGCCACATTTGTTTTGATGTCCTGCATTCAGCACGCTCGCCAGACTGTACTGCGCAACTCTGTCCGGTATATTCTTTGCAGCCCATTGCTTTAAGTCCATCCACCTAGCCTAGAGTAATATGTCATGCCAGAAATACGGGGGGTTGATGTCACTGGTAAAAAGACAAGCCTGTGCTGCACTGACCATGGATGCCTCCAGTGCACAGGATTTGTTGACTGTTACAAAAGTCAAAACATTAGTTAGAAATAATTATGGCATTATGGCAAAAAAATAAAAAGTAGTATATATAGATACAAAAAAAGTATTGAAAGGGTTTGCTGTCTCTGTCACCAAATACATTTTTGTTTAAGATATATCTGATTGAATGTGTACAGAATACACATTTCTCTGCGCCATTTTAATCTTAACAGTTATCAGCTCAGTTATTCTTGCAGAGAACTAATGCATTGATCTTACGGTCACCCACCGCTGGGCTCAATGCCATCACTATTTTACTGCTACAAGGAAAAAGCAGCTGCATACTAAAAAACAATATTTCCAACTGGAGAAATTATTTGGGGGGTGGAAGGGAGCAGCCACCTTTGTCAGAGAATCTGACGCTTAGGGAAGTGTTGATTCTCAGAGCTTAGAATTCATGTTAGGAAGAAGATCTTGGGCCAGAATGGAGAACATAGCTATTTTAAAGATAGATCACATTTATTATATAAGTTTTGCCAAAATTTAGGGACAGGGTTTCTTTTAAAGCAGGCCTTGCACTTATATGGCCCCTCTATTATTTATAAAAACACGGAACTAGCAATAAAAAAGGAATGAAAATCAAATCATGAAAATAACACTTAAAATTTTAATTTCTGACTTTTTTTTTGGCATCTTAGGAAAGTTTAGGATCACAATTCTCGTGAAAAGTTACTCCAGCACTACACATTCACTTTTGGAATTTGCAATCCTCAGCTTATGCTGGATTCCATGTGAAGACTCGGAGTTGTCCTAGACAAGATTATTGGAAGCCCAGGAGTAAGGAAAGTGTTTTTTTTTGTTTTTTTTTAGGATTCTCCCTGAGTGTTTGTTCTTTAATTGCTGTAATCCAGTGATTTGTACACAGGGGGTGGGGGCTGTCACATAGGCAGACCTTGTATTTTAGTGCAAGGTCCACACCAGACTGTGGAAGATGTACATACGTACATTAGTTCTGTTCTCTCAGGACACTGCAACCAATACATTGGGGGGACAGAGCCACAAGGCAACCTAGCCAGGAAACATATTGCCCAATTTTCATTGTTCTCCGGTCAATCAGGTAGATGGCAAACTGGACAAAATTGTGCGTGTCCAAGGTTGTTGGTATCTGATGACCTGGCAATTCCAGGTCATATAATGCAAGACTTCTCTCTACCTACTGCAACATATTTTCATGTTAAGCTGAGAAATGGGTATTGGGAAGCTGCTAGTTTGCCTTAATCCCTCTCTGATTAAAGTGGAACTAAACCTAAAAATTAAAAAAATTGCAAGCAGGCATTTGCAAAAAGGATTGCAATGTCTTTTCTACATGAAAACAAACTTACCTGCCTGTTTGCAATCTTTTCTGTAAGGCACATTGAGCTGAGTAGTATGAGTAGCTTGGTGTGCGATCCAAGCATTGCTGGCTGAGCGAAGTCCTGTGTGCATGCGCAGGAGTCACATGATTCCAGCCTAGCCAATCAAATTGGCTGAAGATCTCGAACCTGGAAGAGGACCTGGTATCCTTTCTAATATTATTATTACACAGTATTTTTATAGCACCATCATATTACGCAGCGCTGTACAAAGTCCATAGTAGTGTTACTAACTGTCCCTCAAAGGGACTCACAATCTAATGTCCCTACCTCAGTCATATGTCATTAATACAGTTCTAATGTCAATTTTGGGGGGAAGCCAATGTTCTTGAGATGTGGGAGGAAACCGGAGTAGCCAGAGGAAACCCACGCAAACACAGGGAGAACCTGCCAACTTAATGCAGATAGGGAAACCTGGGCGAGATTCGAACCTGGGACCTAGTGCTACAAGGGCCACAGTGCTAACCTCTGAGCCACCGTGCTGCCCATGGGGGATATATTTGTTGCAAAATAAAACATTGCCTACTTTTTTTCCAAAAATAAAAAAACATACCTAATTCCCCTTTAAGACTGCAGGTGGCATTGTGCAGTGCCGGCTGTAATATTATTAGCTATGGGCTTGGGTGCAGAGTACAAACAAGCTGACAGCACTACACACTTGCCTGCATTTGTCCCTCTAGGTCTCTAGAAAGTAAATATGCAACTACAATGGTTGCTATTTGCACAATGATTTGCTCCCCCAAAGCTCCTGGACATTACATAGAAGGAAAAGAACCAGGGGGCATGTTAGCCACCACCAGGGGCATGTTAGCCACCAACAAATGGAAGAATTGGCATGAGCAAAAACTAAAACCCTGAGCTCCATTCTATTCAGCACAAGGCCACCTATCAAATCCTGCTGCGTGTTTAATATCTCCAGCAGCTCAAAGTTTTGCATTGACATTCTCACCACTGTTGTTGTGTTTACAATTGAAGAGTATGTGTATAGTATAAGAACCCCGCCCCCTATAGATTTGCTTTGCGCCCCCACTGGGGAGATTCACCCTATAATGTCCCCTGGTGATCACCACCATTAATACCCGAATCAATAGAACAGGGGTGTCAAACTCAAATACACAGTGGGACAAAATTAAAAACTTAGACAAAGTCGCGGGACAAACTTGAAACTGAAATAGCACTGCTACTACAATTCCCTGAGTCTATAAAACAGTTCAATGCAGGGCCACACATAGCCAGAGCGGCCGCTGGTCTATAGACCTGAGTGATGCCGGGAATTGTAGTAGCGGCGCTATTTCAATGCAGCAGCGGGGCAGCTGCAATTCATTGTTAAGATTTCTTTGGGGGCCCAAAAAAAAAGGACGTTAAGGGCCAGATTTGGCCCACGGGGCAGGGTTTAACACCCATGCAATAGAACAAAAGTAATCAGCAAAACAAAAGATTTCCTGTTGCACCTCTGGACCAGGAAATCACCTCTAACTGTATAGCGACCAGGTAACCAACACAGTTTGGGATATACATGTGATTTTTATGTAGATCTAAAACCAAATACCCAAATACTGTGTTATCAGTTTACTTTTAAAATTTCTGGCAGGAATTTCCTGTTATACGGTGACAACACTCCTGTTTCCTAAGATCTTGCGCTGTCACCTGGTTATTTATTCCCCTGCAGATACACAACCATGGCTCATTGTTGTCACCAGTTCTGAGCAATCATGTGCATATAGACAGGAAGTGCCTGCAATGGTCAGGGGAGGGGAGATCAGCAAGGGGGAATCAAACTTTTTAAATCGAATTGTTTATGATACACAGGATTTCAGGAAATTAGATTGCATGCAATGAGGAGTTACATAAACACAGCCATGCTGGACAAAGAGCAATATGGAAAGTTTTGGCAGCGATTGCAGCAGGACCATGGCTGGGACACCCTGGAGCATAGTTCTGTTCCCAGTTGTGTGTTGTTTTGGCTTGTTTTCTCTATACAGATTACACTGGCTCAGTGACCGATCTCCATAGGAAGCCTTTCCTAATCATGCTGCATCTACTCCCAGGCCTCGGTGCTGCTCCACACTGGCAGGCCGCGGAGTTGCTGCTCCAGCAGCCCAGCGTGTGTCTGCAGTGAATTGCCCCTAGGCCTCTGTGTACAGCTCTCAGCAGCGCTCTCTGGCTCAGGCCTCAGCCCCCCCGCGTCCTCCAGCGGCCTCCTTCTCCAGCAAAAGGCCTCGCAAGCCACCACACAGGCCGCAACTAGGGCCTCCCCTTCACCTTACCTTCCCGGGGGTCAGTCTCCGCTCACCCCGCCGCTCCCCAATCTCATGTCTCCCTCCTAACGAAACCAGCAGCGTTACAGAGAATAGAGGCTACAATGTCCGCCTACATCCGCCCCAGTACTGGACGGCTCCGGAAAACATCAATCCGCCATCTTTGTTAAGGGCAACTTGCCCAGCGCTCCCATATTCTATGTGAGGTGAAACTAATAATAGTGACTACACTGTGTAAAATACAGACATTCACTGAAAGAAAACTGGAAACAGCTTTAAAAAGAAAAAACAGTCCAATATGTTGAAGGTTTTCCAAAATTCAGACTGAAAGCGTACCTAAACTCAGAAATTTCACTTAAGGAAAATTTCATTTCAGGTAAAAATTCTGTTTGTTTAGATTTTTTGTAAGTTCAAAACCCTTTTTTTAAATGTCCTAGGGGCTCGACAGTGAATGGGAGCACAAAGTCTCCCGGTATACCTACATCACGCATCCCGGGAGGCTCGTGGGTGCTCCTTCTGCGCATGCCCGAGCATCTCAGGCATGTGCAGATGGAGCCTTTTTGTGAAAAGAGAAAAATTTGCCAATTTCACGCATGCGCAGTGAGATAGGCAAGATTTTGTGTCTAACCCCTGAAGTGCAGTCAATTGGTCCAGAGGTCTCTTCCATCTGGGCCCGTGTCGTCCTGGTATCCACCATCTTTGCCTCTTCTTCCTACATCGCCCGACCCAGGCACGAGATGGGGTGACGTAGGAAGAAGAACCAGGGGGAAGAGACAAAAATGGCGGCGACCGGAGCGCCAGCTCGGAGACGGATACCGGGCGAATCGGGACCCGATAGAAGACACCTTCGGACCGATCAACTGCGCTGCGGGATTGAAGGTAAGTAGATTTTTTATTGTTTTAGGTCCTTTTGAGTTTAGTTCCACTTTAAATGCCAGATTCCAGAAAAAGCAACAAAAACCTGACAGAAGCAAAGCTTCAATTCACACTTTTGGGTTCTCGGCGTAATGTGTTATTCATCGCATTTTGGCATTCACCACAAAAGTCTCCATTTATAAAACAGTGAATCTGACGTTCATTGAAACACTTGCTGGTTGAGAATCTTCCAGGTCAATCTGTTTCAATGACAATAATTGATTTCCCACTGGGAAATGTTTCAGTGAATGTCAGATTCACTGTTATATAAATAGACCTCAAAGGACTTTCACACAAATTATTGCCACAAGCTCAAGTCTGAATACAGTATAGACTTCTATCCAGACCTGCAGTTTTAAAATCGCAGTAATTATTGCTTCCACGTGTCTACTAAAAACCACTAGGCACCCAGGGCCCCTAACTGGGTAACCATTGGGGTCTTTTTTTTTAGGAGTTTGCAAGTGGCTGCAAAAGCTTAGCAAAGCAGCGCACATTTTCAACTTTTTCTAATTGAAACCCCTTGAAAAAAAAAACATGCAAACACTTAAAAAAGTCGTGACAACCTGTTTCAATTCAAGTCTATATAGAAGGAGGAGTGCTGCGTATGAAAAATCACACAGAAACGCTGCTGCCACTAAACACCTGAAAAAAAAAGATTTAAAAAAAAAAAACAGAACCATTTGTTCTAAATATAAACTGCAGCACTGAATGGTAAAACCACTTGAAAAGGTCACTAGTGTCAACGTGCTTTTAGGGTGAGAGCACACTAGCAATTCTCTTTCTGTCTGAACTCACCAGTGATAACATCATTTACTATTTCTGGCCATAGGCAAATTCTGAAGAGTTTTTCCACATTCCCCACTACTAAAAATGTCTCGGTCCCCCCGATTTCAGAACATACCATAAATAGGAACATGGAAGTTCTGACAATTTAGAGCTTTTTCAAGTTGGCTTGTTTGTTCCAGTGTGGTACTTCAAAAGAAGGGTGGTGCAAAATATACTTTTGTGTGGGGGCCCTGTACCTTCCACAGCCATGGGGGCCCCTGTACCTTCCACAGCCATGGGGGCCCTAGTGAATCCTGCACAGGGGCCCACTGTTGGCTACATCTGCCACTGTTCATAAGTGTTAAAGAGTAATAGTTAGTGTGTTGTATTAAACCAATTTGTTACTTTTAATGCACTGCTACACTCCAGGTTTAATGGACATGTATTGGTTTTCTTCTTTTTAGCACACCATAACGCATGGATTGCCCACATCTCTGTCCTGCAAGTGTGTAGCGTTGCCATACCTCCCAGATTTCTGAGATAAGAAAAAGTGACAACTTTCAGCAAAAGGTATGTAGGCATGGGGCACTTCTATTACATGCCACTCTTTACATAGACATAAAAAATGATTAAACCAAGATTGGTAAACCCTACAAGTACAAAACCTAAAGTTTTATAACACTACTAGTAGTCAAAAAATGCATTTTTGGAGGAACGAGGGATGGAAACTTCTGGTTCTAAAAGAAGGATAGTTTTTACAAATGAAGGACAGTTGAAGGGTATGGGTTTGGCATGCCTGGCACTATAATGCACTGCATTGAGCTTTGATTACCACAACACAATTGTCTGTATGGACCAGTCCAGTTTTTTATTGTTATGCTTGGTAAAATTCCATGTTGCCAATGTTATAAATGTATACATATAAAAATGTAATCTTACTGAAAACCTATCATTAAACTAAAGATCCAAATCTCCCCTCCATTTCCCTGGACTAAGCACGCTCTGGAACCCTTAACCCTAACAATAACCTAAAGCCTTTTTTAAAGTAGACCAAGCCGGATATATTTTTTAAGCTAAATACACACAGACTAAGTAATGTGTAAGTATACCACAGAAAACTTAGTATTCCCCCTAACAATCCCTTCTCCGGCTGTTCTTTCTAGAAGAACAGGGACATTTTTGCTTAGCTTCTATTCGGGGTCACATCTACTTCCTAGACTGAGACGGTGGTTTAGAGATGACAATTGTGTAAGTCCTGGTGAGTGTGCAATCCTAAACTGTGTTCACAAATGTGTGATACAGCTCAGCCCCTGCCGATGCCTCCTCATACCTTGGGAGGCTACAAAAAAATTACAACTCAGTCACCAAGGGGGGGGAAAATTGTGAGGAAATAGTTTTTCCTGCCTGCAGCAGACTGATAATATTATCTCAGCCTAGGCACAGTCTCTTAGTTGGAATTCAATAATTGCTTTCTAATGATAAAGGTTATAGACAATATACTGTCTTTGTATACTGTGATAGATCAGGAATGTATTCATGTAGTAGGTGCTAAAAGGTCCACTTTAATTGAGGAATGCTTGCAGTGCTTCACACACCAGAGCCATTGGTTCCTAATGCCAGAGATTACATTTATAGTAATGGTAGCAGTACTTCATCTGCTGACTCAATAAAAACCTGCATGTTTACTGCACAATGACTCCATTGACACCGAACACTGTCCACATTGTGTATATATGCTTTCCTATACACAATAAAGCCCAACTGTTTTAAGGTTTTAAATAGCAGGGGTGGAGCTAGGACTTTTATCAGGTTTATATTGCTGTTTTTATTTAATTTTTAGGTTTCATTCTTAGAATACCAGGAACATTGCCATGGGTTTGCCATTGCCATGGGATTGCCATGGGTACAGATTTAATCATTGTCGTTGGAAACAATCCTGCACGATCGTTTCCAGTGACAGAACAAATAAACGAACGAGCGTCGTACACAGCACCTGTTCTGTTCTATGGAAGGGGGGGGGGATGAATGAGTGGCACCCCGCTGTGCTCTCCCACTTTCACTTGCATTGTGGTCATTCATTTCATTGTCAGTCGCCCATGGATCTATTAGTGCGGATCCATGAACGAAGTTGAGCGATATATACACATGTCACATTCTTGTCTGGGACTATAGTCACTGTTATAACCCCAGATTTATAAAAGGATGATCATTTTTTACAGTAGTAAACTGTAATTGATCGCCGTGCTGTAATTACCTAAATTGACAATTAGAATCTCAATTCACTTAAACAGAATGACCGATCACTCCTTTTTTTAACCCTGATAAATTACTGTCAATAGTGATGATGGCCAGCTATAGAAGTATATTACAGGTGCAGCAATTGTGGAGATCAGCAGCCATAACTGTACGTTGCGACCCTGGCAAAAGTGGTGTTCAGGGTGTTTAAAACAGACACCGCTGATCTTTACTATTGCCTATGGCGGTCTCCACGTTTATATTGGCTAAGTTTAAATTGGTGATCAGGAGCCTAAGGCTATGTACACACGTGCAATAATTGTTGTTTATCTTTCATAATCCTTTCCAACGACAAACGACTGCACGATGCATAAACGAGTCCTGTACATACAGCACCATTCTGCACTATGTAGAGGGGTGAACGATGGGGCGGCACCCCCGCTGCGCTCTCTCTCCTATTGTTAATATTATTATTATTATTAATAAACAGGATTTTTATAGTGCGAACATATCCCCTTCACTTTCATTACGATCGTTCGTTGTTATCGTCCGTGGATCTGCCAGGTCCGTTCACGCAAGATTCACGTCCGATATCGGCCCTGAGCTGATTATCAGACAAGAACCATTGCACATGTGTACCTAGCCATAGACATACATTACACCTGCAGCAATAATGGCGATCAGCAGCCTAATGGCTGCTTTGGCTAATGTGTTTTGGCAAACTATAAAGCGGTGATCAGGCTAATCATCAATATATAAATAGGCCCCCTGACTAAATCCAATAAAATTTGCTTTAACCTACAAGAAGGTGATTTTTAACCTTCAGAGTGATGTACTGCAGGATCAACAGACACAATATAAACTTATAAAACGCTCTTACGGTAATGCTCTAATTATCCTTCCATGAAAAGGTGCTTCTAACGAACATTTGTATGTGTTGAATGGAAAGCTGGTATGCCCCAAGGGCTGGGCACAGCTGTGTTTGTGTGTAAAATGTGGCGATTGGTACGGCCCACGTTGTGTTTATTAGCAGCACACCTGTGCCTGGGTAGAACACATTACTATCAGTGCTTGTGCCTTTGTCAGCTGCTCCTGCTTCCTGTTGTGTGTGGCTGCCCGCAGTGTGTTTCCACTCTCCCAGCCAGGCACTGTTTACTCTGTAGTGTTTTCCCTCCGTCATTTAGAGTGTGAGTAACATTTATAGCCGTTTATCGTAAGTGATAAGTAGATCACACATACCGACTAACACAGTGCATCGTCATACACACAAGGTCCGTTCTCATGGCTATTTGTTACCAAGTAATCTAAAATAAGCAACATCCTTCATCTAAAATAAGTAAGAAAACCCATGGTAGTGCAACATTTATAGAATTGCAAAGGTGTGGATTACATGCTCAGCCAGTGGTTTAACAGCTGATGTAGAATTGCTGTGTACCAGTTGTCAATTTGCTTGCTATAGGGGGCTTACAGTGATGCCCAAAGGGTCTACATAATAATGAGTATATATGAGGCTACAGAAACCTGTGGAAATACTACAGTAGATGTTCAGCTTGGGGACTACATCTACAGCCTCTTAAGAATCTATATCTATAGCCCCTTTGAGAATTAATGATGCCATATTTCTCTTCACTATAAAAGCAAGACAGACTATAAAGTTCTGTTATAAAAAATTGGTCTCTGGTGTCTCATGGCACACAAAAAGCACCAAAGCTCATGAAGACTTTGGGCCATGGCCATGCTAAATAACTACAGGAAGGCATATGATGGAAAAGCTTTTCCCTTTGCAGGATCAGACTAAGCATAACTTAGATCAGGGGTGTCAAACTCAAACACACAGTGGGCTAAAATTAAAAGCGTAGACAAAGTTGCGCACCAAACTTGAAACTAAAATAGCACTGCTACTTCAATTCCCTGCATCAAGAAAACAATCCAATGCGGGGCTTAATTTAATGAGTGGCTGGAATTCCCTGTTCAATGAAATAGCACCGCTACTACAATTCCCTGCGTCTATAAAACAGTTCAATGCTGGCCCACGCATAGGCAGAGAGGCCGCTGGTCCATAGATGCGAGTGATGCTGCTACTACAATTCCTGGCATTACTTGCATTTATAAAACAGTCAAATGCGGGCCCGTGCATAGGCAGAGAGGCCGCTGGTCTATAGACGCGAGTGATGCTGCTACTAAAATTGCCGGCATTACTTGCGTCTATAAGACAGTCCAATGCAGGGCCACGCATAGGCAGAGAGGCCTCTGGTCCATAGACGCTAGTGATTACGCTACTACAATTCCCGTAATTACTTGCGTCTATGAAACAGTCGGTGCGGGGCCACGCTGGTCTATAGACGGGAGTGATGCTGGGAATTGTAGTAGCGGCACTATTTCAATGCAGTGGCGGGCCAGCTGCAATTCATATTTATGATTCTTTTTGGGGCCAAAAAAGAGGACGTTGCGGTCCAGAATTGGCCTGCGGGCCTGAGTTTGACACCCCTGACTAAGATAAAAGGATTTTCCAGGGTTATATAATTTTCTTTAAAG
>NC_092871.1:21115409-21234699 GCF_032062135.1 Pyxicephalus adspersus
TAATTGCAGAAGGGACATCTCCTGCCCTTTCTACAATAAAGGACCTGCATGCTTGTAATGTTTTTATTTTTTTACTTTAGTTCTTTTCAAAGCCTAATTGAACTCTCAGTTTAAACCAGGTAAATACATTTCAGGGGCCTCAATACAAAAGGTGTCCAATGACTTACCACTAAGCCTGAATAGGAAAGCCTGTCCCTCCAGCAGCTCTGCCAACTCATTTTCTCTGTGGGGAGGCAGTAAACTAAATGCAGAGGGCAAACATACCTCCTGCTGGGTCAGAGCTTTCCAAATAGCTGGAAACATGAGCTTGCTGATTGAAGAACTTTAGTTCAGACTCAATAGGAGGTATGCTGTATCTGTGCATTGAGCTTACTGCTTCCCCACACACAGCAACAATGTGGCTGCTTTAGAACAAAAAAAATAGCAAAAACATACACACTAACTGATTCTGCATTGTACATGTTTTTAACTACCTAAAATTAGGGGTTTATTGGGGCTTTCACTTATTTTTTTCATATATGCATGTCAAAAGTCCATTAGCCTTTATGTCAGCCTTCTATATTCCTCCACATAGGGGTTTTCATTTTGCTCAGTTTCTGACCCTGAAGTAGCAAGTGTAGGTCAAAATTCAATGTGGATCACAGCTTTTCCATCACATGAGTGCATTTCAAAACCAAAACACATTTTGGGATGTTTATTTTTGATGTTCTCCCTAAGCCTATTATCACTTAACGCAGAGAGACATCCATCATTCATGCCCCTCTGGCAACATTTGTGCATAATCCCATTGCACAGAGTAGATGGTGCATAGACTGTATGGGTTAGTGCAGTATACAAAACCACACCCGGTCAGTTCAATTCTGTATAATGTTTGGCACCAGATATTTGGAAAGGAATTGTTGACCATTCTGTCTTAACATGTATGTTATAAACCTGGGGTTGAGTAATCTACTTTATAGACGTTATAGATAGATCTACTTTATAGATGTCACTGGAACTGGAAAAAAAAAACAAAAAATACTACCTTGTCCTTATAACAAGTAATAATAAATTTTATCTCACTTCCTGTTGTGACAGAATGTTAAGGAAAATCTCTCTAATGAGAAGCAAGCGTCATACAAAAACTTGAGTGACAGGGTTTAAATCTAAAGTTGAATCTGTTTATATTTTTCTGTCCCTGGCTCCCCTGTTTCTCCATCATCAACATGATAATGATTAACTTTTTGCTATGATAATGAATTTAATAAATACAACTATTTTTATTGCATAAAATTTCTATTTTATTACATTTTTCTGTACAAAGCAGCATGAAATCAGGAAGCAGTAGTAACACTCCCTCACATGATGATAATTGAAAAAAATAAACCCAACAAATGAAAGAAGTGGGCAAGGGACTGGCTGGGGAAAAGAGCTAGAGGCTGGATGTCCTTCAGCCAGTAAATGGGGCAGGCTTTTTATCATTTGCTGCAGTTTCTAATGTACATTGTGTGAAAGTGAATGTGTACAGTAAATTAGGAGAAAGCAATTTCAAAAAAGGAGCCTGCGCAAATACAAATGCCTGTAAATGTTAAATAATTATACAATACTAAAATAAAATATTCCCATATTTTGCAGAAAAGTCTATAAGAAAATCTCAACTCAAGAACCTATATGGTATTTTTAGTGGTATTAGGCACATGCTTTCAAATTTTATATGTGAAAGACGTGTATGAAATATGTCTTTATTTTTGCATTATATTTACAGTAACACAGGTCCTCTCTTTGTACATATTACATATTTGTACATATTTGTAGGCTCTCCCTCCTCTATATCTTGAGATGTATTTCAGACACTTACATCTGTCATATGTTCAGTCAGTTGGATCTGGCTGATAGACTGGCACTAAGAGGAACACTACAGGAGATCCATTGTGCAGCCATACAAGGAAAGCATATCTTTAATGCAAACATTACCAAATTTGTTGGTACCACCCACGAAAAAACATGAACCCACAAATGTCTCTGAAATAGCTGGAAAAAGGTAATTGCCACCCATTATTGGTTATTTAGTATTTAAGGAAAATCAGACTTTGCATAAGAACTTGATTTAACAGAATATTTAAATGAACACCAACAAAAATGGCATGTACAAAAATAAGGGGACCCTTAACTTAATATTTTGTTGCACAACCGTTAGCGGCAACTACTGCAAACAAGCAAATTACTGTAGTACTCAGTGAGACTTCTGTTCCTGAAGCAAGTTTTTGGCCTATTCTTCAAATTCTACAAACTGCTCCATCTGTGTCAGTTATGAAGGATGCCTTTTACAAATTGCATGCTTTTGTTCTTTCCATAGATGCACCATAGGATTTATCAGATGACCTATGGAAAGCCACTTCAGAGTAATCTATTATTTATTATTATCTTGTGTGCTGCATTTTGGGTCATTAATATTTTGGAGAATCCATCATATGCATATGATACAGAACTTTCTGAGACTAGACATAACTTTTTCTGTAAAATGTCTTGATAGACTTAATTGTACCCTGTACAGACACATAACATCCAATGCCAGATGCAGCAAAGCAGTCCTGAAGCGTAACTGAACCTACTCCATGTTTCACAATAGGTATGGAGCTTTTTTCTTTAAAAGCTTAATTCTTACATATGTGGACAGAGCTGATGTGACTTGCCAAAAAGCTTTAGTTTTGTCTGTATTCAATAGACACGCTCCCAGAAGCATTGAGGCGTGTCAATATTCATTTTAACATATTCCAGTCTGATGGCAGTGCCCTCTCGGGTTTGTTCCATTGTGCCCATTGTTGCTCAAAAATTTATGAATGATACTATGAGACACTGATGGACCTTGGCGTTGGAGTTGACCGTCTATCTATTTGCAAGCTGCCTTTGGCTTGTTGTCCACCACTGTCACTATCATTCTGCCCATTATGTGGTCAGTTTTACTACTGCATGTCCAAGACAGTTGGCTACCTCCTATATACTTTAAACCTCGTATTAATAATTTAACACTGAGGAGCTGCTTGGAGATTGTCGTTTAGCCTTAGCCTTTAAAATGCTCTTATATTTGCTTTCTCCATGTTCCATGTTCAGTGTGAGACAAATAATAATGCTAAACAGCAGAACATTCCCCCATACTTCTGCATATTTCTTTATTTAAATAGACTGATTTTACAATTAGAGACATGTAAAATACTAATACTAATTACAGAAAACAGTTAAAAAAAAGTCACTAATCCATTTTAAAGGGGGTACCAACAAACATGTTCAGGTCATTTTAGAATATCTTTGAAGAATGAGAAATACTTTTATCTCTTTTATCATTTGCTTTGCTTTACTTAAAGACATATCAAAGACGTGGAAAAAATTATTAGGCAATTGATTTTCATTTAATCAATTTTCTGGGGAAATAAATTAGATTTTTAGTGAGCTGTAAACAATTTGATGTCCATATATAAATATAAATATATATATATATATAGACAACACATTGTTAGAAACAAAGGAAAAGCATATTACATTCACATATATAGAGAAGAAAGTATGAAGCATATTGTACCCCTTTAACTAGCAGGTAAAGTATATTGTTTATGCTATCATAGTAACAAACTTATATAGAAAGCAATCATGTAAAAAATAGATTGTTAAACAGGTAACATTGTTATTTTTTTTTATTTTAGCAACTTGCAAACCTCCAATGACTCACTGCCTTGTTGGCGAATCAATTTGCTTCATTGATCATTTTTTACTATAATTACAACTTTGAGTCGTAATTCACATCTATTCCTCTGTTTTCCTGTCTTTTTTACTGCCTTGCACTTCCTAAATTGACGTGAATTTCCATTCCTATCAAAAGTGCTCAAACTTCATGTAGATATTTTAAAAAATAGACAATCATTTTTTTATGCATACAACTTGTGTCAGTACACTGCACAGATGCAAACTGGAACCAATGGCATCCAAACTGGGACACGTGGATGTTAATGAGCCCTAAAAATATTTGTTGCAGTAACCACAGTGTACAATGTTTAGCCAGATCACTGCATGGAATGTAGAAATATGGATAGGTAAAGATAATTTTAGCCTTTTAATCCCAAAACTTTTTGGCCCCCCCAGTAAAAAGTAAGATGTCGCTGTCTGCTGTCATTTGTGTGTCAAGCTGATGAGACAGCTCAGAGTATCTGTGAATTGGACTGAGTGTTTGACTAAGCTTATCTTACAGCTAGACCTCGATGAATATTACTAGTCGCTCAATGAAGGACATGGTATTACCTTTTGTGCAGAATGGTTTTCCTGTGTCCAGGTTCCCCCCAGCCTGGCTTTCCTGTTGGTGGTCACCTGAGTAAGTGGTGCTGTGTTGCTGGGAGAGCTGGTGCCAGTTGGCAGGTGTAGGGAGTGAAGCTTGTAATAAACACCTGTTCTATGCACAGAGGGAGGAGAGAGGGGTGTGAGTACGTCTGTGTGTGTCTATCCGACTTGACGAGATGGACACTTTCACCCTGTTCCATAAACATGTTTTCTTTTTCCTTAATTGAGCATATAATTTACATGTCTAGAATGAGGTCCAAGTACCAAACAATTCCTGACTGTCAGACAGCTCTTCTGGAAATTAAAGTCATGGATGAGTTGTACAAGGTCAGTTACACTAAGAGTAAGAGGGGGTTGATGACAGATAAAGACCAACAGGTCTATCCGATCCTCTTCATGTTATTTGTAAAAGGAAATTCACGCCTACAAAATGTTTTCTTATCCCAAAACACTCTCCTGGGGACAGGGGAGGTAATTCTCTAGTATTTTTGTTTCCTACAGTTGTCCTTCGGGCATGATGAAGTTGTGCACGGGTAAACCTGAAAATAAATACAACATCAACCCCAAAATCAATATTACAATAAAATTCTTTTTTTTTATTTTAGGACCCATGTAGAAAGCAGTGTGTTCTCAATACCTTTAACAACTAACCCAATTCTTACCTTTGTTTTCCATTTATGCTGTAGAAACATAAAAAGGAGAGCCTATTTGTTAGTATAGGCCACAAGGACTTTCCTACTGATGCTTTTTCTTTTGTATTCCAAATGGTAAGGGGAAATTAACTACCTCTTAATTCCTAAGTGTTGCCACCCCAAATTGATAATCTAGTAAGCAATAGTTTCAAAAGAAATTAAAGCTGTTTTTTTGGGCAAAAATCACATTTTTAGTATTGTTTGTATTAGTATACAAGTAGTTCATACAATTCACTTAGGATAGGTATACACAAAGAATGGTGTAAAGGGTCATCCCTATTATGCTTTCATGGGGAAAATGACCGATTATCTATACAAGGTTGATCTGACAGGTCACCCCCATTATGTATTCATGGGGAAAGTGATTATTTTCCTATACAAAAATGATCCCTAAATCAATTATAAATAGCAAAAATTGTCATATAGCATTTGAAATTTCCGACACCTTTGCCTTACGGCTTCTTTAGGAGATAGTTGAGAACGTTACTTATTGGTGACCAATTGGATTACGTCATAGTATAGGCAGAAGATCAAATGAAAGAGAAAGGGATCCTAGATGGCAGAATATCAGAGTAAGCAAGGTGGTAGAGAGAGCAAGTGCTGCTGTTAGTGTTGTCGGATCCCAGCCTTTTGTACTTTGTCTTTAGGCTTGTATATTGAAACTTTAGGCTTGTAAATGATAGAATTTTATTTATACTTTACAGAATATTACCGTTTTTTTACAACAGAGTGAAAGCCAGTATAGATAGTGATGAACATGCAGTATTTGCTCAGGAAAAAAGGACCACCTGAAAAATTCTCAGCAAAATCTCTTGGCAGTAAGAGGAGGTTATACACCCATGTGTACCTGAGCATTAATAATACACAGGGGTGGATTAACCATTAAGCAAAACTAGCATGCGCTTAGGGCATCAAGGGAAGGGGGCACCACAGAAATTTTCCATAACTGAATTTTACCAATGTCCATTTTGGTATCACCACCTTTTACACGATTGTTTACAACCTTGAAACATGAAAAGAAGAGGAAAGATTTACAAAGAAATAGCAGAGAGATTTTCTTTTCTAAGTGATGTGCCACATAATGTCACTTCATCATCTAATAACATTGAAAGGTATTCTCAATGCTGTCAAAAGCTGATTGATGTTTACCCAGAGGACTTTAACAGTAATTTCTCAGCTGAGCTTTAGCAGTTTCATTCATATGTGCAGCAAAAGTTCAGTGCAACAAAAAATGTAAAAACAAGATTCAGTCACACTGAACTTTATAAAATGATAGTAGAAGACAATATTGAGTGTGCCTTTCTAAATGTAGACATTGGCTTTCGTATATTTTTAACATTAATGGTCACGAATTGCTCAGCTGAGTGTTCATTTTCTCAGTTGAAGTATATTAAAAATCCCATCAGAACAACAATGCAACAAGGCAGGCTGAATGCCTTATCTCTGTTAAGTATTGAAGCAGATGTGTTACATAAGATTAGTTTTGAGGATCTAAACAAAGACTTTGCAATTAAAAAAAGTAGGAGAAAACTTTTCAAATATAAATAAAGTGGAAGTATACAAAAATAAACATTATTTTTTATCATACTGTATGTTTTGTTTAATTTCGATAAATAAAATGTTATTTTATGGTTTATATTTTGAATTACATATATATGGGTGCACCAAAATCATTAAAGTGCTTGGAGCCTCTAAGGGTCTTAATCTGGCCCTGATAATACAATATTTTTAAAGGACAAATGCATTAGGGAAACAAATGAACTAAATTAGTAAGAGACATAAAAAGCTCCAGGGCCCAAACCACTTGCAACTAATCAAGAAGTTGCGCAGTATTGAGTCTATGATGACTACATTTGACGGAATGAAGCTTGTTTATCCAAGAATAAACTAGAAATATTTTAATTTAGTTTACTTTCACTTGAACCACATCAAGGCTGCCTGTTCTTTTATGAACAGACAATAACATATTAGTCTGTAAGAAATAAGAGTGAAATAATTTTTTAAAAATCTTTGAAAGATATTAGACACTGACCTATTTAGTAGAGTCACATAGGGGAATAGTGTAGGTTGATATAAGTGCTGTAGTAATTACTAAGTATATTGTATTCAAAAACTGACATGTCTTTGGTCATGTCCACCAGGCTGATCACATTCCCAAAAATAAATCGCGAGACAGGCACCAGGTTCTTTATCAATAGGAACACTCAATACACTTGGTACTTTTCTGTCAATCTAAGAGCCAATATGTAAGGTGTCTGTGAAAGTTCTCATTTATCTGGGTCATTAATGAGGCAGCTTGGAAATCTGTGAAATGTCTTCAGTATTTAAAGAACAAGTCCAGTTGAATGTGACTAACTACTACCTGATAAGGTAGAACATAGAGGAGGCAAGAAAGTTTGAATCCTAAATTTGCAAGCTACAAAATTTTTCAACATCTTTTTATAAAATGTGTGCTTGTTAGGTCCAACACACAAATTACATGGAGCATACAAGTTTATGGATAGACCATAGAGGGTATTTAGCAAAATCTGTTTCTAACTAAGGGTAAAAGGGAGCAGTTATAATACTGTGTGTGTGTTGGAGTTAACATTGTATAATATAATATGGTAGATTCAGAGGCTAACCAGACACTCATTAAGCCATTATTCTTATAAATGATCATCAATGGACATAAATTCTCTATTTTGATTACAGCTGACATGTCAGATGATTCTTACCCATGACGAATGGTCGTGCTCGTCTTGAGCGGAAATCTGTCATATGTAAACCAGTTTTCCAATGTCATTCATCAATCTTTCATGGCCATCAGTCCCCTCTTCATGAACAGAATAATGCTGTGTGTACAGCGCTCGTTCGTTCATCTGTCAGAATTGACCATGAAAGGTTGTTTCCAACACCAGTTCTATCGTGTTTATGTGCCATGGATTCCCTAGTAAGGCCACAAGGTCAGAACATCATTCTGCAATAGAAGCAAATAGAGAAGATGTCTAATAGAAACTTGACCTGTCTATGGGCTATTTCAGACCCGCGTTGAACCGCAGACTCAACCATAGTCTCAACCTCTCCCATTCAAGTGAAAGAGAGCACTTTTTGCACGTTTGCAGTCGATCGCAGTGAAGTCTCAGAATTGCTTTTGGCTGCGGTTGCTTTTGGAAGAACCGCATTACAACTGCAGCCACAACCATGTGCAAATGTGCTTGCCACTCCTGAGCACACAGCAGCAGTTTGCTATGCCTCCGATAAAAAACAACTGCATGGTTTTCCATCACAGGTTCATCTTCATATCAGAGCTCAAAGGGCAATATTATTTTAAACTCAAATACCCTTTTATTGAAACAAAACAAACAGTTAGGTATACAGTATGTAATTTTCACAGGCGCACCCAAAAACATGGAAAAAGTTGCATTAGAAACACATCCAACATGGATATTCATATCTTCCTCCTCTCGCTGAACATATTTACCTTAATAACACCATCATCTGCAGATTCCTTTTAGTTACTAGTGGTATCCTGAATCCTGAAACCTTCCACAGATGTACTGCTAAAGAAAAATTTTTTTTAAAGCAGTGTGGTTTATAAATGTGTACTATGCTTTATTTGGTTGGGCACTACAGATGGAACCCTATTCAAGTAGAATAGAACTGGGGGGAGAGGAAGAGGACCTGTTCCTGTGATCCTCCAATTATGTAGTAATCAGCAGACATCAAACTGTGGCCTGTATTTTATGAGTTGTAAAATGCAAGCTTAATGTGATGTAAAAAATGTGGTGTCCAGCAGAAAGCAGTAACTCCTCTCCATTATACATAAACCCCATAGCTTGGAAAAGGGGCATGGTGCGTTACTAAATGTAAGAACATTTGGGAGGAAGGGTGCAGTATTGAAAGGTGTGAAAAGAGGGTGTAGTGTCAAAACAGGTGTGTAGGAGTGTGCAGTGGTGACCTATGTATGTATGCAAGGGGTGCATTTGTGGAACAGCTGTGCATGGGCAGGACGTCAGTGGTGCAGCAGAAATGCAGGTTGTGGAGCAAGCATGTGGAAATACTCTCCAACATGACAATGAAAGTGAATCCTGTGTTTATCACTAAGCTAAATGGGTAGGGGTATATTGATATTTTTACAGTGATATTTGTATTATTTTTCCCCAAACCTCCCTTACTTTTTTGTTGGGCCTTGCACCCTGCTGACCCTGGATCTCTTCCATGTTGTTCAGGTACATCTCCCCCTCTAGGGTTGCTTACTCTTGTACTAGCTAAAAATAAGTTAACACTGAAACTGTATAAGGCAGGTAATATGTTACATTTTAGGCATCAAGTAGCTCCCTCTAGTGTCACACTAACTTCTAACAAGCAATAAGAAGTTCATACTTTTGTAATATATTAATTTTTGTAGTACAGAATGCTAAAATGTGAGCTTAAATTTGGCCTTCTGTTATAGTTTCACTTTAAAGAGACATTGTCACTTTGTACCTTCAAAACAATGTGGCAACAACTGTTGATATATGATCCCTTAGCAAGTTATATTTAGCAATATCTACTCCTTTGCCACCTCCTTTGGAGCCATTCTGCTGTTGTTTTAATAAATGGATTCTGGGTATGGGGAGGAGTGGGATGGCCTGTGACACCAAACATATGACAGTTCTCTGGCCAATATGAGTGGTCGCCACAAGAAGGGTAATAACATATAGCGCTGACATATTACAAAGTGCTGTACAGAACATAGTCACATTAATAACTGTCCTTCACAATCTAATATTCCTAGCACAACCATATGTCATTAACCCAGTCTAAGGCCAATTTTGAGGGGAAGCCAATTAACCTAACTGCATGGTATTGCCATGTGGCAGGAAACCCACTCATGGGGAGAACATACTTTTTGGATTGTAAGTCCCTTTGAGAGACAGTTAATGATATGACTATGTACTCGGTATATGTTGGCAATATAAAATTACAAGTTAATAATATTAGTTCAGGCAAGTAAGCTTTGACATTCAATGGGGTAGGCTTGTCTGGTAAAAAATGATGATCTATTGCAAATGTTAATAATAGGTAAAAGATCATAAAGTGGCAAATATACTTGGTGAGGATTAGATCATACTGGTGGTGGAGAACTAGGGGCTACCAGCAGCAATTGACACTTTGCTATGTGGCATTTTAAACAAATAGTAGATTGTATGGGTCTGGATACTGCCTAGTCCAGATCACAGCTGTCATGAATCCTTTAAAATCTAGAATATACCCATAACTTACTTTTATCTTAAAGACACTGATGGCCAAATATTTTCAGAAGGTCCCCATTCATACCACAGCTCATATAAAGTCATACATTAGTGTCATCGGACAGTGGATTACTATAAAGGCCTCCAGTCTTTATATACACAACCCACATTTGTTATCCAATTGGTGTCTATCTATCAGGAATATACATTTGTGAATTTAATTCTTAAAAATAATTGTCATGCAATACCAACATGGTCTTAGGCCCAAATGTCATGCTTATACATTGGCTTCATTACTCACTTGCCATTGACCACTCTATACAAAACTCTAAAAATGTTTTTAATAGATTTCGGCTTTAAGAGCATCCCTTTAAAAACTCACACGTAAAGCATCATGTTATATAATATATATTTTATTTCATTTGATTTTTTTTAACAATGCCTATAAAAAGTGTATAAAAGTCACAATGTGCGTGTGTGTAAAAAATAAAAAAAAAAATATATATTTATGTCTCAATGAGAGGAAGAAGTTTGATGCAGTTTCCTCTGGATGGAGACAGAAAGACGCATGACTATGTGGTGACCCAGAATATGGAGGGTTTAATCACTCTGGGGGGGGGGGGGGGGGGGGGGGGGGGGGGGAAGGGTGAAACAATGCGGGGTTCATATTAGCAGCTATTACTGGAGACACATACTGATCTCTAGGACAAAAGGCCCCTGAGGCTGTATATTATATTAAAATTAAGCAAACAATGATAGACAGGTGAGAGAGACAAGTTTGTAGAGGACCATGTCCATCTTCTTACCACTCTTAAACTTTTATGGTACAAGTAGTTTAAGTGCCGAAAATGGCAGGAATGTTTGAGGGTTTGCTTGTTAATTCACTGTTTCATGGTGATTTTTATTAAAGTGAACCCACACTGAGAAAATATGTAGACTGCCATTTCTGACCTGGTTTTAAAAACACAACTTGCATGGTTGTTATTCTGATTCTTTGTCTTTAATACTTTCGGCTTTATTGACCCAGTAATAGCATACAGCTCTTGTACCGTATGCTTGTTTCAGAGTGTGACTGGAAACACATAAACCAGAAAAACGGCATCACGACCAGGTAATTAGCATCGTTTAGAAAGAATTCAGCAATGGCACCTTTTGTAATCCCCCAATAATAAGTCCAGTTTAAGGCTACAGCTAAAAATTTCACACTGTATTCCATATATTGGTTTAAAAGAACTATATTTATTAGGGCCTGTTATGCATTACAATTTAGGAACCAAATTGCCTGCTAGGTCAATTATTTCATCCACGATGTGGATACTAAATAGGTCATTCACTGGGTCTTTTGATTAAAATGAGCCAATACAAAACAATATATTTTTCTATATGTTATGCAATCACCTTATTTCATTCTTCTCGCACAAGATGGAAGAATAACAGCAAAAATGTGAATAATTGCTGTGGCATAAAAACACTTCTGGCTTGAGACGCTATTGGTCTTATCCAATAAAACATTCAAGTTGGGGAGCACCAAGTACAAAGTGTAGTAACCTATACCAGCCAACCTGGATTCACTTTTGGGAAACTGGACTCTGCAAAGTGAATTCTGATTCTATTGGCACTGCACTTTGTACTTAGATCCTTTCACTGTGTATTTAAAAAAAAGGCAGTTCAGATTTATAGAACATTATATAAGCTTGCTTGCTACTGGACTGTAAAATACAAACATTTGTAGCATTTCAAACACCTTAAGACAGAAAATAAACATCAGTGGTGCAACACATGGGGGGAGAAGGCCCCAAATGTTACATGTAAAAATAGTATAAAGATTACGATTTAAAAAAAGAAAATTTTCAGGGGTTGCCCACCACTGACTGCACTAGAGACCATTAGTCGCTTGGCAATATATACAGACAAATAAATATCTTCCTCTGGTTTTTCCATGCAATCCCCTGGTCCCCACAATGAGGTGGACATAGAATAGCCCCTTGCAGGAAGTCTTTGGTTCTCCTAGGAGTGACTCGAATGGATTTATTCCTGGGAGGGGGCACAGTAGTGCTGTCGGGACAGGACAAATCCACGGGGACAGATGCACTCATATGAGCCATCAGTGTTACGGCACTGCCCATTCATGCACAATAGAGATAAATCCTCAGCTTCATCACATTCATTTATATCTGGAGTAAGACAGAGTATTATTAATATACATACGTAATACCTGTAAAGCCCCAATCACCATAATTTTATACATTATACAATATAGTCAATGTTTAATTTATGTGAGTTTAACTAGTATTATCAAATGTTAATGTCTGTGTCACACTTACCTCTTCCTCAATAAAGCACAGGCGCCTCTCTCCTGCGTGTGCAGGCAGTTCTGAGCCCCGGTTCCCCTGCTCTTTCAGATTTAATCAGTATCGCCCCTCCCACCAGCGAATCAGAAAATAGCTTCTTAATCATCCCTGGGTATTTAGCTGGCTCAGACACAGCACTCAGCTTCGTGCAATATGTCTCCACTAGTGCCGAGCCCCCTAGCTCTGCTGAGCATTTCCTCCACACCTGCTGGTTATTTCAGTGTTTCCTCTGTCCAGCTCCTGTGTTAACCCCTTGTTACCCAGTCTGTTGGTTCCCAGTCAGGTCCTTTGTGCTGTTCCAGTGTTCCTCTCTGTCCGTGGTTATCCTTGAGTCATCTTGCTTGCTGCTTGCCTCCACCCTTGACAATTCTTCTCCTTAGTGATTTGGTATCGCGTATCATCCTGCCCACCCTGGTGTGCCCAAAGACTGCAACCTGGCAGTAACCAGCAGCGCAACATCCTCACCACTAAAGGCTCTGCAGAAGACCTGGTTGCCACTTAGACTCTGTGCCTTGGCCCTTCTCAGGGCTCACACCATTTTTGTGCAAGCCATAGCCCCCCCCAGAGGCTCCGCCCCCCCCCCCCCCCCCGCATGACAATCTGTCACTTGCCATCTATAAACACAAAACTTATGTGTACAGAAATACTTGGCTGGTGGAATCTCCCATACTACAATATAGTTCCTTCTATGTACAACAAATCTCCATCTAGACTCATGTCCCTACAACACAGGATACATTCTACAAATAAGTTCTAGAAATAATTTCTCTCTACACTATTTTGCCAGGAGAGTTTCATTTTATGCCCTCTGTTGAGGCAGGGCTTAGTAAATGGGAATTCCATTAGCAAAGTAAGGGTTTCAATGGGCTGGAATTATGAAAATTGCAGAAAAGACAAAGTAGGATAATATTCCATTAGGTTGTCTTCCAAACCTTTATTGCATTTTTTTTAACATATGTATAACATCTGTAAAAATGTGCTACTCGAACTTACCAATGCAAGCCATTCTTGTCAAGTCCAGCCTGTAGCCATCATAACAGTCACAGGTGTAGCCCTCAGGAACTCGGATGCACCGTCCATTTTCACACCCGTTGAGGATGCCACACTCCTCAGCTTGTAGTCCCTCAAACTGTTCATATCGATCTAAGACAGAATGAAAGTTACTTGTCTAAACTGCATTCTTTCCTGGTAATACTGCAGTTGTGCTACATTGCTATGTTTATTTGAAGACCCACAAAAGTACACCTACCCTCATATGCCTCCCTCAGACCTGTTCTCCAGCTGTCTAAATCCCGTCCTCCGGGTCGCCACGGCTGAGGTCTGTGTCCATCTTCTAATGCTACCCTAGAAGAGGTAGGAACCCTGGGCCTAGAGTGTGGTGGAGGTGGTTGAAGACGGGAGTCATATGGAGGTTCTGATCTTCGGAAGGGTGGTCTTTGTTCATCTATGCCAGAGTCTGGATATGAAATATCAGACTCAAAGTCTGGGGACTCATAAGGAGGAAGGCCATATACTGAATCCCGGGGACCATAGGGTAGTGGGGGACGTTGGCCAAAACCTACTCCAGGAGGTGCTGGGTAAGCTTCATATCCTGGTCTTACCACTCGAGGGGGGGGATTGGGGAATGCGTCAGCTCCATATGGGACACCATAACCTGCTCCGTATTCTGACCCATATTCATAAGGATCTATTGGAGGAGATCCGGGACTACCATATCCTGGAGATCGTAGAACGTTGCAAAGGGCTTCAAAATCATCTGATAAGAACAAATAGAGAACAAAATAATTCCTCACTGCATTTGTGACCACCTGCATCACTAATTACATTTTCATTTACATTTTTGATTATGATTTGTTGCACAGTTTTTAGGACAAATTCAATATTGGCATTTATACTTTAACTGTTAATGCCATAATATGTGTCTCATTGCTTTCGGGTATTCATGACTTACTCATAAAGTAATTATTTTTAGGTTCTCCTGGCCTCAATTTCGCCTGAAAATCTTCAGCCAAATATTAACTATAATTCTTGTTTAAAGCATCAAATAATGTCATTTCCTTAGTGAGCCAAAGCTTCTTTGAAACCTGAAGGACCACGAACCTTAAGGTTTAATACTTGCAATGACAGGATTAAATATATTTATTCATATGTTTTTGTTTTTAGTTACAACCATAAATCATATACAGTTATTAGTACACAACACTTTTAGTCATGGTGTTCCTTTAAACCAACTCAAAATTGCTTTTTGATTGCTCAGGAATTAATAATCTTTTGTGGCAGAACAACATAGATTACAAAACTAGACCATATGGGCTGAGTACCACGTATTCCAAAACATAGCAAAAACAGAAGGAGAAGTGCACTAAACAATATGGTGAAATTAAGGGAACCAGAGAATTTTAATGACCAAAGTAAAACCTAACCTCCATTCCAGAAACATGGTCAATACAGGGTCATATTTCAGGGGTGGGCAAACTTTTTGGCTCAGGGGTCACAATGAGCTTTAAATCTGACAGATGGACTGGGCCAGTATCAGATGGATGGAGAATTTTTGTATGAGCTGATAACTTACGTGCGAAAGCTATTATCTAAAAGTAAAAGAAACAGTGTTGTTTTTGCCAGTAAACAATTTTGTACCAATATTTGACAGATCAGATTAAAATGCCCAGTGAGCCATAGTTTGCCCATGCCTGTCCTGTATGGTCAATCCTTACCAAACTACTTCAAGTTTAAATTAACCTCTGTTCCATTATTTTAAAGGTTTGTCCACTTAAAGGGTAAGTAAACCCAAAACAATAAAATCACACTAATCTACAATCCTGCAGATCGGGTCGGGAGGTTTCCTCCATCAAGGGAGCACCAGGCACCATTTTCTGTCTTCTTCCGTGTTCTTCTTTCTATGTCACTTGATCTTGCACTGTGCAGGCCCGAGATCGGGTGACACAGATTGGGAAAAAAATGTTTTCTCTATTGATGAAAGGGCTCCCTCTGCACATGCTCAAGATGCTCGGGTATGCTCAGAAGGAGCAGCCAAGAGCCTCCGGGGATGCATGACGTAGGTATCCCGGGAGGTTCTGCGCTGCCATTCATTCTTGATCGCCTAAGCAATCAAGAATAAAGGGGGCGGTGCTGCACCCATTTAAAAAAAAAAAAAAAAAAAAAAAAGGGGTTGCATTAAAAAAAAAAAAAAAACTAACAAAATTTTTACTTTAAATAAACGGGTTGTCTACCCTTTTATGTAAAGTAAAATTTCTGAGTTTAGGTACGCTTTAACAGGGATATTTAAATTGTAAGTGGCTTTTCAAAGGCTGAGTATCTGATAACTTCCTCTATCTTCACACTTTTTTCAACTAGAATTTCACAAATTTAATTCTAAAGCTGCATCACTTGTGTTATCGGGTGTTGCCACTCCACTTCTGTTTTTTTATTTTTTTTATTTTTAGTTTTCCGACAGCAGATGTTTATGCATGCTTTACACATTTCAGCCTTGTATTTTCCTCATCCTTACCTGAGTCCCTTGCTGGGCACAGTGCACAGCTCATCCCCCAGGCTTCCCCATACAGACAGCAGCATTCAGTATATGTAGTCTGTCTGTCCAGTAGAGGGCGCTTACACACCAAATCAGCACCAACAGCTTGCCAGCACAAAGCTATGTTGTTATCTGCAAAGAATAGGGAAATATTCAGATTGTACACACAAGGTATAAAAGAGTGTAAAATCCTATGTATTGCAAAGACCTTACCCATGGCCTGGCTGGTATTGGTGACACATCTCCTCTGGGAGGAATCAAGCACCAATGGAGGGGTACATGTACAGAAGTAGGATCCAACTGTGTTTACACAGAGGCCACCTTCACAGACCTCTTCTTCTTGGCACTCATCATTATCTAATAAATACAAAAATATACTTTTATCATCTCCTAATGAATTTTCAGTTACCTATATATCATACAGCATTTTTCATGAAATAGTAAACTGCTGATTTTCCAAACACTGACACAAAGTCACAAATTCCACCCAATGTGTATTGGAATTCTAATTGCAGCCAAATTTCACAGAGAACCTTGCATGGTGGATTGTATATTACCTAACAATGTTCAGTTTAACCTTTGCTTTTTTATCACAATTTAGAATTAAACTTTTAAAGCAGGTCTTGTTTGATATAGAATACTTCTGTGATGAAACGTTGATACACTTTGATTTTATGAGAGCAAATGGCTTCCAGCAGGCATGCTTAGAAAAAACTCTCATACATAAAAATTGGGCAAACAAAAGTCGTTACCATGTTCCCCGATTATTGGCAGAATGGGTTACAAGCTCAGAAGCTCAGTGCCCTTATCACTCTTACCTTTGCAGCATTAGGGTCCAAGGTTCAAATCCAGGACATCTGCAGAGAGTTTGTATATATTCCCTATGTTTGTGTTAGGTTTATTGGTTTCCGACCCCCCAAAAAATATGATTATAGCAGAAATGTGAAACTGTGAGCCCCTTTTGAGGAACAGTTAGTGATGACTCTTATTTTCTTTCTATATTGTGTTGGCTACTCAAGCAGTGGGAGAAGAGACGGAGCATGCATGTCAAATAGTCGATGGAGTTTGGGAGGCAGCGCAGGATTATTCTGGGGTACACAGCACCCAAAGCTATCCTTCATACTGGAGCTCCTGACAACATAGTACCTTAAGGATATATTTACACCACTTTTGGATGAAAATCACCCTGAAGTCAAGGCCTAATATTTAGATTTTCACCAGCTCAACTTTTTGTTATAGTTTTGAATAGAGTAGGGTAGCACTAAATCCTTTGCTAAATTGTATTCCTATTCCCCACTAGGGAAATCCATTCACTTCCTTTTGTACTGGAACAACCTCCTAAAGAGACACATATCAAAAACAGCTCCCCACCATATCAAAAACTCAACAGAGAAAAACATTTTGGGAGAGAGATACAATTTAGCTTTCAGCAGACATGATGTTGTTGTAGGTTGCTCACCTCTGCATACCTGAATATTTAGCAAAATATTTACACATATATTAACAGCATGCAACACCATATTTAATATCATAAAAGACTAACTGACTGGCTAGGCCACTACAATTTTTTATAACCACTGTTAATTCCATTTTACTTATTATAATGTACAATAATACCAATATATAAATAATAAGACTTACCAACACACTCCATACGATGGACATCATAGTAATATCCATTAGGGCAGTAGCAGGCAAACAATGGCGACTTGTTGAGACAGACTCCTCCTTTACATATTTCTGGACTGAACAGCTTACATTCATCAACATCTGAAACAAAAAATGTATCTTTATAAACTGTGTGGTATTAAATCCAACCACCAAGATATCTTATATGTAAAAAGAAATATTTATAATACAGCCAACTCAATTCAGAAATCAATAAAATAATAAAATAAAACATTAGTTTAACTAGATCCTGTTTGTGATAAATGTAGAAAGTAACCAATCTTTGCACAGTGCATCAGACAACTACAAATGAAGAGAAATCTCAATAGGGACATACCTCTGTATTCTTGTCCTGATGCAGCAAAGCCCACACCCTCTGGACACAGGCTTCGATATTCCGCTGAAAAAAAATAGGAAATGGGAACATTAGCATAAAAATCCATTTTGAAACATAGAAAAGGCTAGAACTCACTAAATGGAATATGTAGTGTTAAAGTGGGAACAACTACAAATTTTAGAACTGAATCATGGAACTGAGCAGCCAAATATAATACCCCACAGAAGACTGCAGAAATATTAGTGCGGATATCACTATAGAATTCATGTTGATGCCAGGGGTATGCCAAATGGCCTATTATAAAGTCATAAAAGGTCCCCTTTGTGTTTATAAACACATTCTTAAAGCTGTGAGATACCCAGAATACATAAAATCATAGGGCATATCTTGATTTAAACATTGAACTACAATGCAATTACCATGTTGATGGATCTGGTATATACCGGTAATAGGGGAAGAGACATAAAAATGTAGTTGTTTATGTAGTGTTGTCATCACATAGATGTCCTGCCTACCTGATTCCATGCTGGGGCATCTTTGAATCTGGCAGCTTTGACCCCAACCTTTGCCAACAGTGCAGCAACATTCAGCTTGGCTGACGTTTCTAGAGAGCACATTCTCACATACATTGGAGTCCTCTAGGTTAAAGTAACATTCTTTCAAGCCTGAGGATGGTACAAAGTTGACACGAGAGGCTTCAGAATTGCTTGGGAAAGCAGGTCGTGCTGTGGTGGAAGAAAACGCTTTTAAATAATATAAAAAATATTTGAAACCAAAAAAACTTAGTGTTGTTAGTATACAGACCCATGTCAAGGACTCTTACCAGCATTGGTCGTTCTAATACATTTTCCAAACATTGGATCAAACTCTTCATTGCTGTTCTGGCAGATACAAAGAAAAGATCCTTCTACGTTTTCACATAGAGCTGTTCCACATACACCTTGTAGAGTCTCACATTCATTAACATCTAGAAAAACAAAAACACTTTAGGGATACAATCTGTAATAACTTGCTAAGTTTAACATGCTTTTTAAAATGAGAAACTATCTCCAGCAATCTGCCGGATTTCATAAATCTTCTTTACCACTTTATTTGACATCCCATGCACAAGCAAAGACATTAGGAAAGCAGACAGGGAAAATGCGCTAGTGATTTGACATCAGAGAGCTAACACATTTTTCATGTGCTTCATCAACCTGCAAGCTGCATTTGCTCAGCAATCTTGGTCCATCAATGTTACCCATTCAGTCTCCCAAAAAAAGAACTGAAACCCAGAGGTTGTGCCCAAAAATGACAGATCTGTAGTCACTGTGCAGCAATCTTTTCCCATTCATGATTTTCCATGATTCGTGTCTATATACTAAGCTGGTCCTGGTATAAGCACAGCTTTGCTTTCTCATGTCAAAGCCTCCATGAAAAAAAAGAACAGTAAGCAGCAGAATGGTGACATCACCAAATCTGCCAGGCTGTCATTTTCTGATTCCTAGATTGAATACTAGTTTGAAGCCAGTAAACTGTGTTTTATTTAGCATTACTGCAACAGATGTCACCATCAAAGAACTGATATACAGCCCTGGAACCAGAAAGTGCAGAAAGACAAACTGACATGACAGCTTTTATTAGTGTGGCAATGTGCGGAGTGCCATATCTTCTTAGTCTCTTTAATTAAGAGGCATTTAAAATGCTGCTCTCTATTCATCCAGTATTAACCATGTTATCGTAAATACTTATACAAGTAGTCCCCGGGTTAAGGACATCCGACATACAGACGCCTCCTAGATACTACCTGGATTCCCTGTTCTCTGCTGTGCAGGACAGAGGCTGGAGGGCATGACTTGCAGAAGAAACCTTTTGCTAAACACAGCTGAGGTTGTGGGTGATCTTAGGGGGGTGAACTCCTACTGCGGCCTCTTGTAACTCTTTATTGACCAAGATAAACTCTGCAGTTGTTATTTTTTTTTTTTGCATATTCAAGCACAGCTTGCTCCAAAAGTTATTAAATGTCTGGGCTCCGTAAAGCTTTTTTCTTTTTTTGCTTTGTTTGTGATTAACTCACAGTGAGGATTTTATACAGTAACTGACACCACGCTGCCTAATAATGTATTGAGACAAACATCTGTCCTAATTGCATTTATGAAAATAATGTACCTGTTCCGACTTACATACAAATTCAACTTAAGCACAAACCTACTGTCCCTATCCCATATGTAACCCAGGGACTAGCTGTACTAGATAGTTTTGAAGTGAGAAACACTCTTCCTTTTAAATATGGTGCAAAGATTTTTTGTTTAGAATATTCCAACATGAAGCCAGTCTTCCAACACACTTCGGGGGTTCCAGCACCCTCGTTCTTTAGGGTTTTACATGGTATACAAATCTAATAAAAGTTTAGGATCACAAACCTAATTTAGTGAAAGCTGCTTCCAGGGACAGAAGGGTATTGTGACAAGGTATTGGGTCAAGGATAACCTGTCACAATAACTGAAGCTTCAGTGTGATTTCTCACAATTGCTAAATGCTCTGACTTACTTTGTGTGTGTATTGTAGATCCCTAGAGGCTCAGCTGTACAGGGTCAAAGCTAAACCACAGATTTAAGGAACATGACTAAAAGCTTAAGGATACATTCCAATAAAATACTGCAGATTCATCTTAAAAGCTGGAGGGTAATTTTTATGTGCATTGTGGTTTATCAAAAGCTCAAGGTCAATTTCCTTACATGAGGATAATTACCTAAGAGTAAGTGTTAACATTTAAGAAAAATGACATAGCTGAACATAGCTCAGCCTTGTTGTTAAATAAGTGAATACATGTGGACTGCAGTCCACGAAATGTTGAATGCTGTACTTTTGATTTGATGCTTATAATGCTTTATTAAATGTCCTGGGTGGGCAATAATAAAGCATTTTTAGGATTACGCTTTATCTGAAAGGTAATCAGCATATAAATCACTCACCCACACAGTGCAGATCGCCCCGCTGCCCCTCAAAGCCTTGGTCACAAAGGCATTGGTAGGATCCCACTAGGTTGAGGCAGACTGCATGTTCCCCACAGACACTTTTATTTAGACACTCGTTGATATCTGATACAAGAACACCAATGTTAAAGGTGAACCCCAATCCTACCTTTAGTCTTATACAGTTGTACAGGCTCCTCTCCTGTGCTAAAATTGCTTACGCTGATTGCCGTGCACATGGACATCTTTGTACAATTACAACCAGTCAGATAGATCCCATCTCATTTCTTAACTGAAGAATAATCAGCATCATCTAACCATTTCCTTCTCAACCTTTGTTGTCCCTGGCCAGCCCTTTTCATTCATTGGATTTTAGTTCTTGTAATCATGAAGGCTAAGCATCACATGTGGGCATCACCAAGGGTAGGCTGTTCACATAGCAAAGTGAATTATCCTCTTGTAAGAGATATTTCACCCAGCTTAGTGAATGAGATTAATTTCTGCTGGTTTCAACCATTCAAACATACCCAAGGAAATCCCCCCTCCTTTTTTTTTTTTAATTTCCTTACGCCGGTGATTTGATATTTTTGGAAAAGGAAACTATGACCATATTCACTGAGGTATGTGAATTATCCCTTACAAGGTGATAATTCACTGTGGTAAATGAACAGCCTAAATTCGTAGCATTTCATTGCTTGGCTGAGCATTGGTACTGCTGTTTCCTGCTTCTCCAAATATCTCCAATGTCTTTTGTTCCTTCTGTGAACCCAGAGCCTTTTGTGACCCCAGATCCTCCCGGGACCCTGGAGTATGCTGTAACTCCTGATCACACCTATTGCCTTGCCTCCCATGACTCTTGGCTTGTTCTTGCTCCTGGTGCCTTACAATACAGCTGCCAACTGCAGTGTGTCTGAGATGTAAACTTATCTGGGGCCAAGTCCATTACCCTTTTCGGGAAGCTATGGTGGACACTAGCAGCCCTTCTGGCTTTGTGCCTAGGCTACACGTACAGTAATGTGTCCCCCCTGCCTGGAAGAGCCTGCTTCAAGCACATTCCATCCTCAGTATCACACCTTCCACTTTTTTTTTCAAAACTGGAGTTAAATTTGATATTCATCTTTGTGTATATGTGGTTAATAGTGGAAATAAATAAATAAATAAAAACAATATAAAATGGAAGAAAAGCTGGTTTCCATTTTTTGAGATGTTCTGAGATGCTGAATTATAGCTCAACCTGTCACATCCAATGTTCTCCAGCCTGATGATGGCAATAAAATGGGCGTAGGTGAACAGCAGGAAGACACAGAAGTAGATATCAAAACACATTTTTTTCTGTCACACAGCAATTATTTTTTTGTCAGTTTGATTTTCTATACTTTTTAAAGACCAGATTGTTGGTCAACAGAAAATGAATTGCACCTATAATTGCTCAAAATAAGAAACAGCTCAGCAACTCACCTGTGCAGTCCCCTGATAAAGATAGTTGATAGCCAGGTTCACAGTCGCTTACACACTTGTAGGATCCTGGGGTGTTCTGGCATCGTATAGATCCACAGATGGAAGGTCCATATTCCAAACACTCATCAACATCTAAAGTAAAAATTGTAAAATAACATCATAATAAACTAAATGCTAAATATGAATATAAATATAGCAGTCTTTTTGCCTGGCTTTGTTCTATAACTGAACATACTGTGTGAGGTTTAGGGGTTCCTGTTTGAACCGTGACCTCCTGGTATGAAAAGTCAAACAGTATAGACAACAGTATAGGTAATACATTGGGACTATAAATAAATCAAAGTGGGTTATCACCGTGCAAGGTATTCCCTTAGCTTAGCGAATGTAAAGATAGTTCACTTTGCAAAAATTATCCAATCACATGTAAGGAAATCCCCCCAAAAAACAACAGGATTTTTCCTTGCACATGACTGGATGGTTGAGATCAGTAGAGTTTCATCTCATTCACTAAGCTAGATGAAAAATCACTTGCAAGGGGATATCCTTATTTGCTATGTGAACAGCCTATATTACTTTGGTAAATTCAGAACTTTTTTCTACTTAGATAGGTGTAGGGAAGGGTTAGAACACATGTGAGTAAGATTTTGTCCTTGTAACCACTTTCAGAGGAACTAAAAGCGATGGGAATATAAAAATGTTAAATAAATGTTAAAAAAAATAAAAGATAAATCTTTAATGGAGAAGCTTGTTCCAGTAACAAAGGTCCAAGGCGTTACCTTACCTGGAAGAGATTCCCACTCACTTCCCATTGTGTATGCAAAACTGGAAATCAAGAAATAAAAACCTGTATAGCCAACATTTTCTATTAAATCAATGGGATTAGATGTAAACCCTGACATTCATTTAATAATATTCAAGTTGATAGCTTGGAATAGAATGACTTACCCACACAATTTTGTCCCTCACTAGACATTTCATGACCCCAGTTACATGTACATTGGTAAGAGCCAATAAGATTCTCACAAATCGCATTTTCTCCACAGATAGTTGAATTGGCGCACTCATTAATATCTATAGAGATAAAAGTATATCAATTTATTGGTCATTTTATTATTCTTTACACTGTGAACATGAGTTTTCCTTTCATTATCAATATTCAATGGAATCAATTAGGACCAGTCACCGCTGCTCTTTTATTGTTCAGGGTGTTCAACAGACTATGTGCAGCACAATTTCAATGATTGTGCACACTTGGTCATACACAGCCTGTAACAATGCTGCTTCTTTGCATATTGTGAATGACCAAGAATGACCACGGCAGGAGGACATATAGCATTAGATCTGCAGCTATGAAGTCCAAAGCAGTCTGGGGTTACAGCAGGTCTTGTACTATCTGCCATAACTAAAAATGTTCTTTTTAAGCTGTTTGAAGAACGCTTATTTTACATTACTACACCGGTTAAAATATACAAAGCCCTACTAAGAAATTAAAATATGGCACCCAAAGTTAGGCTTTAATGTTCAGCTTATAGCAACAAGTCAGTTTGTCCCTTTTTATGTTTAGAAGCATGAAAAAGAGAGAATGTTTACCTGCACAGTCACCGGACGAAGTCAGCCTGAACCCAGTATCACAAGTTGCTATACATTTATAGGATCCCACTGTGTTTTCACATGTCTGAGTTCCACAGATAGATGATCCTCTCTCTTGGCATTCATCAATGTCTAGGGAGAAAAACAAAAAAGTCAATAGTTGTCACACTGTCACATAATCAGGGGAAGCACTGAAGATGAAAACTCTGAAAAAACAAAGCAGAAAAACAGCATTCTTGAAAAACTTTTACTACCACTGTAATAAATATTATTAGCAAATTTACAAAAACTAAGGTATTGTAACACTTAAGTGTTCACATTAAACCTCAATATTTACTTTATTGACTATCATTAACATGAAGATTCTGCCTAATCTCACCTGCACAGCTGACTTTGTCAGCAGTGGCTTGAAGTCCCGTAGGGCAAGCACACTGGAAGGAACCAACAGTATTGGTGCACCGACCCCCTTGGCAGAATGTTCCCTGCTGACATTCATCCTTGTCTGGACGGGTAAGAACAACAAACACTTTTATTGAACAGAACACAAGTTAAAAATATTAATATTTTTTTATCCACATCCCTTGCTCCTTATTTTTTATAGTACTGACAAATTCAACATGACTTTACAGAGTACATAAACCCTTCATTTGAATCCCTACTCCGTTGGAACTTTCAGTAAAGTTTTCTGAGTGTGGTCACAGATTCACACAGCAGGAGTCAAGAATTGATAACTGTCTTTGAAATGTAGAAGAATTATAATGTACCTGAAGGAATCTAGCACCAATATGACATAAGTACTAACCCCATAACGTTTATTCTCTGTTATATATTACTCTAAGGATCTTTCCACGCTAAAATATCTGGAAATTAATTTGTGGTCAGCCCATGTTATGACCCAGCTTCAATTTGTTCTGGTTCTGTGTTCCTGTACACCTATAGCGCTCCAGTGGCCCTTTCCAATTTCCAGCTCCTCCAGCTACATCCTCCATAATATAAAATAATTAAAAAATCTAGCAAAAGATAATAAACTGTCCAATGGTTTAGCAGTCTAGTGTTTCTCAAAAAGGGAGTGACTTACACGGAAAAAAAATCACAATATATCCAAATAGCTGGGAAATTCACTTAAGTATTTATGCTATTGTTCAAGAGACAGACCTTAGCTGTGACCTATTAAAATACTTAGCAACTGGCGTTTCTGTTTGTGTAATATGTCATGATGCTTACAATATCTCTTTTGTTTTACTGTTGGAAGCCTATTATGCATCAGCAGAAAAATGTTTTTAATTTATGAAGACATCTTTAGGAAAATGTCAAAACTACACCCTTATGTGAAAACCTGACATATCCCTGTCCATTGCCTTCAGCTGTGATCATTATTATATTTATATTACTATTTACCTTCTATCTGCCTTCAATCCAATTGTCTGTTCTCTATAGATTGAACAATAAAACAAGAATGGCTCTATATATGTTGCGTATACCTTATCTTACTCATTGAATGGCATACCAAAATTACATACCCTAGATGCAGACAGGTGGGACCTGTCACTGCCATGACCTAGACTGACCTGGACAATGTATATGCCCCTGTAGCCTTTTGGAGTTCCATTAAATGTAAATAATATGCAGGAATGGGCTGAACAGACCATTTTTTATAAGCTACTTTAAGTGAATATGCTTAAAACTTCCATTGTTCTTCATGCCCAGGGCGTGTCTGTGGCTCTTCATAAAACAGTAGCATGGGACATAAACCCTGAGCACTGTGCTAAGAAACTTGCCCTCTTCTAAGGTCTGTTCTACCTTACAGTTTGAAGGTGGCAAATATAATTTAGATATAATTTTAGAACACATAATAGATATGAAAATATCCACAGGGAACCTTTAACATGTGGAAAGATAATGAAGACAAAATATGCAGTACTCCCAAATGTAAAGAAGAACAAAATTTTGATGATGGAAAATGAGGGAAGACATTTGATAAGTCTTCAAGATGAAATGCTAAAGCAAATGTAGTGCTTACAAGTGCCTAGGATATAATATGAGCTAGTATGGGAGGGGAGGTGACAAGGTCACCTGCTGAATAGCTGCAATAACTGGGCAATATTACACTTTGTATAATATATAAAACATTGTATGGAGAGAACAAAAAAGGCCCACATACCAGACTTAAAAGAATGATACAAAAGGAACGGTTTGGGAATGAATATATTGAGTAAAAGAATAACACCAAAGAAGCAGAAGACAGACTAGAACCAAACAAGAACATCTAGAAATGCAGTGAACTTGTAGTCTTTTACAACCTCCTGACACAAGCTACAAGAATTAAATAAGTAATAGAATAAAAAGAGTTTGATCATACCAACGCATGATGATCCATCAGGGCTGGTGACATAGCCATCTGCACATACACATCTGTAAGAGCCCTCTGTGTTCTGACATTCACCACGTGGAAAACAGTACTCCCCTTCAAGGCATTCATTAATGTCTGTAAAAAATCAGGTAAAAGCTTTATACAACATCCATATGTGATGGGACACATGCCAGTGAGGATTGTTATTGCTGTGTAGGGACTACTGATCATTCCAGGAGGTAGGATTCTAAGTTCCTTAGCTAATACCATCAAAGACTTTACAGTTTCTCAAAAATGTATCTTCTCCATGTTTAAATACTTTTGAAGTGGTATATCAGTCAAATTCCATCTGTCATTTTTCCATTTCAGCTTGGATAATGACAGCAAAATATTTCAAGCAATTCCTTTTATACCATATGTATGACATTATTAGCTTGTCTAACCTGTACACCGTGTTCCATCACTGTTCAATCGGAAGCCTGGCGCACACTCGCATTGGAAAGAGCCATCTGTGTTGATACATTTGCCATTTGGCCCACAGGCAGACTCGGTCTGACACTCATTAATATCTAAACAGAAAGGTACACAGGAGAATTGTTTGTTCCAATCACTTTAATGGTAAAATTAGAAAGCTCATTAGTCCTTTCAGTCTATGGCAATACATCAGTTGACCCTTACCCACACAGCGCCGGTTCTGAAGTCTGTACCCAGGACGACATTGGCGACACTGAAATGATCCTGGTGTATTGACACACTCTTGACCAGCGCAGGCTCCGGGATTCTCACACTCATTTATGTCTGTTAGAGGAAAGTGATTATTATATAACTGTTTCCACAGAAGTTGGTTCATAATTACATTTATGTAAAGGCTTAAGACATCTTCAGTATTTGTGCATTCAGTAAATTGCTATAACCAACGTATGTGTTATGGAATTTTTACTGTGAACTGTAGATATATTAATTATAACAAGGGTTCCCTGAAGAACTGAAAGTTTTTCAAGGGTTCCACCATAATATGAAGGTCGAGAAACACTGATCAAGTGTGTTACAATAACAGGTGTTTACATCTGAAAAGTTTGTTGTACTGGGTTGCCTATGTGCACGCTATAGCACAACATACAGACTTTTGTATGTTACAGACTAATGTACATTATTTCTGGGCATTGTGCATTGAGCAGCTCATTCAAATATGTTGTTGTAGCCTCCCTTGTGCCAGAAGTTAGTGCCTTGCCCTATCCTGGTGGTATATCATATCAGGCTTTGTACTTGGCACCTGCTGTAACACCAAGTGAAAGAATCTTAAAGAGATAGTTCTTTTATGAAATTCTCCTATTTATTTCAAAACTGTTTAAGAAGAAAACCCTACTGTCATGGCACTTATTTGAGCAGTCTAAGGTTACTGATAAGTATGAGCCCGTTGACTGAAAATTACTAGGTCATAAATTGCATAAATCTGCAGCACTAAGTGTAGATTTAAGTCTCAGATGAGCAATGACAGTAAGTCGTGATCATATAACCTTACCAATGCAGTCATTTCCTTGTGCATTCAGCCTGTAACCAACAGGACATGAGCAGCGGAAACTGCCAGGAGTATTTAGACATCTTCCGGATCCGCAAGGGCGAGGCGTTTGCCGGCACTCATCAATGTCTATAGGGTTGTACAGGTAAGCTGGGTTAATATGGTTGAAAATGTTTACAGGATAACTTTGGTTTATCAACAACATTTACTGGAGTCCTCACTTCTCTATGAGCTCTTACTTAAAGTGTACCTAAACTCAGAATTTTTACTTTACATAAAAGGGTAGACAACTCTTTTATTTGAAGTAAAAAATCATTTTTTTGTGTTTTTTTTAAAGTGTAACACCCTTTTAAAAAAAACAAAGTTGCAGCACCGCCCCCTTAATTCCTAATTGCCTAGACGATAAAGAATGAATGAGAGCACAGAGCCTTCTAGGATACCTACATCACACATCTTGGAGTGCTTTTGGCTGCTCCTTCTGTACTTGCTTAAGCATCTCAGACATGCGCAGAAGGAGCCCTTTCATCAACAGAAAACAAAATTGCCAAATTTCTAGGGTGTTTGGCATCATCTTCCTTACACCCATCTGAAAAAAGGGAAAGGGCCTGGATAGGGCCATAAGTAACTGTGTTGCTGCAGATTTGCAGCTTTTTATTTGGAATAGGTGTGGAATAGGTGGGCCAGGCACTCCCTTTTCCAGGTCAGAAATTGAGAATGGCTCTGGTGCACCTGGTCAATGATAATAAAAAAGGCAACTGTCCTTGAAACAGGGGGGTATTTGCAGCCTGAGGCCAGGTGAGGTTGTGTGCAGTCTGTATACTAGGACAGCCCAGGAGGTCTCCCAAAATTGAGGTCTGTGGGACCAACAGAGAGAAGCTCTGAGGCTGAGGCTAGATTTGTGTTCTTTATGTCATGCTGTGATGACTCTGATCCCCTGTGAGGGAAAACCCTGGAAGATTGCTTTATTACATTGATGTTTTTGCAAATAAAAGTGGGCAGAGTGCCCTGAAATTGTAAACACACAATACCTAAAACACCTTACCACATATACTAAAATAAATGCACCAAATATTCATGTTCTAGATATCTGGAATGTCACCACATGCAGATATACTTTCATGTTTTCTTTAGTTTGTAGAGCAGCCTGCTTCATTTTTTTTATTGACTTAGCCAACTGAGTTGGAAAATATAAAGTTTCTGTTGCTAGATTTAAACCTGAGAGTATACTGTAGTTTCTTGTGTCTGTACTGTCTCTTGTGTCTGTATAGTCTTTTTAATAATTCAATTCATGTTTTTTTTTTATTTAAACTTATAATGCTCACCCTGGCAATCGGTGCCCTGTGCATTAGCAGTAAACCCTGCCGGGCAGACGCAGCGGAAGCTTCCAGGTGTATTCTCACATCGGCCATTCAGGCAGAGGCGTCTGGGAGTCAGGCGACACTCATCAATGTCTACAAATATGAGAGGAAATTTATTCTGCGATGACCTAATTATTACCTTTATTGTCCCAATATTTTTGTTTTCTTAAACCAACCCCATAACATTGCAACAGACAAGTTTGAGAAAAGTAACAGACCATTCAGGGTCTTAGTTCATGGAATTTTCACCTATGTTAACATTCCATATATGTTTTTGTTGTGAATTGAGTCTAAGTAAGCTTATATTCTGTTTTTATGTGACTAGAAGGATGATAATATCACACTTTGCCTACGCACTATAAGTGAGACACAAGGGAAAGGTGGTAATTTATAATCTATCTAACGTTTCAGAAAGCAGTCAGAAATACCATGTAGGTTGTTCAACTATCATGCTGACCTTCTTCATTGCTCTGAATCACTGACCTGGGTCATTTTTTGATCTGATTACAGTTGGTCATATACAGGTAGTCCCCAGGTTACAAAAGTGATAAGGACTGTAGGTTTGTCCTTAAATTGAATTAGTTTGTCGGAACAGTTACATTATTTTAATAAATGCAATTAGGACAGATGTTCGTCTTAACATATTATTAGGCAGCGTGGTGTCAGTTACTGTATAAAATCTTCACCGTGAGTTAATCACAAACAAAGCAAAAAAACAATGCAAAAAAAAAAATAACAAACTTTATGGAGCCTAGACATTATCTTCTGGAGCAAGCTGTGGTTTGATATGCAAAAAAAAAAAAAAAACAACTGCAGAGTCTCAAGCTGTGTTTCGCAAAATATTTATTCGCAAGTCATGTAAACTGCTCCCCTATCAAGCCTCCATTTTGCACACGAATGAGCAGGGAAGCCCCATTCGTATCTAGGAGTTGTCCATATGTCAGATGTCCTTAACTCGGGGACTACCTGTACTCTGAAAGTATTGAAGCCAGTTTTGAGCACACCAAGCAGTGGCTAGTATGGGAGGTGGTCAGCAGTGGCAACCCCTATATTTCTCAGGTCTACTTCTTCAAATTGTGAGTCCCAAGATGCATTTCAGATATTAAAACTAATAGCTATTCATGACAGCCATTAACTAGCATTTGCAGAAAATCAGCAATGATCACCTCCATTTCACTTTTCCTTTATGAAGCCAGGAAATACTAAAAGCTTTTTTATGGGGTCTATTTATAACAAAGGTAGCCATCAGATAACATATTAAGGTGATATTTACAAAGGGGGGCATCAAATTTTGTACACTACATTCAGAAACTATGATAACTAATCATCAAATTTGAAAATGGTGTAAGTGGCCTATTTCATTCCACGGAGGCAGTCTTAACTATTTCAGCAGTGGTGGTTGCATTAAAAGTGACAGTAAAATGTTAAATATAATAGTGCCAATTTTTCTGGCACTTTTCTGGTAATCACCATGATCACAGCTTTATCGGTGGGACCCAATGAACCATTTAATCTGTTGCAATAAAACATAGATGTGTTCTTTTTTCCAAATAAATTCTATAATAATTTTGAATTCCATTTTAGGAATGAAGACCTAAATGAATAAAATAGGTAATGTGATTTTTGCCTTACTCCTCAGTATTCAGCTAAAGTTTTTCAGTAAATTTAGCAAACAGTATTTTGTTAGTTACATTACGTTAGATACATTACCTACACACGCTTTGCCCTGTGCGTTAAGGCTGAAACCTGATGGGCAGACACACCGGTAACTGCCTGGGGTGTTCTCACACCTTCCATTGGTGCAGAGTTGTTGTCCACTGTTACACTCATCGATGTCTAAAAGGAAGATTCAGCTAGTCAGTGCGTTTCTTGAAACAAAGCAGCGTTCTATTGGTGGTCCTATTATCTCTCTTCTGAATCATGCTTGTTTATGTCTGTCTCTTTACCAGTTACCCTTTGTATGTCTGTTATGTGGATTTTGCTATTGATAGCTTACAAGAAAGTAGCAATGTATTTTATCTAGAATAGATAGCCCTTAAAGCAAACTTCTGTACATTTTAAGGCACTCTAAAGTGACTTCAATAAGATAGCCTAAACATAACACGGATATCTAATTATCGTCAAATAAAATAATTCTGTGCAGAATAATTTTAGTAGATATATTTTTAGTTGCATAAAAAACTGATCTGTGCATCTGTGTGCTCTGCAAATAAGGACCCAGATCTTCCAAAATTGGAGAATGCATGTGACCTGTATGTTCTGTGATTTGCACTGTGAGGGGTTAGAAGGTATGTGTGTTGTGCAGTTTAGAAATGTGTGTGAGTTCTGTGATTAGTAGATTTGCGTAATCGTTGGCATTACAATAAACGCCCCACCTGTACATTCTGTGCCTTGAGGATTGGTGCTGAAACCTGCAGAGCATGCGCATCTGTAACTGCCCACTGTGTTCTCACATCGTCCATTGGCGCACGGACTTGGTCTCTGCCGACATTCATCCATGTCTGGGTAAAAACATTTTTTTTTTAAAAAAGTGCCATTTAACAAACACTAATTAATGACTGTAAAGATATCCAATACAAAAGGAAATATTGTGATATCTATTTGGTATAATTTTCTGATCATACACATACCTACTTGATTATAGTCATCTTTTATACCTATATCTTCTAATAGATCTTTATTTAAGGCATTTACAGTAGGACATGAAAGTAACTTAATTTTCACTATTTAGCACAGCACAAACAGTGCTGGAGCAGAAAGACAGCCCAAGGGTAGCCACCCTTTGGATTAAGGACAAAACAGATTAGGATTAGGGGAGGTGTTGCAACATAGGTGTTGTTAAACTATTATAACTAGGAGCTGACAATTAAAATTACTAATGACCTGGCTGTCTATGACTTTATTACTGAATCTTAGACCTGGGCTAAGTGCAAAGCAAGTGAAGTCCTAAAGAAAAAAAATTCTCATCCATAAATTTGTTTCAGGTCAAAGACTAAAAAAAGTACTGAAGATTTCAAGCATGACAGCCAGGGAGCGAGGATTTTCCAAAGAAGGTTCAGTGGTGAAAGCCTGCATAAACCTTTAAACTCTAATGCTGATTTGGTTAACACTTTGCACTCCTAACATGTAACTAATTTTGCAAGCCACACCATCTGTCTATACCACAGACATCATCTATGTAGTGCTGACTTCCACGGACACATGAACATTGCTGGGAGGATTGAGAAAGATTCCGGTGAAAGGCGCCATTATCATCAACAGCAGACTTCCAGGCTGCACATCCCACGTCATGGGCTCATTCTTGTGCGACATGACTGGGGGAACTGCCAGATACAGTTTGTTTGTTTCTTAATCTGATCAACATTTTGCATTTTTATGGCCTCTAATTGGAAACCAGAAACCATGAAAATACATTCCCTTGGATTTTTGGAAAAAATATTCAAAATATGAAATAAGCATTTAGCAAACCATTTAATGGTCCGTTGGGTGTCCAACAGCAAGAGGGGGTAAGCAATCCAGCCAAACACATGTGGTCTCATTTTTAACAAAAAAGAAACGGTGCTTTCCATCACATTGAATCAAATTCCTTTCATCATTTAACATTCATTGAAAACAAACAGCTGACCTAATTGGTTACTTTGGCCAACACTTCTGCTTTTCTTCTCCACTGTTTTGTTTTTGATAATTTGATAAATGTGCCCATTGTTGTTATGTGATAAAGAGTAAGGCTATCCTTAACCATGTTGTTAATACAAATGTGTCAAAGCAATACTTTGTAATGTGTAATGTTTCAAAAATAATTTGTAAATTGTATTTATAAACCAGATGCACAATTGTTACAGGGAAACAGTGAACTAGAAACCTAATTGGGTGCGGAAGTCTAAGAGATAACATTTTGATCAGTGTAATGTATCTACAGCTTTAGGTTTTTGAAATACAATACTAGCTTCTTTGGCTTGCCTGCCCACTGGCTTTGAAGCAGATGTTTCACTGGGGAAAAACCTGTCATTGAAGGGCACACTGGCGTAGGATCAGAATAGCAGTGGAGGTTCAGGATATAGAGCTTGTATTGCTGGAGTTTCATTTCAAGTCAGAAAATGCTTTCAATTTACCATTTTTTTTATTTTTTGACTATTTCCAACTATTATGTTTCTTTTACGCTTTAGATGAAAATCTGTGTATTTTTAAAACCAAAAACAGTGATCTATTTTGTGTGTAGGAGATAAGGATGGCCTGATAATGAAAAAAACCTAAGGCTGGGTACACACGTGCAATAATTGTCGTTGGAAAGGATCTTTCTTTCGCCTGCACAATGCATGAATGAGTGCTGTACATACAGCACCATTCTGCTCTTTAAAGAGAGGGGAGGGGGAGAACGACGGAGCGGCACCCTGCTGTGCACTCTCCCCCTTTGCTTCCAATAAGATCGTTCGTTGTCCATCGCCCGTTGATCTGCCAGGACGGTCGTTTGGACGATGGACGACGGGTGCTGTACATGCACCAGATTCCCGTCCGATATCAGCCCTTAGCTGATTATCGGACGTGAACCATTGGGCGTGTGTACGTAGCCTAAGATTTAAAGCAAGGTGCGCCAAATTTGTGCCAGCATAAAAAAATAATAAAATCTTACCAATACAGTGGGTGCCCTGCGTACTCAGCCAGTAACCATTGTTACATACACAGGTGTAGCTAGCAGGACGAGGCTCACAGCGCCCGGGACCACAGATCTGCGGGTTCAGCTCACACAAGTTTGACTCTAAAAACAAAAAACCAAGCTCATGTGAATTGTGTTCTTTTTAGCTATGAAATCAAATCCTCGAAAAACAAATCAAGTTTTGCTTTACTACAGTGTTCTCTTTGAAATCTAACCATGAAAATTCAGCTTTGAATGTTTGTACAGTGAATATGAAGGCATGGCCATCTGGTCCTCTTCAATCTTGGTATGGGCAACCCATTCGGAAACATTTCTGAATCATTCACTGCAAAAGCTGAAAAGTCAATATGACTGTTTGGGGTTCTACCAGAGCATAGCAATTGTGTGCGTGTGTGTATGTGTGTTTGTGGGGACGGGGGGAGACGGTACAATCAGGTGCCAACTTGTATAGTAACTATGGTGCCCCCATCATTTTTAAGGGTAGCAATACCCCATGTTCTGCATTGATTCTTTCAATAATAACTCTGATAACTGCATTTCTTCTGGCAGTCAGTTACTAAAGAACGCAACATGGAACTAAGCACCAGCAAGGAAACAATTATTATTATCATTATTATTATTACACAATAGTTATGTAGGGCCAACATTTTATGCAGCACTTTACAAAGTCCATAGCCATTTCACTAACTGTCCCTCAAAGGGGCTCACAATCTAATGTCCTTACCATAGTCATATGGTTTTGTTGGGAAGCCAAATAATCAAACTGCATGTTTTTGGAATGTGGGAGGATATCAGAGTACCCACAGGAAGCCCACACAAATACGGGGAGAACCTGCAAACTCCATGTGGATAGTGTCCTGGCCGAGATTCAAACCTGGGACCTAGCGCTGCAAAGGCCAGAGTGTTAACCACTGAGCCAACATGCTGCCCAAACAATATTTAAATGTTGGGGCAATTGGTGGGAATCAAGTCTCTGCCAAAAGAAAATCATTTGTAAGTATATGCCCACACTTAGATGTGAGCTTTAAAATGCAGATCATTTTTTTAACCTAAATATGTAATGGCAATATGTGGGTCAAAACAGGACTCTTTCCAGCTCAAGTTTCCTTGTCCATGCTGTTAGTCGCCTTTGCAAATAATGTCCTACACTTTGAAAACATTCATAATTGCTGCTGGTTTGCATCCAGTGTCTGACCCATTACAAAACCAAGCCTTCACACTTACCTTGAGGAGGTGATTGTACCTCAGTGGCTACACGTGCTGGTGGAGAAGTAGGAGGAAGTCTTTCGACTGTAAATGAAGGTCTGTTTATCTGTATTTGTGTCCTGTCCGGTCTGTGAATCTGTATTGTGTCAGATGTCCTTTGGTCTGGGACTGGGACCGGTGGTCTGACCTGTTCTCTGTCAGGTCTCCTCTCCTCCACAATGAAACGACCTACAATTGCAGACATTGTGATGTTACTTGACTAGCCTATGTTTGGGTAAAAATGAAGACAGGATAGAAATAGACAGTTAGTTAAGTGTGGTGGGGTTATGCTGGAAGTGGTAATTGTAGAGGAGACACAGTTTGGCTGCCTTGAATACCAATCTGCCATCATTAAAACTTTGCTCTGTGCATTTCCTTAAATAAACTCCAGCATTGGCATTCATCTAGTGATAAGCAAAATTCAGGTAATAAACTGTAACTTTTTGCACAGATGTTTCTGGTATACAGGGAATCATGTAATTTGTAGATCACAGTTGCTTTTCTGAATGGCATAGCTCCCCATAGATCACTCACTAATATTTAGAAAGATCAAAAGTGCTAAATCTGTGATTTTCCAAATTAGATCATTTGTATTTGTCACATCATTTGCATTATTTGTATAATGAAGATATACAATATACCTTATGGCAGTGCCCAACACGAAGGTTTGCAATGTACTTAAAACATTAGAGTTGGAGCCTGACTCCTTTGATCCTTCTTTATAGCTGTCTATGAAATAATAATTGTTTAGCTCTTTAAAACTGGCTGCTGGCAACTGGACTGGATTGTCTGACTCTTAAATTCCACATTAGCGTGTCTGTTTATACATAATAGGGTTCCCTATGTGTTTTTCTAGTGTGTTTTCAAGTTAAACAGTGCATTAGCCAATATCAGCAGCATGAAAAATGTTACCTTCAGTTTTAATGAATAAGCCTTGCTCATTTAAAGTGGACATGTCAGTAACTTTATAAATGAATAAATTCCTGGCATGTCCCACTGTGCACCAACTGAATCTTTTTACAAATAATATCCAACTTTTACTATTAAGAATCGGTGTTTAAACTTTGTGCTGTGATTTTGCTCTGAGATGGTGTCACAAGTCTGCTGCAGGCAGGAGGAAGTATTTTCTTAGACTATTTTCTCCTGGTGATCAGGTTTCAATATTGTACCTTTGCAGCAAGTCACAACATAAGAGGGTGCAAGAGGGGCTGAAGCATTGTCACAGAAATTCTTTAATAGTGACCACAGTGAGAGGTTATTTTTACCTGTAAGTGTTAACCCTTACATATTGGCATATTTAGCAGGTGCCTCATAAAAAATATATATCTGCAGAATGGATGTAGTATTAATGTGATCATATTATATTAAACCGTCAGAGGGTACCTAAGTTTGTGGTGAAGGGAAATATGTTACAAATCTATAGGATTTGGAGCCCTACTTGTGACAGGCCTCTGGGGTGGTGCAGGAGTGGACACAGTCAAAATTCTGGATTCAGGTTGACGTTGAACTGGTACCCTAGCCTGATCAAGCCCCACATAGCGGTGGTTTATTCTCAGGTCTGATGCGGAGTAATGATATCCAGGCCCAGCAGGGCAGGTCTCCTTAAAGCCATCTATAAAATAAAACCAGACAAATGGCAGCATTAACTTGTTGTACTGCAGTGGTCTGCCCCATACTCAACTATGGTTAGGTTTGCATGCAGTTGCAGTGGATCAGGGTGCAGTTACCTAAAGTGACAAATCCTTTTTGGCTGCACGGATGCTATTCCTCCTCTGGAGGTAAAATCGCACTGCAACCACAAGGACAACTGTTCGCAAACATGTTACCATATGGTGCAGTTTGCTTCTCCAAGGCACATTGCAGCACTTTGCTATGCACCTGGGTACAGCTAACCACTAGGGATGAATCCTTACCTGTACCAAAAGGAGGGCAACTTTCACATGCTTTGCCCCAAGCCTTTCCTACACGACTGCAGCAACAGATCTGTTTGGTAATGTTGCGAAGGATAGGGAGGGAGCAACCGCCATCCCGCAGAATGCGGAAACAGGGGCCTTTGGCTTCTGAGATCACATGATGGGCTAGAGGTAAAAAATGTAATTGTTAAACAGCAAATCCAAAAATGTGTAATCAAACACTCGTAATGCTAATGAAGAAAACATTTCCATCTTTCCACTCTCTCAATGTGTCTCTCCTTTTTTACCTCTAGCTATACATCGTAGCCTCATATTTTAGAAGAAATGTCACTCACATATACAGCTGCTCCTTGAAGAATCCAGAAGAAACCCATCCTTGCACACACAGGTAAAGCTTCCCCGAGTGTTGGTGCAGTCCCCATACTGACACAAGGATTTATCTTTACATTCATCAATATCTGTTTTGAGAAAAATAATTTTAGAGGAGGTTTTGTTGAATATAGGTACGAATAACAGAAAATGAACATGCAAAAATACCTTACCTACACAAGTTCCATTGCTTCTCTCAAAGCCCTTAGGACAATTGGTATCTGGGAAAATGCCAATTACAGACCCGTCTGCAGAAAAAAATGTGCATTAGGCTGATTTTACAGAAATAGTCAGGTTACTGGAAATGTACCATAGTTGTAAGTTTATGTTTAATAACTTAATAACTTAGTACAGCATATTCTTCTTAAAGGTTGCAAAGTTGAAACCCCTATATAGGAATCACTTTAAATTATAACTACAATCAAAAACAAAACCAGCTTTTGGTGTACTATTTACCTTCAACCCAGAAATTTTTTACCATTGCTTATCCTTAGTTTGATGGCTAATGTCATTCAACCTACTTCCTCTGAGTCCATCACGCACCCGTCTCCGTGACTGGACAGTGAAAGAAAACACCTAAAGATATACAGAGTTCTCTGCAAAGGATATAAAGTGTTTATGGGGACTAACTGAACACAAATTTTTAAAAAGGAGTGGATTATAAAACATAAAACAAATATGACTTTTTGCTAGTGACATTTTAAGGACTATATATCCAAACCCATGAACAAAAATGTATTATTCTGCAGCTTATTATTCATTAGATGTATTTTCTATTGTTTACCCTTTATTTTCAATCAGCTTACTTATTGTACTATATCTATGAAGAAGGAACATTGGTACACTGCTCACTCATAATACAGAAAATAGAACATCTATCCCTTCCCTCAACTGAATAGAGGAAGTTCATTGATAGAATTTTTTTCCACTTTTCTGTGTCTGTATTTGCCTGGGTTTGTTTTTATTGAACTTACTGGTTTACAAACCCTAACCACACAAAAAAAAACAGGTAGCTATGTACTATTTTGTTATTGTTATACATTTGCATAAGAATACTGCTTCCTTTCTCAATATCTGTACAGCAAGACTGGCTCCAGTACTGAAGGCATAAAAGTGAGGTGCTGACCTTTAATAAACACATTTCTAAATCCCCGCATCCCTAAATAAATTCTATTGCATTTTAATATTTTTCTGATCAATGCATTTTATTGCAACATGCTTTAAAAATTCTGCTTGCTGCAACTTTAGTGAGGTTTTCAGAAAATGGACACAAAAATCAACACACTAAACTGCACAACACCAGGCAAGTCAAGTTTTCCAAAGAATAATATTTGTCCACCCTCCTTGTTTACCCTATTTATTATATAAATAAAAAATAGAAGCAAGACATTCTCATCAGAATTAAAGTATCCTTGCAGTATTTCCAGCAGGTAAGAATATTTTAGTGCAGAAGGGAACTGTCCGATCACAATTAAAAAAAAAAAAGTATATGGTTCTGCTTTAAGAAATAAAACTGCTGGTTTACATGTAAAAATACTGTTTGGGGGTAATATGTCTGTAAAGTTTCTCAATGATCCAGATCACATTATATATCTAGTAGTAGATAGTCACATTCAACTGGACTGGTTCTTGTAATGTTGGAGACATTCTGCAGCCCTCCAGTTTAAAAGCAGCTGTAGCCCTAAATTCTATTTTAGTTTGATGAATTAGACCCAGACTATATTACTTTAGGAAGTTGATAGAAAGTAATGCATGAGGGAAATGATAAATTACCAACATTAAAGAAAGATTTTTCTTGCACATAAACTTACATAGCCTTTTTGTCAGTTTACAAAAAGCATTTCTTTAAAATGTCATATGCTGAAATAAGCTAATAAATATTAGCCTACCGTTTCCTTAAACTACAGTATAAAGTCATCTTTCGGAAGAATTATTGGAGGTTTGTCCCTTAGCGATTAACAGATACGAGAGTGGGAGACCTCTTCTGAACCCAATAAAGTTTCTGTCTGTTTTGTAATCACATTTATCTATCACAGATGGACACAATCTCTGGGCTCATGGTAAAGACAGATGTGTTTTTGGCATGGCTCTCTGAGCAGGATCATGTGGGTGGTTTTTTGGAAGAAGAATGAACCCCCTCAAAGGTTTGGCTGCCTGCTTCTCATAGCTATAAATGATGGCCGTGGTGATCTATACTTTGCACCAGTTCTAAGTGTCCCCATCCGTCATCACTCAGGGACATTGTGTGATGTTCCAGTGTTTGCTTTTTTCACTTAACACACAAAAAGAAACATTTTTACATCAGGGGTCAAGAATTCTTGTAAACAAGTTTGCAGAATGTTCCACGGAATGTGCAACATGTTTATAACCAGATGAAGAGAAAATAAACTTCAGTGTCTCATGCAAATCTTCATTTGCTGATAAAATAATCATAAAATGGGTAAAAGATAGCAATGCTGGAACAAAGTTACATTAAAACAAATTTGTCCGTAGTAACTATAAAACAGTCGGTTTATTATCAAAGACCTAAACCCCAACTCTGAACAAAATGGGTATCTTGATTTTGTAAAGAGTGGGGAAGAGTTAAAGACCAATCTCAGGATCTTATTGTTGCCTGCATCACCATTGGGAAAATTTACTTCTTGACCCTATGACTGGGGGCAGATGGAGAGGAAATCACGAGACATTTTCTTAGTGAGTCACAGCAGCAAAATAAACACTATTGTACAATGGAAAAATGTTATAACCATTCTTGATTTTTTCTATCTGTATTTTTTTGTTTCAATAACCACACCCCTCATGGATCTCTATCATTTCCTCTTCTAGTGTCAAATTAAAATTGAGACAAAACCGGCCCAATGGCATCACAGGTAGTAACAGAAGGTCTATCTAGAGTCCTCTTTTTCTTTTAGAAAAAATGTTGAGCTGAAGTTGTACCAGCCACCCATATTGACCTATATGTGCATGCATGCCAAAATCAGGGTATTGGCTGTCTGTGTGTATTTCCTCCACCAATATTTTATATCCATGCAAGTGTTCCATGTACATATTATTTATCACGCAAGCACTTAACGTAAAAATGATGATAGCGCTACTTTAAATGTCTTGATTGGTATTTGGTCTAAAAGTGCAAATACAATACACTGTAAAGACCACAATCATAATTAACACATGCTTCTATTTGACAAGAAGGAAGATATTATTCTAAAAACTTATAGACAAGCGCAAGCTCATGATCCTTGAACTTCATGAGAGCTGGGACCTACTATATCCTCAACTGACAGTGACATAGTGTGTAAATATCTTTGAACATTTTTTTCTAATGGTATATACTGTATGTGCTAGGCATCCCTAAAATTCCTGCGTGCTTTAAAGTGGAACTAAAGTTACACTTTTAGGTTTTTATGATCAGGCAGGTCATTATTGCAGAAAGGACATTTTTTGTATCTTATCTGCCTGGTTTCATGTGCGCATGTTCATCGTCAGCTTTGTTTATCAAGAAAACCTGGTAAACCCAGCTTTCCCTATATGTTCCGGGAATGAATCAATCTTGATTGGAAGACCAATCAAGATGACCATTGATCTTCTGTAGGAGGAAGAAGAGAAGGAAGATGGCAGTTCCCTGCAATGAATAGTGGATAGATGATTAACATGGGTTTAGTTCTGCTTTAAGTTGCTGACTAACTTGCTGCTAAATTTTGCTCAAATTTTTTCCACCACTGGTTATCATTCATAAAAGGTCATAAAACAGCTTATCACTGCCCCTAAAATACGGGATGAAGGACATCTTTATTTGGGATCCAGATCTGGAATATATTTGAAGGCATGGGCGGGAAAACATTCCATTCAATTTTATCCATCACGTTCAACTACAAAGGAAATAAATATATCCCAGATAAAAACCCTGTATTTGATCCAGAGGAAGGCAAAAAAATCTGATTCAATTTGCTCCAACAGGTAAAAAAATTCCTTCCTGATCCCATGAGGCAACTTGGATGTACCCTGGATAAACAGTCTCTGCTGTTTGTAATTTAAAACTTTAAAATCCAGGTATATTCTGTGTTTCTAGAAAAGCATCCAGCTTTTTTTTTTCTTAAAGCCATCTATAGTACTTGCTCTCTAATGGTATTACTCTATACAAGGAAAACCACGTATGTTCATTTTGTTTTCATGTGTAAAGATAAAAAAGTGGTCATGGCACCCCAAAGTCCCATTTGGAGTCAGGAATATCTCCATGCAAGAAGTGCATTGGATGCTAACCTCTAACACATTGCTAACTAAAAGTGCTTAAAAAGTTCACACATTACTATGTGTCTGATCCTGAAAGACAAAGGTACTTGTAAAGCCTACCTTGGTACCCTGGGCAGGGTGTACAGTCATGGACACCCCAAGCTACTCCAGAACCACGACAACAGATTTCCTGAGTCCTCAGGCCGGGGTAAGGTGAAGCACACTATGATAGAAGCAAAAAACATAATTAACATGATGAGAAAGCAGCTGTGCTGGCAGCAAGTAAGACTATGACATAGCAAAGGCTCAAAATGAACTAGACTCAGCATCCACCTCATGGGATAACAAAAAGCTGCTGTCATTCAAAGCTCCTCAAATCTCATTCTTTCCCAGGACTGTGCAGTTATATAATTTAGACAGTACATGGTCACTCATGAAGGGAAAAGGCTCTTTGATGAGACCCCAGGAGATAATGTAGTCATTTTGGAAGTGGAGACTTGTCTGTACAAATCACAAGGAAAGTCTGAGTAATAACTGAAAAAGGGAACTGGGTCTTTGCATCTGAAAGACTACTGTCTATTCTGTTCAATCCTAATTTATTTGAACCACTAAGATTCTTTATATTGTTCTATTACCCTCACTAGATGAAAGATACATTTCTGATTAGGTGCCATAAGCAATACAGCCAGTAAATCTATCCCAAGATTATTTCAACAATAAAGGGGCAATAAAATAAATTATAATATGAAAGTATAATCTGGTTTATATCACAAAGCAACTATCATTTTCCAAGAACTGTCATAATATTCTGTGGAAATATTTTTTCCACATACAGCTGACATCCCATCATGGAGTCCTACTAAATATCACTGCAGACTTTGTAGGCGGCACTTGTCAAGCCACTGTCATGAAAGAAATACGTTAGCATTATTAAATTGAATTACTAGACTTGTGGCTGACATATCATTAGGTTTTAATACTTTATGAATCGCCAAGGAAGTTTAGGCAGTAAAGGAAATCAGTAACCTATAACTAAGATTCCTGACCTGTGCTGAGTCAATTACTTATAGGGTACTGAATCCAGGGAATTTGCATTTAAGTTTTGAAAATACATCTGACAATGTACCTTTTTAATGCAAACGTATTATTATTCCTAATAGCCCACCTCCTATGCTTCTGATACTTTCCAACATGCCCTGGGTAGCCGTGTCAGAGCCATGAGTGAAAAAAACAATGTGTAAACTAGGGTCTGCATTGGAGCTTACACCTAAAGCCATGTGACAATGTCTGTGCCTGGTAATTGACCCATTAGGAGGCAAGCTCTTCATTTTGAGAAGGGGAGCTTTACATGACCCACCCCCTTACTAGCCAGGTTAATTAGATGTCCCCAATGGAGTAATTGGGGTATCAGATAAACCTGTTACTATGGACTGAATGGGCAAGGTTGCAGATTTATTTGAACTATAAAAATCTGACAGTCACAATTAAATGACAAGGAAATTAAAGTCGGATATACGATAGCTCTGCTGGAATGTACATGGTAATTAATGAAAGGCTTTTTCTCCACTCTCTTCTCATGTATGGTTTGCATTTTAAGGAATGACATGAAGAGCATAGAGAGAACTTAAATCCTAATTCAGTCCAGGTTTTAGGCTAATTTCCAATGTGATTGCCTGCACCTGTAGGAGTCTAATACAGTCCGGCTGTTAGCAGCTGTGTATGCTCTGTGATTGGTATCAGAACTGCTGAGGAAACGCCACTCACATGTTGTTCGGCCTGCTTACGCAACAAGGTTTTCATTTCCAGTTAAACTTTACTATGTATAGTCATGGTTACTGTTTCCCCACACAAAAGTATTTGATACTTTAAACATAAAAATAAACCTTGGATGTTGTACCCTTGCCTTTCTTTTTTTAACATTTTCATTACGAGTACTGTGTTTGGTCACCCCGCCAATTTAACATGTAGTAAAGATAAGTGTGATCTTATTGAATCTAATGAATCTTAGATATGAAATTGAAATTTCCATTTATTGGAGGAGGGCTAAAGATTATGAATAAAGTTTATTTAGTTTAACTTTGTTACTGGAGTCTGTCTGACATCATGGCTAAGGTCCACGAATTGTCATCAGCCTGTCCAGTAATTGATATTTGGCCACTGAGTATATTTCATTAGACAGTAGAATGCCAGCTGGCAGCACTTAGCCATAAACTTAGGAAAGTCAGACTACAGTAATAAACCTAAACTGAAGAGGGGCACAGAAGAAGCATTTTGGCTTACAGGCGTTAGAGATCAGCACATCAAAGTCGTAAAAAATGCACTTTATTCATTTTTCATGGAGGTTGCATATCTAAAAGAAACCAACGCTTTTTGGATGACACGTGTCCTTAATCATGGCAAAATCAAATCTCACCAATGAGTTTCAGTTGGTATGCAGCCTTACTTATGGCAAGCTATTGGCGGTATTTAATATGTAACCTCTGAGAAAAGTTAACAAATCCTTTATGAGACATCCTTTTTGATGTATTGATATCTGAAGTTTATAGATGTGGGTTTCCCACATATACAGTATTTTATTTTCTTGTCCATTGAGAGACAAAAGAAGCTTTTAACCTGACACTGGCAAACAAAAAAAAACATAGGCCAGAACAGGATAACCCCTCCTCTTACCGGCAAGCTTCAGCTTTAGCTAGCATCAGAAAGCTATGGAGTGTTGACATGATCTACTGAGTTGAGTATTATGCACCTCTGGCCATCTAACCCTCACCTGTTACCAGCTGTCCAGGTCTTGTGAGTACCTGAGTCCTCGCCTGCCCTTTCCCTAAACCCTTACTTAAACCATGTGGTGGCATTATGTCCGATTCTAGATATGTGGGGTCAGTCCAACTTTACTGACTGCCCTAAGCTTATGTTTTACTAACAGATTGGGGGTTGCTTGCAGTTTACCTACTGATAACACCAACATCTGTAGACTGGAGTTATGCTGCCCTCTGAGTCCATTTCTTAGCTACTCCAGTGGTGTACTCTTGAATCCGGCAGCAGGCTTTTGGCTCCATTATCTCTTGTGGCTAACACAAACCATCAGCCCACAGTTTCAAGAATTTTGTTTTACTGTTCCTGCCAAGGCCAACTCTACTAGATCTATGAGTGCTTCTTGGCATCAAACATCTATATCCCAGTTTTGCAAAGCTACCACTTGTTCTTCTGTTCACACTTTTTCCAATTAAATTTTTTCTTCTTCTCTAATACCAGCTTTGGTCATAATGCACTTCAGATGGCTTCTTGACCTGCACACAGTTTTCAGTTCTCTGTTGATTTCTGTTAACATTTGCTAGCTGTGTTGCCTACCCCTCAATTGGACTGCTCTCCGTAAGGTCAGGGGCTAACCGTATTGACAAGAAATAAAATATGATTTTTGTACTTGCAGTAAAATCCTTTTCTTGGAGTCTATTAAGTGACCATTTGACTACCAATTTGTGATTATGATCATGCTCTTGGTACTGCTACAACACTGAAGCATGCTGGTAGTGCAGAGGTAATATGGGTTGGCCTACTGTATTTATGTTTGTGGCAGTGTACCCAGGTGGTTGGGTCTCTGGACACAACCCACCTACTCTCCCCAGTAGGCTCAGACCTGCGATGGGAGAATAAGTGGGTTAAAGCAGGGCTCATATAAAGATTTTATAGATACTGCCTTACATGCAGGGAAGGAAACCTCTTGGTAAATTCTCCAGTCCTACTCTAATGTGCTTGGAACAGATAGAAATCCTTATAAGTGATCCAGGATAAACGGAGGCTCAGCACACCATCAGAGCAGTCCTTCATTTGCTTTATCTTGAACTATATAATTTGTGTAAACTATTTAAAAATACTTTTAGCCTCTTATATTTTAAATACATATCTTTTTTAAAAAATTCCTGTATATTTTCTCATTTGAATTTTTCCCCTACCTCTCATTTGTTTCAGTGACTGTGACATTTTAGACATTTTAGATTTCCCATTACAGTTTGTCACAATAGAACAAATAGAGATGGGAAATCTTACCAGAGAATGTTTGCTGTAAAATTTGACTGTGGTTGAAACATTTGAAACACATTTAGTTCAAAACAAAAAAAAACAATTTTGGCATATTTAATCTATTTTTTCACCTGTCCATTGTCAAGCCGTCTGAAGCAGTACCCATAGCCGGATGTTTCTGAGTAGCCGTTGACTCTGGGGCTGCTCTGAGCCTGTACTCTGTACATTGGTATTCTGATTGCCTGACTCGGTGATGCAACCCTGCTTCCAACATTGGGCTGGTCCCTACGACCATCCACTTTCTCTACCTGATGGATGTTCACTGAAGCCTCTGGAGGGTGTTCTACATGGACGTTTACAAGAGCTGCACTGCCTGTTAGAGAAGAAACACCTAATCTCAGAGGATCAAAAATGTTAGAAAAAAACAATACAAAACTTCTTGATCAGCTTTGTCTGAGGATTTGTTTTTTCATGAAGCTCACTCATTGTTTAAAATACTCCTGAAAAATCTGTTTTTTTTTTTTTTTTTTTATTTACTGCATACTAACAGTATCCCCTTTTTCTTTGACAAAATTATTAATTGTCAATTAATTATTAAGATATATTTTTAGAACTTGGTCCCCAGAGATAATGAGGTTGACTTATGACTTAGTATTTTGGATAATCAATACAAAATACTGAACTTTAGGTGTTGACATGATAAAACAAAGAATACCTTCGACCCTTCCTCATCATTATGATGAAAACTATGTATGTTGATAAACATATTCCAGATGCAGATGACAATTTCCATCATTACATGGTCTGATTTGCCTAATGCAATCCACTGGTGAACATATGATGTATGGCCATCATTTACTGTATTTTTATGAAAGTACTACACACATTGAAGAAGAGCTTAAAGACAGACTGCAATGAGATGAAGTGTTGGTCTTCACCTGCATTTAGTATATCTAAATGTAGTTTTCATCAGAGTGGTAAGGAGGGTTGGTGGACAAAAGTTTTTTAATCATTTGATAACTACCTTTATCATACAGGCTGTATTTATTGCTGAAAGCTAATGAGCAATTCCCATATCCTGTTAATGATACTGTTATTATTAATATTATCATTATTATTAATAATAATAATAATAATAATAATAATAATAATAAACAGGATTTATGTAGCTCCAACATATTACACAGCACTGAACATTAAATAGGGGTTGCAAATGACAAACAAATACAGACAGTGACACTGGAGGAGAGGACCTTGCCCCAAAGAGCTTACAATCTAGTAGGTGGGGGAATTAACACACAATAGGAGGGGAGATATATAATGGTGGAAGTGACGTTGTAATGGGAGTAGTGATGGTTTCAAAGGACAGAAGAAGATGGGTAGGCAAGTTTGAAAAAAAGGGTTTTGAGTGCAAGCAGAATAGGATGGGAAAGACCATTCCAGAGAATTGGGGCAGCTCTAGAAATGTCTTGTAGCCATGCATGTGATGAACTGATGAGTGAGGAAGTCAGTTGAAGGTCATTGGAGGAGAGGAGAGAGAGGCTGGGGGAGTATTTTTTTACCAGGTCAGAAATGTAAGTGGGACAAGAACTGTGGAGGGATTTGAAGGCTAAGGAGCTTGAATTTGATTCTAAGATGAAATGGAAGCCAATGGAGAGAACTACAAAGAGATGCAGCGGAAGAGCAGCGGTGGGAAGGATGGATGAGTCTGGCTGCAGCATTCATAAGAGATTGTAGAGGAAAGAGTCGGGTTAGTAGAATATGAGAGAGGACGTGGTTACAGTAGTCCAGATGAGAGATAATAAGAGCATGTACAAGGAGTTTTGTGGTCTCAGGGGACAGGTAGGGGCTGATTTTGGAGATGTTGCGTAGATGAAAGTGACAGAATCTGGAAATGTTCTGAATATGGGGGGTAAATCAGAGGGCCGAGTCAAAGGTGACACCAAGACAACGTGCCTGAGGGGAGGGACGATTAACAGTATTGTTAACAGGTAAAAATATGTCAGGGGGGATTTTGAATTTGAGGGGGGGATGATGATGAGTTCTGTTTTATCCAGGCTGAGTTTCAGAAATCTGTCAGACATCCATGATGATTTGGCTAACAGGCAGCATGAAACCTTATCCAGCTGGGACTGAAGTAGACAAGTCAGGGGTGGGCAGATAGATTTGAGTGTCATCAGCATACAGATGGTACTGTAAGACAAAGGAGGATATGAGACTACCGATAGAGGAGGTGTACAGAGAAAAGAGGACCGGTCCAAGAACTGACCCTTGGGGAACACCAACAGGGAGGAGAGTGGGAGAGGAGGAATTACCATTAAAAGAAACTTGAAAGGAGCGGTCAGACAGATAGGAAGCAAACCAAGAGAGAGCAGTGTCACTGATACCAATGGAGCGCATGATTTGTATTAGAAGGGGGTGATCAACGGTGTCAAAAGGAGAGGAAAGATCAAGGAGAAGGAAGAATGAAAAGTTGCCTTGATACTTAGTTCTGATGAGGTCATTGGCCACTTTAGTAAGGACTGTTTCAGTGGAATGGGCAGCTCGAAAACCAGACTGGAGGGGGTCAAGGAGGGAGTTGTAATCAGGTACTCAGTGAGTCATTTGTAGACAAGGCGTTCAAGAAGTTTGGAGACATATGGGAGAAGGGAGATGGGGCAGTAGCTAGAAGGTAAGGAGGGGTCCAGTGAGGGTTTATACCAGTAGAAAAGGAGAGGTTGAATAGTTCGGTTAGGGCAGGGGCCAGGGTGGAGGAATGGGCACGGAGTAGATCAGAGGGAATTAGGTCAAGTGGACAGGTAGCAGATGGAGATGATGAGAGAAGAGAGGAGACCTCGTCAACAGTAACAGGGCTGAGGGAGGCCAATGATGATTTACAGGTGGAAGGGGAGGAAGGGGAGGGTATGGTTGGAGTGGCTTGATGGGCAGAGACATCATGTCTGATTTTGTAAATTTTACCTCTAAAGTAAGTGGCTATGTCTTGGGCAGAGAAGGTTGTTGTGGGGGGGAGCAGGTGTGGGGTTTAGGAGGGAGTCAATTGTTGAGAAGAGGTTGCGTGGGTTGGAACCTTGAAAGGAAATGACAGCGGAGAAATAATTTTGCTTGGTGACAGTGAGTTCAGTGTTAAAGCTTTGTAGCTTGGCTTTGTAGTCCATGAAGTCAGCGCTGGGGCAAGATTTTCTCCACTTGCACTCAGCTGCGACAGTCGTTTGTAGCTGTTTAGTGTGATTGTTGTTCCAGAGTCGGTGGTTGGCAGGGCGGGGGTAGCGGAAGGTGGCAGGGGCAACTTTATCCAGAGCCAAGGAAAGAGAGTGGTTTAACTAGGTGGCAGCTTCATCTGGGGAGGTGATTTTGGAGAGAGTGGGACTTAGGGCCGCAAGGCAGTTTGAGAATAGGTTGTGGTCAAGGTTACGGATATCTCACTGTCATTGACCAGGTCTGGGATGTGGCAAAGGGGGCAAGAGTTCAATAGGTTGAAGGTGATAAGGTTGTGATCAGAAAGGGGAAATGGTGAGTTGTCAAGAAGTGTGAGGTTGCAGAGTTTTGAAAATACTAGGTCTAAAGTGTGTCCAGGAATGTGTGTGGGGCCATTGATGTTCTGTTTTTTTCCTTTGAAATTTGAGGGTTCCTTCTTTCATCAATTTCTTCAATTTGAATATTACAGTCATCTCTCAGTAGGTCTCAAATCAGGATCACCAACAGCTCTCTTTTTTGTCCCCAGAACTGGGATTCTTTTAAAATTATTTTCAAATGGGATGTGGTAAATTATATGCAATAATATTAACATAAAAAGTGATCGTGAAAACATTTTGAACCTTGCATCATTTTTTTTGTATCTGTACTACAGTATTACTTTTAATGTCCACCCAAGAAATTGCTCTACAGGTTAGAAAAATCAACACAGTGGCTAAAATTCAACAAAAATATTTGTCATGTGTCAGTGATGGAAAATATGTAACTACGTACATTTAAAGAAATATACTTTACCGTCTCTTTCTGGCTGGTGGTTGGATAAAGGTAAAGTGTACACAGATTTAGTTCGTGAATTCTGCTCCACGCTGCTGTTCCTTATGGTGTATGCAGCTATCCCATTCCCTGGTGATACAGGAATCTGGCAAAATTTCCCTGTGAAGCTTGGTGGACACAAACATTGGTCCTTCTTTATACATATACCACCATTCTTGCACTGCAGTGGGCACAGAACTGTTAAAATAAAAAAGCGCATAAAAAAATTAGTATTTTTGGCACTCATGTAACAGTTTTCTCAAGAACTGGTGAGAGGTACTATGTGAAAGAATGTGGAATGCCATTCTGGCATAAATCATACAAAATACAGATAAGAAGTGAGAAGCAGCATGTGAGAGTCCTCTGTTAATTGGGTATGTACAGCAAAATGTTGTTGGCCTTCTGCATTTATCATCCAAGAGTGCTGAAGAAAACCAAAACCTGGACCTTGAAGACTGAAAGATATCATCTTGCATAATAAACAGCTAAAATGAAAGAGTCAATGAAAGATTTATTTTGAATATCATGGTTAGGATTTTATTGCTATCTGTGACTCTGCAGAGGAACTTCTAGTTAATTGCAAAGTTGACCATTATCATCTGGACTAAAGTCAAAATAAGGCAAAATCCTAAAAATTAAGTTGTTGTCATAATACCAGTAATGATAATATATGATGATACTAAAGGGAATCTTCCAATGGGGACAGCATTGGTATTTTGCAGAGATTCCCCTTTCAGTTGTGTCTGTATTACAGAAAGTTTGTGTATTTGCCCCTATTTGTTTCCTACTTAACTGATGCAAAAACGTAACATCTGGGAGAGAATTGAAGATCTCTTAGAGTAGCAAATCTTTTACTGTAGAGGCAGTGATTCTTCCTGGCACCTCTCTCAGGATTGTTGGCCAAAGAGCATCACTCAAATAGAGACTGGGGTGCAAGGAAAAGCACTAAAAGCATCAAAAGTATCATGTCCAATTTAATTTTATTTAGATTGTTATGCTATAAATATCCAAAGTGTTGTAGCTTCAGTGGGTCTCCTTTGATCAGGGTGGATACAGGATTTGTACAGGACTTATAAAACTGGAGGAATCCTAAAGGGTAATATACCAGATGTAAGCTTCTGATGCTATTTAGACCTATGCTGGGATCAGCATATTTATTGTAACGTTTACATAACAATTTCTTAGCCACTTAGTAAATATAAAGGCCATGTCTCTTGATTCTGTTTAAATGCAAGCTTTTTATGCTTGACAGGAATTTAGTTTTACTGTGCCTTGTGAACTGGAGTTTGGTTTTAAATAATATAGCTGCAGTATGGGTGGGAAGTAATATTTTTACTAGTATTTTTATGATGACCTTGGAGACATCAAGAAAAGGCTTGGTTGCCTTTCAGCACGCTCCTTAGAGGGTCCCTACAGCCCACGCACACATCGCTGCACAGCAATATACACGTGAGCATGATGACAGCGCACACTCTGCTGTAGACCACAAAACTATTTAGCCATTATTCTGTGACTATTCTACCCATACAAGTGGGGAGGTCCCTTGTGCACTGAACACCCTGTGACAGTGAGTGGAAGCAGACGGATCAAGGGTAGGTCCAGGAGATTTTTAGTCCACTAGATCTTAGTCCAAACACCCCTCCCACCCCCGGAGCTTTTACTGTGCTGCAAACTCTGATGTAAAGCAGACACGTGAAGACACAGAAATTGAGAAATCTAAATGAGCCTGGGTGTGTATCCAAAAAAGAAGGACGCATGGTTAACTCTTGTAGCATTAAACAGTACACATTCATTTATACAGAATCCCATAATCATTCTAATATTGAAGTCAGAGATAGCCACATAAGACTAAACTCATTTGCTAAGAATATGAATGCCCAAAGCCTTTAAAGTCTTCCTAAAGTTGCTTTGGTGTCCAACTTGCTGGCCTTTGGTAACTGGAGAACCTCAACAGTTAGCAGCAGTTAGTTGGAGCCTTGATTTGTAAAGGGGGTATGGTGGCAGTGATCTCTGAATGTCTCCTACACCAGAACACCTTTCAGCATGTATGTAGGTGAAGGACACCCCCAGCCATACCCCTGGGTATATAGATTTTATTGTAAAATTATTAGTTAAACCCATATGTACTTTTCACCACTTTTTTTCTTGATAGTGGCTGTTTAAAAAAACAAATGTAAATATTTATCCACACGCATATTGGGTCTATTGGACTCGATGGCAGTGCATGAAAATGTATGATTCTTGGTAACACCTGTAAAAACACAAAAGTCTGTCTCATAAAAAAAGAAGGCCATTGAGAGGTACAAGATTATATACTAAAAGCATAGATAAAAGTAAGGAAGAAAAAAATAAATGGCAAAAGGTAAAGAATGTCCTTGGAATACTGCCCATATGCGCAAAAACGCCTGTTAGCAATCTGCCCTTATTAGAACTAAAGGGGAATGCTCATATAACAAGCCGAAAATTAGCAGGGATCTTACAAGGCTATTGAAGAGTTTTAAGGGCTGTGGCCTCAGCTGTTCGAAAATACTGGAACAGTGCCTGGCACTTAGAGGAGAACTAAGCCTGACATGATCAGAACTCATAATGAACATGTACAATTTTGTGCCAAGAATGGGTTGACAGACAGAGAGAAGGGGGAGAGCAGGGCAAGTAGGTGAAGAGGAGGAGTGTAGCACAGGATAACAATGCACAATTTATATTATTGTAATTGGGAAGTTCAAAAAGTAACTCTAAAGTGCAGTAACACTAGCAATCAATTTGATCAGAGGAAGGATTACAAAAAATTGGTATATTTTGCTAATCACTACTTTTAAAATGCCAACCTGGCCTTTACTTAAAGGGTATGTATGTAGTAAAGAACCATGTTGCATGTGTTTTCTCCCACATACCAAAAACATACAGGTAGGCTTATTAGTTGTATATATATATATATATATTTACATATAATCTCCCTATATCACTATGGTAGGGATGTTGAACTGTGTGCTCAGTAACATGAATATAGACTCTTAATGTGCTGCAAAATATGTCAGTACTATATAAATACCTGATATTAAAAAAAATGGTACACTTGGATGGCATATTTTTTAGCCTATAGAAAGCTGTTCAATAAAAGAGGTAGCTGACCTTGTTGGAAAGCTAGTTGGCTACATGACTATTGGACATTCTCAGTGGGTAACCAAGGCCAAGTCATTGGTCAGTGACACCCTGACAGAGGTTTCATCCCATCCCCATCCCTCTAAAAAAGTATTTGATTGACTGAGCAATCAATTCATTGATTGAATAATTTGTGTGTCCCCATTGGAGACCTTTTGCTTCCTCTCCTATTGGGCCTGATTTATTAAAGCTCTCTAAGGGTGTAGAGGATACACTTTCCTCTGTGAAGCTAGATGATCTAGCAAACCTGAAATGGATCTGGTCTAGGATCGAAAACATTTGCTAACAAATAGAAAATGAGTTTTAAGAAATCCATTCCAGGTTTGCTTATAACCCAGCTTAACTGTGGAAAGTTTTACCTCTCCAGCCTTGGAGAGCTTTAATAAATCAAGCCTAATGACTTCACCTCAAATTAGGGAATATTTGAATTGCATTTTATGTCTTATTGGAAAAGCATCTCTTTACTTTCTGTCCTAGTTACCATTAAAAAAAGAGTGGAAAGTTTTGCAATAGGGGCACAGTAGAAAAAAACTGATAGTCTTCCTCTTTTAGTTCTTATCCAAAACACTAAAGAACAATTGCCATCCTTTGATCTGCACAGTCTGTTCTGTTTATAATATATCACTAATCCAGACCTTTTTACATGCAGTATCTCATCCTTGAGGGCTGCACCGTGATTAAATTTGTCAGGGTTGTCAGTGAACTGTTGAAATTTTAACGCACCTATGATTGCACCACACAAGGACCAGAGTGGTGCAGCTTTGCTGTAATCTATGTATTATACAGAATGTAACAGTCCTTATTTCTGATTTAAACCTCACCAGAGTGCTGCAGTGCCAGAAAAAGCACTCTCTCTGCGACGCTGGTTTCCGGTGTAAGACATTTGGATTAGTCAGCCTTGGATTACTTACATAGGTCATTAGTTATAATAATAAACCCTCTCAGTGTAATGTCCCTGGAGATGTATTTCAGACCCGGAGAGTGGTGTTCCGCACGTCAATCATTGCTATATGAAATGATATTAAAAGCCATCTAATTGCTTCGTACCCTTCATACAAGTAAATATAGGGAGGCATGCAAATCTTTTACAGCTCCCTTGACATGTAGGCTTATTTAATAGAATCATATCATGAAAGAATTATGAAGACTCACTAACAGTCTTTTTTGAAAATGCTGGTTAGCTGGCTATCATGTTGACAGCGCAAATAGTAGTGCATAGTGATAGTTTCTAAATCTTTGACCCAGAACATGTATGTAATTCAGGATTTTGACCTCACCCACACTGCATGTGTGTTCCTTGTCAGTAACTGAAAGTCACTGGACTAAACAAATTTAGCAAGGACGTGAGCAACAGCATCCCCCATACATTTTTAATGATAGGTTCCTTAGAATGATGTGAAAACTGCAGTAAACAGTTGCAACCATATGCATGTGACTGCTTAGATTAAATCCATGCACTTTGCACTTTTTTCAAAAAATATTCAGATATAATATAACATTTGCTAGAAAACTAAATAAATTTACTTTATACCTCAATTTTTTATATAAATGTAAAGTTCTTGTGGTAATGCAGGATAAAGTTTACCAAGTAAACTGGTGTGCATCTAGACGATCTCTAGATGGATTGCAGAGGCTCTTTAAGAACCTGTACAGTACTTTCTATTCATGGTTGTTTTTGGCATCTGTATCCGTCTGTCCTCTCTTTATCCCACTGCCAGCCTTGTGCATTACCAAGCATTATCTTATCATCTCTTTTCAGTTTTGTAGCCATAACGTAGAAGGCGTGCCATGGACAGAGCTACAAACAGTTTAGTGTTATAAATAATAACTTTGTGTAATATGATAGAAGAGTACAAAATAAAGGGGTTGAAGGTAGCACTATAATATTCCATATTATATAGCCCAAAGTCACAAACTAATCTGTATTCTTCCTGTCTCAGTCTCTGATTCTAAGGCTTATGCAAGCTAATGGGTGGTTGTGGCACTAGCTCTTTGAGCAACTGGTTTTGCCCAACCTAATCTATGGCTTCTTAAAGGGAGTATATTTTGAGTCAAATTAAAATGTTTAAAAAAAGTTTAAATATTGTTCAATTATCTAAGCAGTCACAACTGGAACATTAGTCTTCTTTTTAGCATTGTATAATGTATAGCCATGCAACAGATTGTTGTTGTTTACAGAACTCATAAAGTTGTCACAGCACTGACTATTGGATGACTAAAGTATGGAAAAATGAGCGTCGCAATAAATACCACCTGCTGTGCTGTTTCTTTAGGTAAAGCAGAGAACTCAGGACTCCTTTGCCATGTACTTTTTTTTTCAGTTGATATGCTGCTGAACTACATAAATTGTTTATGCTGTTGTCAATATTATCCTTGAGATGGGGTTGCAATCTTTTATTTTGTAAGAAGTATATTGAAAACTTCGGAACAAGTTTTTTCACTCCCATCAGCAAGCAATGCTGGGGTAATACCCTGAGATGCACATGAAGCTAAATAGAGAAGATTACAGACAGGTAAGTTTGCCTTATTGCAAAAAAGACATTGCTGGTCTCTTCTGCAACAAGGAACCTGTCAGCTTGCAGTTTTTTTTATTTTATAACTGTAGATCCACTGGAAAGCTGTATGAGTTTGTCTGTGTCACTTAGATTGTAAGCTCTTCGGGGCAGGGTCCTCTCCTCCTCCTGTGCCACTGTCTTTATCTGTCTGTCATTTTCTACCCCTATTTAATGTACAGCACTGCATAATATGTTGGCGCTATATAAATCCTGTTATTATAATAATATTTGATGGCACTTGGTTAAATACATATTGATATATTCATATAAAATAGTGCTGCTTTCTCTTCATTAGGGCTTCTTCTCTATTTAATGATGATACACCTACATCAAAGCTATGTCCTTGAACAACTGTTTTGCAGTTGAAAGGCTGCCTGGCGTCGCTCCAAGTTGTTTGAAATTTCGCAAACACCACTGTGTGCCTGCAAAACTTCCACCTTGCCACCCCAGAAATGGGGTCATAAGGTATGCTATGCCGTAGCATAAATAGAAGGTAGGGAAAGAGCATTGTCACCCTATAACAGAAATGACCGAAACAAATATTTTCATGGTAGCATCACCGGGTATTATTCTAAAATATGTTACAGAATGAAATATATTGGAAATGCCTTTGTAAAGGACTTCAAAGCAGAACTAAACTGCCTCTTTCTCCAGGTTTGGATCTTCTGTCATCTTGACTGGCAGGCTGGAATGATGTAAATCCAACACATGTTTGATACAAGTATGTCTCTCTTGCTATAAAGAGCTGCCTTTTAGTCACGAGGAGTCTTGTTTTCTTGGATCTTCCTTAATGACAATAATACATTGGGCCTGATTTATTAAAGCTCTCCAAGACTGGGGAAGATAGACTATCATGGAAGAATGTGGGCAATCCAGCAAGATTCAGGAATTAATCTGGTCCAGGTTTGAAAACATTTGCCAGATAGTATCAAATGAATTTGATAAAAATCTAATCCAGATTTGTTGGATCACCCAGGTTCTCCTATTATAGTCTATCACCAGTCTTGCAGAGCTTTATTAAACCAGGTCCATTGTAAGTACATGGCGTAGTGGTAAAGCTCCCTTAGTGAGTGGATTCATGACAACCTGCATTTAAAGTACATCCTTAGTTTTTCAGCTGAGGAACATCTTCTGGTAGATATTAAATGTGTGTGTGTGTGTAGTAAAACAAAAAACAAAAAAACAAAACTGTTGGTGGCCAAATATATGATACAAAATTAGCCCAAAGTTGAAACTTAGCATAAAAATTAAAGCAGACATAGTTGTATAGATCTCTCTGGGAGGTATTTTTTCACTTTCCTGCTGAACTATACTTTAGTTATTCATGCGCTAGAGTTCCAGAAAAAAAAATAGGCATGAATGTATACATACTGCTGAGAGTTCCACATGAGCTGACCTCAAAGTCACTACAGCAGGCTTTGCTCGCTATGTATTTAAATTTATACAATACATTACAGAATGTTTCAACAAAATATTTGGCTTGCTCTCCCTTTTTCTGAATCATTTTGATGTGTTTTATATGCAGTATGGCATTTAAATTGAACATATGGTAAATTACAGTGTGATTGGATACAAATCTTGGCTTGCTCAAACTCTCAAAACACAATGAAAACATTAAAGTAATTAGTGAAAAACTTAAGGTGTAACTGCAGCTTCAGTGTAAACTCTATTCAATCATATGGAGAGTTTACCCTCTGGGGGAGTACAAATTCTACATAGGACTGAATAAATCATGTGATACAAATTTGTGAGTTCTTTCATGAAGAGTATTGGACTAGTAAAAAGGCTGGGGCAGGGTGGGATAGAGGTTAGTAAAGACCAGTGTATATGGGCTTCACCGCAGCACAAGTCAAGATGAATGCAAAAACAGCTTAAAGCAGCCTAAAGACAAAATGCAAAATACAAACAAAATAAATACGCGAGGGAGTTGCTTTATCCCAGCCTAGCCAAGCAAGATGGCCCAAGATTGGAACCAGGAACGTGAGAAGAAAGAAAAGAAGATGGTGGTGGAACAGGGACAAGTGCGTGAATTTTGAACAGTGATCAAGCAGGTAAAGGTATTTTATTGCAGAAGGTACCTGTCTGGTTGCATTTTTTTATTTTAGAGTTTAGTTCCACTTTAATACAGAATAAAGTTTTGTTATTGGAAGAGCGACAGTCATGTGACTTTGACAGGCCATGTTACTAGGCTTTCTTCCTCTTTTCCCCAGACTAGTATTCATTGCTCCTAGCATTGGCCTCCCATAGCAAGTGTATTTCAGTGGACATTAGTGCAGTAGTTTTTTCTTTTTTAAAGTAGCAATATTGCTACAGACCCATATTAGTCCAAAAGGAAAAAGATCAAATAATATTATAGGGAATTTTCATGTTCAGCATTACATTGGAAAATCTCTCCTTTGGTGGGCCTTCAGGAATGAAGGTTGGACTGCTCCAATCCATTGCTAATCATCTGTTTCAGGAGAGTGTTCTCAGCCTAGGATTACATCAGGGCAAAAATCTAAACACACATCGAAATACATACAAGGGAACCTTTTAACCTACTAACAGAGTTGCATTTCTGTATCATCCATTCATGAGATCTGCACAGTCCTCTCTCACAGCCCAATGAGGTGGATGACACCACTTATAGCTATAAAATACATTGGTGTCATCTCACCACCCACTGCCTGGATTAGTGGTCGGCGTCCATGGCGGTCCACGTGCGGCCCTGGTCATTGTGCCCGTTAGTGGGGTCAGGGCCGCTGGGGGTCAGGGCCGCTGGGGGGCACACTGGCCAGTGCCACCGACCATGTCTCTTGTATGGACACAACCCGCCCACACCATGGGCGGGTTCTGGCATCATGACATTGCTATAGGGGAAGTTTTTTCCCCTTTAAGTGACACATGGCTCCCCGCACATGTGCAGTCCGAATTCCATGCATTTAGTGGTCCGTCGGTCTAAAAAGGTTGATGACCACTGGTCTACATAGTAAAAGGGTCATACCTCCTGATAAACTAATCTCTCTGCTTAAAGTAAAACTAAGGATGTATATGTGTATAATCTTTTCTGAGGCAGGATTTATTACATACTTCTTTTTCTAGTAATATTCCCATTTATGAGTAATGCAGACTACCTGGCATGCCAATCAGTCTGAACTGAGAAGCCAGGAAGTGACTCTCTTCACTGCCAATTAATCTCACACCTGTGACTAGGGAGCAGTAAGGATCATTGAGTTTGTGCAGGTACATGGGCTGGCTTGCCGCCATGATTGACAGTAAGCTCTTTCCTCCTAATGTAAAAGAAAAATAAATTAAGACAGTATTGCCCAAATGCAGCAGATTTTGGCATGCAGGCGGATACATTGGTGGATCCTCCAAGAAGGTCCTTCAACTTCAATTGAGTATGAAAAAATTTTTACAGTTTTAAGTTTGTGGGGAGTGGTAGATGCTACCACCAAGTCATATTCTAGCACTTTCACCAGCCTGTTACTTTTTTTTAAAAAACATATGCAATCATTTATTAAAGTTTACAGGGTTGGTGCACACAAAAATGATTCACATGCTGGATTGCAAGTGGGTCCCTTTTATAGGACTACACTGATTCATACTGTAGGCCAGCCTGTGGCCTCCACCGATTCTCAGTATAATTGGTCTCACTGTTTGCACGCCTCTAAGTGAATTTTTTGGCTTCAGAGGCATGTTTCAGCCGGCAATGGCCTATTGGGAATTGTTGCCAGGACACTTCCTGCTAAATGTTTATGCTGCAAATGGACGTTATTATGGGGCCGCCCTCAAAATCCCCCCCAATCTTACTGTATCATTTCCAAGCTTTGCTATTGTGCACATCAACAAGGGAACACATAAGAGTGCACATTTTATTTTCCAAGGCTCAGATCCAGATGAAGACTGGAGCTGTTTACATGATTAGATGAGGCCCCTTCCTCTAAACCCCTTTAACCCCTCAGCTGCTAGGTTGAATGACATTTGAATGATTGCTAACAGAAAACTTTATTTCGGAGAAAAGTTTATTTCTGAGTAAGATTCTCCCATAATGTCCATTACATAGGGTAAGTGATTACATGCAGAGATCCCAAGCACTAGAAGTGTCAGTATTTACAACCTCAGGAAAAAAGCAAGGCTTTATGGTTGTTGCTTATTATAAAAGCCACATAAACCCTAATTAATTAATTAGTTGAATGTTTTAAAGCAGAGGTAGGCAAACACCAGCCTTTAGGCCAAATACGGCCTAGCCAGTATTCCAGTTCAGCCTAATGCCCCCCTATTTATTCATTGTTGAATCCGGCCTAATTGAATTGTCGCGTTATTGCGATATCATCGTTATCATTGAGTTCCCGCGCAGTAACCCAGTTATTATGCCTAAAGAGCAGAAGCAACGCGCAGCTACCAGTCTCCGGAGGGTTGACCTCGAACGACGTGTCTTCAACCCCGAATGGACTGACAAATTATTCTTTGTCCAACGTGGCAACAAAGCCCTGTGCTTAGTGTGCAACGGCACCAACAGCACTTTCAAGCGGTCGAATCTCAAGGGGCATTTCGATGCCAAGCACGCGCACACGTACAAAGACCACCCAGCAGATGAGCAGAAGACTAAGGCTGCTCGCTTGCAGTCACTCTTGGAAAAACCTTTCTCTGGACACCTTGTTTCTTCTGGCCTAGTGTGCCTTCTTGACGTCCTAAAATAGCCTAGTAGTCCAAAAAGTTTGCCGACCCCTGTTTTAAAGTATACAGCCTTAGCTATAGTTCTCTCTGATTAAATTTCACTTTGATACTCTGACTGATTTTATCCTAATCGATTGGTTAAGCCTTACTATCTGCCATTCCCCTGTCTTTGGAGAATGCCTTTATGGCCATTAGGCATTCTCATTGGACTGTGGAATTGTAATTGTCAGGACTTGGATATAAAGTCAGAAAAAAGTCAGGCAACAGTAAAATAAACTAGAGAGGAGAACAGAAATATTTTTTCTGTTCTAATGATAATGATTCTGTTCTAATGACTAATGATAGGGTAATAATAGGCATCCTGTTATGACTGCTCTTGGGAAACATTTTTGCATAAGGCCTCCATACAATAAATATATTCTAGGTGCATCAAACAAAAAGTGTGCAACAAAAAGTCTTTGGTTTATTGTTATTAGAAAGTAGCCACAACTTCCATAGAAGTATTTGCAAAGTAGGCCCATTGCTATCTGTGTGAAAGTTGTGGTCTTTCTGAGATGTTCAACAACTCCCTGCTGATTCAGTGCTAGAGCTCCCCAATCAGCAGGCATTGTGAACTTTGAATACTGCAGAGCTGGAGGAAGACTGGGGAAAAAGCCAGAAGTGAGTGTATTTCAAAGTTTTCGAACAGGCAGGTTAGTTTATTTTTATTTAAAAAAAGGACATCTTTGGTCCCATCTGCATTTAAGGAAACGTTCTGCCACAATTGTGTACTGTAGACATTTAAGCTTAGCTTTGTAATTCTTATCATTTTTTGTAAAATGAAGTAATACTTTGGTTTGTATTTGAAAGTGCCCAGAGCACAAGGAAGGGGAAATATAGCCTCAGATGGAACTTGGGCATGCGGCACACAAAAGATCTTTAACAAATGCACACATTTTAATCAGTTGGGCATGCATGCTTGTTCCTATACGGAGAGGGTTAGCACTTAACAGTAACCCCTGGCACTGGTCAGTCTCAGGGCAAAACAAGGACTAGCTGGGAAAATCCAACTAATCCAAATGACTTCTCATGAAAAGCAAGAGGATATATGGAAGGAGAAGTTATTAAGGACAAAAAAATAGTTAAAGCTCAATCCAAAACTGAGCAGGACAAATGTGCTTGCACAGTACAACTAATTTTTCTTATTTCTAGATTTAGTAGGTAGGCAGGTAATTGGATGATACCATGAGGAACTGAAAGTAGACTACAACTTTAAGTATCCTTGCATTACAGTGGAAACCATTTGTCTACATGAAGGGGCAAGGTTTGTAGTCACAGAAGGTAGATGCTGAGCATCTGCAACAAATGAAGGCAAAACTGGAATTGTCCTAAGTCTGTACTGATAGGTGAACAACTACACCCAAGCACAGATACATAATCAGTTTTTGAATTGAAAAAGTTTGTTTCCAAACCAATACTTATAGCTTACACTAATCAACATTATTGTTTTGCCTTCGTTTTTTTAAATTTAGTTTAGTCTTTAGTTGGGCTTTAATCTGATCTTAAAGTAAACTAGTTTTAAAATAAAAAATTGTGAGCAGTAGGATGTTTATTGCAAAAAGAGACACGCAATTTATCTTCTGCAATAACACATACCTGCCTGTTCACAGTCTTTTCTGTAATGTACACCAAGGTACGCATGCACAGCTCAGTGTAAGATCCTGGCAGACTCAGCTGCTGGATAAGAATTAACTCGCAAGCATGCACAAAAGTCACATCATTCTGGTCTGGCCAATCAAGATTGATCTTCAGCTACTAGAAATTGTACTCCTATACCCATGAAACAGTACATAGAATGGACAAAATTCAAAATGGGCAAACAAAGGGAGCCCTGTATGTGGTGTTAGAGACTTTCTGATGTACTATTCACACAACAATATATGCTCATTTTAAGCCATGCAGCAAAAATGAATAAAAAATATATATTCCATATGAATTGCCTCAGAAAAGTTGAATTTGCCAGATTTATTTTCGTCTGTAAGGAAATACACATTATTATCATTCCTGAGCATAAAAAACAAGCCTGAGAGCTAGGAATGAGGGCTGGCTCTCACACAAATAAAGTCTGAGTGCTTTGACAGCTTTAATCTACAAGACTAATGGGTACCTGCCTGTATTCTGATAAAGCTGTACTGCTAAAATAATTTGGCTTTGGAACGCCGGCACCTGCTTTATGTAACCCCATCAACAGCCTTAACCAGAAACAAAAGTGGGGTACTTCTGCTGTTACTGACAGATTTTGGCCAATGTAAGACAGATTGTCCTTGTCAAAGAACTTCTTTGGCTTAAGTATTATGTTGGTTTTCATTCTGTGATTTCATTGTTTCTAACAATCCCCTAACATAAATCACTCCATAATATTTAATCTCCCCAAACCCTTAACATTTATCATCCTGTTAAATGAGCCCTTAACGCTTATACCCCAGGTCCATTATCCCCCCTACTATGTTCCAAGTACATGTCCTCAGCTCATTTGGTGTCAGATACTGGCTCTAAATGCAGCCTCAAAAAGCACATATATTAGGAAAATGAAAACATTACATTGAACTCTTAGCTGCACAGAAATAATTCCACCGCCGGATTAGAGACAATTGACCTGAGTTCATGTATTATTTAGGTGGTTAAACACCTTTTTGAAATGTAATGGGTACAACTACTCTGATCTGACTTTTATTATCTTTTGTTTTCCCTTTGTATTGTATTACAGACTGGTAAAGAAAGGAGCAATACTAGCAGCCATTCAGGTGTGCTGCATGCATACCTGTTGGCATACCTTTGCAAATATTAAGACTACACAGTCAGAAATACAAATCCTTTGGGTAGTGTAACAAATTCCTAATATGTATTTCAACATTGTATTTACCATTTTGTCTGGAGGTAATGCAGACTTTACCACTAATGCTCAACTCCCCATGAAAAAAGCCAACCCCAAACTTAATATTAAGGGGCCATTTACACCTAGGTGGTCAATTGCTCTGCTCTGCAAGTTACACATGCCCTTTAGGGCACAAAGGCCTCACCTGATCCTTTTTTTCCAATTCAGTACACCAATACTGCATTATTGTGATTTAGCATCAGTGTTAAACCCATTAACCCTGAGCCCCTAACTAATTTATTCTATCCCCAAATGATTTCCTAACACTAAGTAGACCAGCTTCACAGTCACCACATCCAGTGCCACAAGTTTTTATACTATAAAAACAGTTCCTATTTTTAAATCGATCCAGCTCTTGTGTTAAAATAATGATAAAAACAACACTTACAAAATTATTAAGAACATATAAGACATACAAAGAAGTATCTGAATGCAGTTCAAAACACAGAATACTGCAATGGTTGTTAAACTGCAATTCAGAGCTTCAATGTGTCCAGCTGGTGAAATAATTTCAAGTGAATGTATGAATTGATATGATTCCCTTACATTTTAAATTAGTTCTGATTATCATTTGCCCAATGTCTCTTCTACAGATGTCCTCCCAGTCTGAGAACTAACATACTTTAAGAAATGGTCTTGGCTGACTTGATGAGAGTTGCTTCACGTTAGAAACAAAATGTTAACGAAACGTTACATCAGTATTTTGTTCCCACAGTTACAAAGCATGGCCACAAATACAAAGTTATGTAGTTATCTGTTTCAATGTTATAACCCCCGGAATACAAATACATTCAAATATTTTTAATGGATACAAAAAAATTTAAAAATGGGCAGTAACAAACAATGCCTGCCATATAGATCTTATTACAACCAGTTAGCAATCAGCTTTCATGGATCTGACTGCGCTGATTGGTTGGCATGGGTTTTTGTTCTTTGCACATCATCATTACTGTTTATATGAAAAAGCCCTTCATATTTTAAATGCATCTGCATCCAGATTGAATATTATAACTAACCAGGCTGATCTATGGAATTGAAGAGTAAACAGTTTTTGTGTGATGGCAACAAATTCCAGTAGTTACTTCCCTTCGTACGCACCAGCAAATCCAATGTCAATTTTGCAATCGAGGATGTAAAGTTCAGTTGCTTATAATCAGTTGGCTGTTGAATCATCGTTGTTTTTACAGATTGGATGTAAAAACCATCCTACTGGTACTGGTCTTTAGATGGGTTAGAACAGGAAAGCAAGCGATTTGTTGAAGAAAAACTTAGGGGAACCTGTTACACACTTAGTTATATATATATATATATATATATATATATATATATATATATATACACAGTACAGTCACTGCACAGCAGCAATATATATGGTTCTGGAAATTCCAGTTTCAATAACTACTGCTCAGTTCATCGACTGCCATACAAAGGGTCTGGTTTGGGCACTTTGAAACCTTTGAAACTGGACCTCCTTTCTGCTGCTGTGCCTCTTCTGCCAAATGTAATTAAAAGGTCCAGGTGTCTGACAGTAAGCTTATATGTAATTATTGATGAACCCTGCAATGTCTTCGGGCTTTATTCATAAATAAATTGTTACCAGACTTGTTCTTTGATCACCACATAATATCAAACTAACCTGAAGGTATGGAATCTTTTTAAAATGAAAACTGATGCTATTTAATCCTGTATTAACTCCTTCCCCTCGTAGCTAATATTCTGTTTTTTTATACCTGGTTTTCATGCTCATGCCCTAAGACAACTGGCAAAGTGGTCATTTTCACACCTCTGTGCACTCATGGGAAGCTGGACTCTACTTTCAGTGGTCTTGATTTATGAAAGCTCTCCAAGGCTGGAGAAAATACACTTTCAGAAGTGAACTGGGTGATCCAGAAAACATGGAATGGATTTTTAAAAATCTTTTTCTATTTTCTAGCAAATGTTTTGAATACTGGACCAGATCCATTCCAAGTTTGCTGGATCACCCAGTTCACTTCTGAAAGTGTATTCTCTCCAGCCTTGGAGAGCTTTCATAAATCAGGGTCCAAATGTCTGCATGGGGTAGTTACTGATCACTAATATGCCCTGCAAGGCATAGTGGTCATCAAATACAAATTTGCCAACAATGGCAGTGGTGGTTTGGACCAGCATCTGCGACAGTTCAAAGCAAATCTAATACTGTAATTGTATCAAGTACAAATATAGGCCCCATATACCATCATCTGTAATGTCTTTCATTTAAGGGAAACACTGTACCAACTGACATCAGCTCATCAATTTGAAATGGTGGCAGAAAAAAACAAATAGTCCATATAGTTGTCCTTTTTTTTTTGTTTAGGTTAGGAAATAATACATTTTAGTGAAATTGGGAAGAGTTAGAGCTTCTTATAATTTCTGTGCTATCTTGGTGACAACTGCTATCCCATTTCTTGCATATCTGTCAAAGGGACAGACAGTAAAAAAGTAAACCAAATCTATCTAAATCTAAAATAGAAAATGGCTGTGGTTATGTTTTAAAAAGAATAGGAATGATGTATTTCAAAAATGCATCCTGGCTATGGAAATTCCACAATCATTGTAGTCTCATTATATATAAATATATTACCAACGAACTAATATGTCTGCCATTACTTTGTATACTTTCATAAAGTTCAGCTTTTTCGATCATGTTTTTAGGGTTTAAAGGGTCTGTTCCTGATTAGTGCTCTTTTAGGCCAAGTGTAGCTTCCCCTCCTGCATAGGGTTACATGTTCCAGAAAGGGCCTATACCAGTATTACAACTGTGACATTCCACCCATTCCTGCAAATTGCTGCTCACTGGGCAAGCTGGTGAGCGCATGGAAACTCGTAATCGCCCAGTGTGTGGTTTCCATGTACAGGCCTCCTCCCTGTATCTTTATCCAACTGATTTAAAGGGAGGAACCCTCTACATGGGTAAGAAGAGAACTAGGGGGTGACATCACTGGCAGAAGGCCAATAATGGTGTCATGGAACCCAGCAATAACTTCTCTTAAGTAAAACATTTCATGTAATATTTTGTATTTTATGGGAAATTTAAAAAGGTTAAATGTTTGCCTTTTCTTACACACAGTGTAATAATATACACACAGTGTAATATTCTCTGCATGCAATACAATTAACTTTTACAGAGAAAATAATATTAGCAGTGTAATAAGAAAAAGTCAATGTGTTAGCTTTAAACACTGGGAGATCATGACACTAGTTTTCTGGGCGGAGATTCTGGTGATGCCCCATTCTATGGACCTTTTTACACTACCTGACTTTTAACCAAAAACACTAGGGTACGCTTGGCCCGTATATTAAACTCCCTTGTTGCTCAAACTTTCTTTCTGCATTACCCCAACTCTTACACCAACCCTTTCTGTAATACTAAGGGCCAGTTCACAATAGTGGTGGGAGCAGTGGTTCCTGGAATGCTCCCAAGGGTTGGCACCTTCCCAGCTCCTCAACAACCCCACCACTGCACTGCTTTTTAATTAACCAGCATTTGGACCTTTTAAAGCAAGAAGCAATGAGTGATACTCAACCACTGACTACTGCTACCATTCATTCCCTTTAGATGATGGTTCCCAGGTATGAGGAGCTAGTACCTGTACCACAACCTCACCACCTATCTGAAAATGTCCTTACTCTATCTGTTGTAATAGTGTAATCACCTCTCTTGCACTGGGATCCTATAAATTGATGGCTAAACTTTACAGCAGTAAAAAATACCAGGGTGTATGTATGAATTTATTATGTGGTACAAAGTATTTTTAATGTAACTGCACAAAAATTAATCATACAAATATAAATAGTTTGTATAGGAATAGGAAAAAGGGAAAGTAGGAATGAAATAGTTAAAGTTCTTTTTTAGCACTTCCATAGAGTGTAATTTTTGTAAGCATTATTGTATGCAATTAAACATTTCACTTTTATTTTAAAATCTGGTCAACTGTCCTGCGTTTACCAGAAGCTTATAAATTCTCCTAATCCAAAACTGAACCAGTTGCAACACTACAAGTGGTACTCCACAGATTACACTCTCACAACATATTGTGTAGATTTGAGTTGTCACTTTGAGAGCCGCATACTGAAGACATAGCAATGCAGAGACAGGAGATGCTCCCATTCTATCTGTGCCACCTTAGCTTACCCAGGAGCCTCTCCTGTCTTTGTGCAGCCCTGCATGACAATTACAATCTATATTCCCCTGCATGATCCAAGGAGGGGATGGATCTCCAATACACACTTCCTCAGCACCAACAAATCACTCCACTTTGGATGTTGGGAGGTTGAGTTTCTTTGCCAGTAGTAAGTATTGTATGGTTAGACTCCACTCGTATTTAAATCCTATTAGTTAGCCACCCCTAAAAATTGGATATGATTTTTTTTTTTTTTTTACGTAGAAGAAAAGAGAGGGTTTTTTTGTAGCTTAAATATAAATATGTATTTTAACACAGTAATACATTATTATAGTCAGGGTTACCAACTCCCATTAATTGTCATGGGGTTGTGGTAACCAAACTAAACAGCAAATTGCTAATTAAGTATAAAGTAGAGAGCGTTTTAGCTGTAGAGGTTGTATAATGTCCTGTAGCTTGACACATTTCGCCTATTGGCTGCTCAGGGGTATTTGCTAGTAGATCATTTTAGTTGTCTTGGATTTGGACTTTATAGGAAAACTAATGTTTAATTAAATCACAGCCTTATTTACAGAGCTAGACAATTTACGAGAATCTCTTTTGCAAACTCATAGAAGATTACTCAAAGTTTAAGACATTCTTTTTTAAATAGCATCTGTCTTTGTAATGTAACATATTCTATCCTGCTCCTTTGTGTACAGACGGAGGGGGGGCATACTGTCATATATTCAGGTTTTACTTCATTGTTTGCAGCTGTGTAAGAACAAATACAGTTTGCAGATTAAAGGACAGAGCAAATCATGATCTCATTGCTGAGCTTCCTTACTATCCAAACACAACCCTGACCAAGCTGAATTAGTTAAACTGTAGTGAAGAAATGGAAATGGCCAAAACCTAGCTATAGTGTGTGGCAAAAATTACTGTAACATCTAAAAGTCACCCATTGGCAGAGCCAGAGAGAGCTCATCTCTAGCCACGTTCAGCCATTGGAACTATTCTAGTATCTTTGGGGCTTCATAAGTTTGAAGGCAAAAGAAGAACAACACTTTATTTTATTTTTTTTGCTCATAAAGTGCCTGCTTACACTGAGGCTAACAGGTGCTGTTAAAAAAGAGACTTCTTCTGTGTAATAAATAATAGTGAAGTTTGGAAAGCATATGTCACCCACTCATGGCATCTTGGAGTTCTAAAATCAGAAAGGGGCCCTCTCTCCCACATAAGAGTTAACCAGCTGAACTTCTCTCACCTGGAGATTATTATAGATGGAAATAATATTCTTCAATCCACTGCCTTTTACTGAAGTTTTATTAACATAATATTTGTCTCACCAGGAAAATAAAAGATGCGTCTATGTGACCTTTTCCTTTCAAGCTAGTTTGACCTCATAAATATCACAGCAAACATCTCCAGGCATGGAAATTGTGAAACCTTCCCTACCAGACTTTCTCAAGAAAGAAAGAAAAGCAAAACAATCACTTTGGTCTAACAAACATGAATAACAAACAACAGACTACACATGTAAATTGTTAAGGATCCATAAAATCCCACACTTGATCTTCCAAACTGGATCTTTGTTAGACTTATAATGTGTTTTGTTTCTTTAACTTTGCCTTTAAAATGTTCCAAAGCCCCAGATGCTCTTTTATGCATTTATTGCTTGGTACTGTCCTCCCCTACCTCCACTAGTGGTCAATGCCACACAACACATGTATGGGGGAATAATGAAGCAAAGAGTGCTATCTTGTGCCTTATGATGGGACATCTAGGACAGGTCTATATAAGAGAGAGGCAATGAAGATAAAATGAAGAGGTTACTACTAAGGCAAATTTTAACAAATTAGCATGTCCAAGGTTTTTTGGTTCATGAAACTCGCTATGGAAATGTAAAAACAGCAGAATTTCTTTACAGGTTATCACTATGCCAAATTAATTTTGCTAAATATCCTTCATGTATTAATTTAAACTTTTTTTTAAACCCATTGACATCATCACGGATCATCTGTGCTACTTTGCAAAGCAGGCAGATCACTAGCAGAGTTGTGTAATGGCTTTCTAAAACAAAGATCACAGCATCCTGCATTTACTGCACACACGTGCAATAATTATCGTTGGAAACGAACGACTAACGTACGTTCGTCCGATAGGAGAGGGAGTGATTGGAGGAGTGTGCAGAAAAGAACATTATACTCTTGCTTTAGACTCATAATTAGGGAATATTTATGTTGGTTAACTAGTATGCAGTGAATATATTGAGTAAGCTTAGACTCTATTTAACTATGTCTCTCAAAGCAATGCCCAGTATTATTTCCAATTTGAAGTAGCAATGCCAAATTTTTTGTGGCTTACTGTGTACCTCATGCAAAAGTTGAGAGGCAAGAAGAAGTTGTGAAAGCCAAATTTTCAGTTCATGTGCCTATCATTCCCAAGTCTTTAAAGTGAAATCCCAGACAGAAAAAAAACACAAATACATGCAGATCTGTATTTTTTATTTTATATTTCTATAGAGTAGTAAGAGAAAAAGTAATAAAAGGAAAAAGCAGTGATATGAACCTTAAGGAACCTAAGGGTCCTTGGAGCATTATCTGTAGTCAAATGAAAAAGAAAGAAAGGAAGTCCTAATGAGCAATAAAATGGTAAACAAAAGTATTACTACAATAGCTGAGGGGAAGAAATATACATGGAAGGTTAAGGGAGACTGTACACAGGTAAGAATTAAGAGCATGGTGAACATAATGATGTTAAGTCAAGTGGTAGTTGTATCAGCAGAAATGGAAGACCGTAACCAAGGAAACGACTGACTATGGCCAATAAATCATCTACCTGGCAGTTGTGTATGGAATGTCTTCAAAAACATACACTGTACATCCATCATTTGACTTACATATAATATTCCTGGTCACATTTCCGGGAACAATATACCTGGTCATCTGCTGGTTGCACATGAATCATGAGTAATCAATCAGTCCACAGACTGTCCATTAATCAGTTACATATGGAGTTATTATCTTCCGGTTCAAGGAAAAATCCATTTATCCTTAGCCAGACATCCACCACCAAATAATACCAAATCATTTTTTTGTCTGGATATACAGAAAGCTCTTGTTGAATGGCTTAATGTAGAACACCATGACCCAGCTGTAGACAGCGGTCCTATCCACCAGTCATGAGAACATTTATAACCATTTTTATAGTTATATGTAGAGCATTTACCCGCCAGGTACAGGTCATAAATAGAACACCATCTAAAAGTGGTCCTTAGGGAATTTACTTACCAGATGCATATTAGCCCTCATTCACAACTCATATGTAGAACACATTTACCAGAAGTACTTAGGTACTAAACAGATATACATACAGATCTTCTCCATCGGCCATATTGTAAACACAATCCTGAATTTTAGCTTTGAAGTAGAATACGTGAAAACCCTACATTTAACAAGATATCTATATTAGTCATTCTCCAGGGTTCAATGGAACCCTAGGGTTCCTCCAGACATTGCTAGGGGTTTCTTGAGATATGGTGGATTGACTTCATATTTGATGGTACCTGCAAAGTTCCAGGGTCAGCAATACATGGAAAAACCAACATCACAACTCCATTATCTTTTTAGCTAAATCTAATGGTGGCATTTTGACCACTGATGTAAGAGTTGCATTCCACTGACAACTAATTTAAGGGGTATTGACTGCTGACTGAGGGTATTCCATGGAACCTAAAAATTATTTTAATAATCTGGACTGATTAGAGACCACAGGTTTAAAGCACTTGCGGGGGGTCCTTTCCTGTCATGAATTTGAATATTCCTTTTTTGCTATATACTTTACCTTTCACATGAGAAGCATTAAAACTGCACATAGTATCCTGAACCCACCTCTTTATCTGTCTGATGGGCTAAAACATCACTAAGCTTTCTCACACTGATCTATGCTCATTGCCCTCCCCTTTTAGCTATTTCTTTACTCTCAGCTATTTCTCTCTTCTATCTTGTGGTCAACTGTAGATATTTTACTGGGGTTGACTACATACAGTAATGAATACTCCTTTAGCCTGACACTTGCATTCTTATTGATAGGAATCTGTGTTCCCTTAAAACTAGTAAAATGGTTAGTGGTGGTGCTTCATATGCTTATGGTGATGGGTCCCAGCTTTTTAGATTGGTGGTGTTAGAGAAAACTACCATCTCACTAAACATAACAAAATAAATTCCCTGCTTTTGAAAATACAACATAATTCCCTCCTTGGCAGTATGCCCCCTGTCTCCATCATTTCAGCATTGTAGCCTTTATGAAACTCCTATAAGTCCTGTGCCTCTAGCCAGATGATATGGTTCCTTCCTAAGATCATTAAATTACTACTGTGACTTAGGGTTTTTGGAAGGAACCACACCTCACAATTAGGGACACAGGCATCCAACCTATTCAAAAGTGTTGAGTGCAGAAAAGAATGGCTGAGACAGCATTACTCATAATAAAGGGAAGTGAAAGACATGGGCTGCAGTGCGGGTAAGTATATTGTATCTCTTTTTGCAGGGAATCATTGTATCGATGATTAGTGTGAGTTGCTTTTAGCAATACTAGTGCTTTACTGCATCTTTAGGTCATTGGAATGCCATTCTAATAGTCATGGGACCCCTTAAAACCCATGCACTTTTATTAATAATATATTATCGTAGCAGTTTTAAAGAGGAAAACCGAGTGCCCTAAATCAATGATAGCTTCCCGTAGTGGTTGAACTATAATTCTCTATACAGGGTACAGAAAGTCTGTACAAAATGTGAATGTCACAAAAGAAAAAAAATAGTTTATAATCGAAAACATGTCTTTACTCCAAACACACAGTTTTCATATGGCACTTTCCTAGATATTAGGAAATGTATGTCCAATCTGGCCATTTATGGTTGAACTAGAGAATGTTTGCATCGCTGTAGGCATTCCCTCTTACCCCCTGCCAAGCCTTCTCAGGCAGGAAGTCAATTGGCAGAAATGGATTTGTCCCAGCCTAAAAGAAAGGTCCCCTCATTGTAGATAGGCCATTCCCTCATTAAATCAGAATGCTTCCCCTCTACTCAACTGGGAATTAGATACATTTTAGCTCATTTTATATTTATATAGCACTTACTAGAATCATTGGATCTGTAAAATATGTAAGCGTCTTACAGTTTAACAAAAGAAACAGCTAGTTGACATGAAGTTGTCTCTTGCTGTTTAGTAATTCAACTGTGCTGGTAAAAAATTATTTTTCTACCACTGAACTTTGCTGCAGGAAGGAAAGGAGGGTAGATTCAGGGCTGCAAATATCAGTTGTGTAGCTCACACTAAATTCACCTTTCAAAATACGTCCAGCAGAGTCACTTTGCACCGTTTTTACCTTGCCTTGAAAAGACCTATGGATCAGAGTCAGCGCCCCAGCTTTCCGATCTGCAGAGGGGGTACCATAAACTTCCCCAACCCATAATTTCTTCATCCTATAAAAATCATTGTCTCCTAAATGTGTTTCCTGTAACAACACAATGTCTGCCTTCAGCCTCTTTAAATGACGGAGTACAGACATGCGCTTGTTAGGGGAGCGCAACCCCTTAACATTCCATGAGATTATCCGCATAAAATATAGATAACGGGTTTATGTACACATAGACTAAACCGATTACAGTATATCAGCAGCATAACAGATACAAGGAGTGAGTGGAATCGTGACGTATAGTCACACCCACCGATTTTGATGGTAAATAATACACCCAGTGTACAAAGATAATAAGAAACAATCCAAGCAGAAAGAGCACAATACGCATAGTGGCTGTATGACCAAATAAAGTGAGTGCTTCCAGAAATAACAAAAGTAAAACAAAAGGGGACAAACAAGACAGCACAAGGGGGAAGACAGACAGTATATAAGGATGACTTTCCTTTTTTCCTCGCAAAGCAAAAACAACCGAACCAAGTCAGTAACATTGGTGATAGCAATACAATATCGTCAGAGGCAGGCTCACACCTCATTAAGCGGGAATCTTAGTGGTGCAGTTTCAAAAAGAAACATAATAAAAAAAAGGCCCTTTAAAGTAGGGTGTAGATCTTTCCAAATTATTTCGCCTTGGGCAGCGGCTCAGAACGGTGGGTGTCACGGATCCTCTTAGTGGATGGCGGCCCTGGGTGCCTGGATGATTTTGGAGAATACACTGGAAGCAATGAACGCTCCGTTGAGCGTGGTGGGGAAATAGAAGATGTATCAGATGGAGTGGAGGGTTGATCAGATAGTAGGGTATGCACCAAACTTTCTGCCTCCTCGGCCGAGGTAAGGGAATACTTGCGCCCCTGATCATCAGAAAAGTGGAGAACCGCTGGATAAGCCAGTGTAAAGCGCATTTTATGACGGTATAGTGTGGAACAAACTTGTTGAAACTGCGCCTTTTGTGGGATACTTCTGCAGAGTAGTCTGCAAATATGAGCAGAGAGGCACCCTCCAAGTGCAGACTGCGTTGGTTGCGAAAAGCTTGCAGTATGCGGGTTCTATTGGTGTAATAGGAATAGGCCACCAGTACTGGTCGAGGTTTAGACATTTCTTTGTGAACCGGACCCAGTCTATGAGCACGTTCGACCTTACAGGAATGTTGAAGACCCAGTAACTGCGGTATCACTGTAGAGCAGATTTCAAGTAACTGTGACGGTTTGACACTTTCTGGAAGGCCTACAACGCGCAGGTTATTGCGCCGGGACCTGTTTTCTAGGTCTTCTATTTTATCCTGTAGTGCTTGCGCTTTGGTCTCTAGCACGGAAATAACAGCTCTGGCAGAAGTAACATCATCCTCAAACAGAGTGATCCGCTGTTCAGCGTTATCTAATCTTTGAGACTGTTCCTTTAAATCCTTCCTTAAGGACTGTATTTCCTTTTGTACTGCAGTATCAATAGCTTCCTGTAATGTAGGCTTAAGTAATGCTGCCACTGCATCAGCTATTTGTGTAGGTTGGGAGAGATCAGAAAGATCAGCAGGGTGTACCTGTGAAGAGACAGCGGTGGATGCACGTGCAGAAGAGGACGCGGCGGCCATCTTGGAAGGAGTGGCCCGGATCTTATCCTTCTTGCCCATGGATTCCTGGCTTGCAGACAGAGGAGCGTTCCAGGAACCGGTCCATCCAGGCTTCCGGTAAGCCGAGGAGCTGCTGTGTGCGGGAGAGGAGCAAGTGTGCCGTTTTTTTATCGTGGGATCCCGGAGGTGAGTAGGAGCCGATTTCACATGCTGCCGGCTCACGAGGCGCCGCTAAATTCACCTTTAATGTCACTTTTAAAGCCCATCTTAAATTCTCCAATATTATTAGTACTGCTGTTCACCTTAAACTAGCAAACTACTTTTTTTTTAATTCTGTACACATTGCAAAGTTGTAGTTTTGGCACTCTTGGAGCAACATGGGCTAAGATGGAATTACACTTTAAGAGATCTGAATGTATTAAGAATCTAACTCAAATCATGTTTGGCCACTTTACTCAGCATTCCTGAGAGAGTGCTGTTTATTATGGGCTATTCCTGTGTGTAGTAAGACCATGCTGCCTTTCATCAGTGCTGTACTTTCCATTTAAAGGCAGGCTTTGTACTAAATTATGCATTATTAATTAATCCTAAACTACAAACTGTAAACTACATTCTACATTCAAATGCATGCCCATCTAGCATGACATTTAAGTATGGACATAAAGAGTAACACATTGCAATACGTAGTTAAAACATCCTTATTATGAAGAGTAACAAGAATTGCTTGTACTTGGTAGGGGGTATGTTGGACTGATGCAGAGTGTCCGCCAAGATCAGCTGCTTCTCTGCAGAATACTGCAAAACAAGTTAATAGACCCCCAAACAAGTTTCCAAGTTCCTGCCTGAAATTGAAAACCTGTGTAAAACTTTATAATCCTTTCTTCTTTTTTTAGCATTACTATCACCAAACACAGCTGCTTTTTACATTGTTCATGGTTGCTAAAGCAAAGCTCTATCTCCTCATGGTTGTATATCCCTGTCTTGTTCACTTTTAAATATTACTACTATTAAACACGGTAGATTATAAGGTGCTTTACGGTAGCTAAAGCAGATCTTTACTATCATCAAACACAGCAGGTTAAAAATGCTTCAAAGCCACTAAAGTAGAGCTCTACCCCCTCATGGTTGCATACCCCTGACTTCTCATTTTAGAATCACTATCATCAAACGTTTTAGATCTTAAGGTGCTTTATTGATAGCTCCACCTCTCCATGGTTGCTCATCTCTGGTTTCTTCTTGTTTTAGGATTGCTACAAACAAACAAGATAGATTGTAAGGTTCTTCATGATAGCTAAAGCATATCTGTACCTCCCCATGGTTGCATACCCTTGGTTCTTCTCATTTTAAGATTACTGACATCAAAAAAGGTAGAAATTAGGGTAGAAATTTAGCCAAAGCAGATCCCTACACCCCCCATGGTAGCTTATTCTTGGTTTCTTCTCTTTTTAGGATTGCCACCACCAAACGAGATATATTGTAAGGTGCTTCATGGTAGCTAAAGCAGATCTCCACCTCCCCATGGTTGCCTATCCCTGACTTCTTCCGATTTTAGGATCACTATCATCAAACATTTTAGATATTAAGGTGCTATATTGATATCTCCACCTCTCCATGGTTGCTCATCTCTGATTTCTTCTCGTTTTAGGATTGCTACAAACAAACAAGATAGATTGTAAGTTGCTTCATGATAGCTAAAGCATAAAATAAGTCAGAAATTAAGGTGCTTCATAGAAGCCAAAGTAGATCCCTACCCCCCATGGTTGCTTATTTTTGGTTTCTTTTCTTTTTAGGATTGCTACCACCAAACAAGATAAGATTGTAAGGTGCTTCATGGTAGGTAGCTAAAGCATATCTCTACCTCCCAATGGCTACCTACCTCTTTCTTCTTCTCATTTTATGATTACTACTATCAAACACGGTAGGTCTTAAGATGCTTCATTGTAGTTAAAACAAATCTCTACCTCCCCATGGTTACCTACCCCTTTATTCTTCTCATTTTAGGATTACTGCCATCAATCACGTAAGATCTTAAGGTGCTTCATGGTAACTAAACCAGAATGCTACCTTGGTTGCCTACCCCTGGCTTGTTCTCATTTTAGGATTACAACCTCCAAACATTATAGATCTCAAGGTGATTCACGCTAAGTAAAGCAGAACTATTCATGGTTTCCTACTCATGGCTATTCAACCCTGTTTTAAAGTTACAGAAAAAATGTACTGCAGCCTATGTTCCTGTACTTGGGCCCCAACAATTTATTAAATCAATATCAGTCCATAAATAATATTGCTTTAACGGCTTTAGCAAAGTTAGGTCATGTGCACAGATGTGGGCTATTCTGCTTAGTATGAGTGTGCATAGTATAACTTGTAATTGTTGTAATTTCTGAAGACAATATCTCATATGAATGAGACTCTGCAGACCTCTAGTTAGGACATACGTCAGTAATCTGTGTCTAGCTTGGAAAGAAACAGCCTTCCTGTATATAGAATGACTGGCCCAATGTGCTCTGTTCATGAACTTTACTGTAATGCAACACTTGCATGTTTCAGTCAGCTCCATACACTCCATACATACCTACTTACCTGCAGCACTGCTCTGTAATAATCTACAGTTGTCTTTCTTCTTCATAATAAACCTTTTTGGAAAGAAAAAAGGGCTTTTGCCACATTCTACATAAGGGTGTGTGTGTGGAAACTGTAATAGTTACTGGTTCCTTTTTTTGGAAAGACAGGTTATAAATCTGTCCCAACTTTGTGTCATACACTTTTCACTCAGGTCTAAAAAAGATGCAATAGAAGCCACTTGTACTTGGAGTTTGGATTACTGATCTGAACAGTAGCATTAGATACACATTAGCTGAATATGGCAAAATCTACCGTTCTAAGAAGGGCAGCATCACAAGAGATCTGGTAAGTTAGGTTTGTGTGATGATCTGCTTAATTTCTTCTGACAAGGAAGATATGAAAACAGGTAACTTAATAATCCCCAATATTTTCGTAAATTTTTAAAGATGCACTGAATTGCAGCTCTTACTGATTCATAATAAAAGGATCGTTTAGTTGTCTAAAGATATTTTTCAGAACTGTCACACACGTCCGCATACAGTAGGTGCTTCACCATAAGTATATGTTCTCTCCCAAATATAGTTAGTTCTTCCTTGGCAGTCCAAACACAGAACACCAGTCTAAACTTCTAATTGACCCAGGTAAATCAGCTGAGAGGGACAAACAATTTAAGCCCGGGCCTTAGTCCAGAACATCGGGCAAATACTAAAAATGAGGGTGTGTTGTACAGAATTTGTGGACCTATGAGAACAGTACATTGCTCTTGGCCCCCAGCACTTTTAGGGTGCCAAGTTTAAGACTTTACTGCCCCACTGGATGTTGCACAGTTTAATAGTTTTAGCAGGTCTCCACCTTACCAAGGTTGCCAACTCCTGGCTCTAGTTGCAAAGTCTGGCCATTTGCCAATAAGTGGGCTAGTACAAGTTACAAGCAAAGTGGCTTTTCATACACAGCTCAATAAATGTGTAGTTTGTAGACTAGATTTCTGAAATACTCATTGTACCTTTATCTTCCAAACGTATAGGCAGTACAATTTAGACAGAACTCTGTATAATATTTCGGAACATTTTGCTATTTTATTGTACAGACTTTGCTTAGCAATATCAAATGCACAATACAGTCACAGCTGGGATGCCTTGTAAAACACATGCAAGGAAGTGCTAAGCTACTACAGATTGCCATGAATGACAAAGATGATTTCCATGCATGTTTTCTGTACAAGATTTTCCATGCCGTGACATGAGAGAATGAAGTCATACTCACAGGCTCGGAATCCATGCTCCCCATTGTTCCTGGCGACCTCGTCACTGTAGACAGTGGTCATGTTCCCTTTTTCACACTGGTTCGTGCAGCGGTCCCCCACGCAGTGAACACGGCAGATCATGGGTGTGAACATGACTCTGACCCTCTCCACCTGTCCAGAGGCTGGCATCCACCCCAAGCAACAAAGAGACACAGAAAGGAAAATCAGTCTTCTATCCATTTTGAGTGCTCACTCCCAGAGGCCCCGATGGATTGCTAGCTCTTGGGGGCCTCAGGGAGTGGGTTTAGTTTTCTTCTTTGATGCTACGTAAGTTTTAAGGATTGCTTGTTTTTTAAACTCCTCCTGCTTCTCACGTAGAAGAAGGGAAGGAAAAAGGGGGAGAATTGGGGGGAAATTCGTTTGCTACTCCTATGGGGTCTGGTGTTGTTGGAATCCCCTCACACAGGAGAGCACAGAGCTGGACTGAGTGATACTCTCACTGTACTACAGCAAAGAAAGTCAGAAATTAAAAAAAAAAGGGAGAGAGTGAGAGAGAGGACGGATGAGGGGAGTGACATTAAGCAAGAACGGTTACACAGCATGCTGGCTACAATATGAAATGTGGATCAACTAATTAAAAACAGTCACTGGGCAGTGATCCAACAACAATGTTTACAAGGGTATACCGTCAGCCATTAGTAGGGCTCACTTTAACCCCGTTCACTCCCTGCTCCAAATATTTATATACAGTCAGGATACAGGGAATAACTAAGGTAACAGGACTGAGCTCTACGATGACTGCATACCAAGACAATTGTTAAAAATACATCCTACACCTGCTTCCTAAGGTATAAATACAAAAATAGTCACCCAATTACCATAAGCAAAGCTTACAGGAGCAATGGCATACAGCTATAGGTATACAATAAGTCAATGGTAATAATATACTACAAAAGTAACAAAGCTTATCGATCACATTATAAAACATCACATTGCCAAAGTGCAGTAAGACAAAAGCTACAACAACCAATTGAAGTTCTTCACTTACCTGACAATGGAAATATTATATTTGATTGGTTGGTATGGGTGACATACACTTCACTTTTCATTTCTCCCCTACCCACTGTCTTACAAAGCAAAATGTATTCATGCAAATATAGGTATATACATGAAAAATCCTGAAAACATTTAGTGAGTAGTGATGGTACTGCTTATAATTGCATAAATATTACCATAAAAATGTAAAAAAACAAAACGTTTTGAAAATATCAGCATTAGGTACTTGGTAAAACCAAAAATAATAACGTGATGAACAATACATCGCTGGCAACATTTTCTCTGAACAAGAAAACTGACCAGCAGCAGAACTAATTGGCATAAGGTCTCAAAACTTATATATATAAGTTTTTATTGCCACTTATCATTTTATTGTATTCATCTTATATATATATATATATATATATATATATATATATATATATATATCAGTGTTCTAATTTGGATAGTAATTGTATGTAAAATATCATATACCATCACCTTTTGGGTGTCAAGACAGTCCAAATTGGGCAATGTGTATTTAGCCATCAATCGGGATAATGACATCCCAATGGTAGATTAATTTACAGTAATTTTTGCTCCTTCTGTACAGATTCCAAATGTATAGGCCGCTATAAATACAGTATGTATAACTATTTGATGTCTTATACAACACTTTTTTAAATTATTGTGTATACTATTTTGAAAAGGCATTATAAAGAAAACTAGTGCTGAGAAAATCGGTTGTGTGTATTATTTATCATGGACCATATTACTAGGGGTAAAGAAAAGAGTAGATCCTTTGTCTATATACCTTGTGCTAAAAAGATACTCTTTCTAATCTCAAAAAAATTGAAGGTATGTTTAATCAGTTTTGTTTTGTATATGAATTCTACATGGTCCCTGTTGGTGTGATAGGGATGCAGCTTTTCTTTGCCTTTGTTCTGAAAGGTGTCCCTCTGTTCCATTTAATAGAGTTGATAGGTTCTGCCTCCTCCAGTTATGTCTATGAACTCTGGTTTCTCAACCAGGGTTCCTCCAGAAGTTACTAGGAGTTTCGTGAGCCATGAGCAATTTGTGACTCTCGTCAGTTACCACTGACACCAATGATCTTTTTGGCTAACTGTACAGGTGACATGCATTAAACAGGCCAGTATTGTAAGAGGAATACATTTCAATGACAACCAAGCTAATAGTAATTTATATTAGGGGTTCCCTAAAATCTAAAAGTTAATTTAAGGGTTCCCCCATGAATAAAAGGTTGATGAAGGCTGCTCTAGAGCAAGGGACTTCATTTCCAGCCTTAAGAGTCACATATAGGCCACATTCCTGACTCTTTGCAAACCATTCTATACTTCATTTACTGCCACTTGTTATAGAAATAATCGCAATGTGTGCAGGTCCTGGCCTTTCTATGGCTGTTGTTGAGGACCCTTACTTGTAACCTCTCATGTACCAGTGAAGTTATGGAAAATCTTCAATCACAGATTGACTATTTATAGTAAAAGATCCATGTGTAAAAGTCCAAGTTCCTTAACTGTAGGAATGAAGTAGGGGTGATGTAACATCTAAGGCCCAGTTAGGCTACAAGGACCTCACAGCTGCAGCATATTTGGTGCCCATTGCCGTCACGCTATTACCGTACAATTGTATAATTTACCCTGTTCTCCTTTATGGAATTGTATTGTTGAGGAGCCCATTGAAATGGTAAATAAATATCTAAAAAAAACTCCTAGAGGTTTTTAGTTGAGGCTCAGAGTGGGAGACATAACATTTTCGTATATTTATAACCCTGTCAGAGAAAGTATTATTTTTCTATTCACGCATTTCCAGTAAGCCAATAAAGCAAACAGTCTCTCCGGAGTCTTCATAGCCACCTCATAAAGTCAGATCCTCAGAACTGTTTTCTGCTATTTGCATGATAGTCTGTGGTGAACACTTTCATATATAATATCCACCCAAAAGGACTATAAGGGGAAATAAAACAAGTTTCTGATGTATATCCTAAATAACAGTGATCAACGAGGTTGCTTTATGAGAACTGTGTAAACAGTATCCAGCAAAATGTGTTCCCCGTCCCTACTGGAATTTACTTTTGAATACAGCAAAAATGGATACTGGATAGTGAAACCAGAACATTTAGCTCAAATGGAAAACCTGATTTTTCAAGACTAGGGTAGAGGAGGTATTTCTACTAAAATCAGAAGCAGCAGAAAAGATCCAGCAGGGAATGACTCCCTGGCCCTGATTTACTAAAGCTCTCCAAGGCTGGAGAGAATACGCGTTCTTCAGTGAAGCTGAGTGATCTAAAAAACCTGGAATGGATTTCCTAAAATCATTTGCTATTTACTAGCAAATGTTTTGAATCCGGAACCAGATCCATTCCAGCTTCACTGATCAAAGTGTATTCTCTCCAGCCTTAGAGAACTTTAATAAATCAGGGCCCCTGTTTCACTTCACCAACAAAAGAAGAGTTTCAGTGGAGTTTTACTTTGTATTGGAATATCTGAAGTGTAGCACAAAGTTATACCTACAGACAGCAATGCAGAAGAAAACTGAAATGTCATATCCATGTCTTTTAATTTAATGTAGCTAGCTCAATATTAAATCTTATAAAAAGATCATAGATAGGTTGAACAGAACAACAGGTACACAAAATCTTACAGTTTTTTTTCTCTAGAAAGTTGCCACAGCTTAAAAAACAAAACAAGTACAAAATTAAAACTAGGAAGCAGGAAAGGAAAAATCAAGAAAGGTCTTTAATGCAGAAGGGACAGGCTACGTCTATTCTGCAATAAAACAAACATACCTGGTTTGTAATAATTTAGGTAATCTCACTTTTTTCTGCTCCAGCAGTGGCATCTTCATCTGCACCTTTTGCAAATTTGGGATCTTCAGCCATTTTCATTTTCCAGGCCAGAGTGATATAATTCCTGCACATGCAAATTAGGACCTCACGCATTTCCAGCAGCCAGCTTTGCCAGGATCATACACTGTGTGTACAGTCACAGTATACAGCTGTGCATGTGTTGTAATAAAGAAGATTGCAAATAGGCAGGTAAGTTTGTTTTCCTGAAGAAAGGGCTTAGCCTATTTTTTTCTGAAATAAAGAACCCACCAGTTTTATTAGGAAAACTCAGATAATTGTAATGCTGTATTAAGGACTCTTGCTCCCTGTGTGAAAGCAGTGGTCAATGTGCAGAGGTCTGACACTCCTGTCCTAATGAGTCAGAAATAACTCTGCAATCAGCAAATCACATTTTTTTTATAGTGAGTAGTAGCTCCAGCTTTGACTTGGGCAGGGACCTGTTAGACCTCGGTAGAAGGTCTACAGGTATTCCCTGGGATACATATGAGATAGGGACTGTAGGTTTGTTCTTAAGTTGAATTTGTATGTAAGTCCGAACGGGTACATTATTTTAATAAATACAATTAGGACAGATATTTGTTTTAACATAGTATGAGGCAGCGTGGTGTCAGTTACTGTAAAAATTTATCAATGTGAGTTAATCACAAACAAAGCAGAAAAAAAACATTATGGAGCCTGGACATTCATTAACTTCTGGAACAAGCTGTGCTTTGATATGCAAAAAGAAACAACTGCAGAGTTTGTCTTGGTCATTAAAGAGTTACAAGATGTTACAGATCTTCTAAGCTCTTAAGATCACCCACAACCTCCGCTGTGTTTAGCAAAAGATTTCTTCTGCAAGTCATGCAAACAGCCTCCTCTTCCCCATCAAACCTCCATCCTCCGCATGAGCAAGCAGGGAATCTTCCGTTCGTATCTAGGAGTCATCCATATGTCAGATGTCCTTAACTCGGGGACTACCTGTACTGCTTTCACATTGAGCAAGGGTCTTTGCAGGCAGGGAATAGACTTTCTTACTCAGGCTGTGGCTGTTCTCTACTAATAGGGCATTAAACATCTTTTAGTTTAGTGCACATAAAACATTTTTAACTAATCTAAACCAGAAGTTTAGTTTGGAAACTTGTTGATAAAGAAATACAGACTACCTTTATATAAAAAATTATTTACGGTAATTTATGAATTTATAATTTATTATGAACAATATTGCTGGTCAGGAGCTTCAAATTTACTGTGACTTTACTTGCTGCATACTCATACCAGGTCAGTGGCTGAAAAATTATTTGAGGCTACGACAACTAGTATTATGAGAAGGAGTTCAGCATGTGTATTTCTCTCAGCACACGCTTCCTCCAATGCTGATATGTTAATTTATCAGTCTGGATGGAAGGGGAAGTTGTGTAAGGTGGGGACCTCTGTATGTTGTTATACAGAAGAGTCTACCAAAATGTTAATTAGCCTGGAAAACCTTTTCATTACATTACTGAAAGCAGTACTGTTCTTTCATGTGACCTAAAACTTGGCCTGTCCTTAAATCTTTCATCAGTGTCACAGTAAACCCTAAAGTATATAAAGAACAGTGAGTGGAATGAGCTACAAGGTGATGTATTAATGGAAGAATCCACATACCTGGATGAAAACAGAACCACTCACTGGCTAAGCTTTGCCCCCTAGGTGACTCAACAGGGAAAGTATAATAAGCACAAGCTATATAATAAGTTTGGTCTTAACCAGGATGGTCTAGCAAAGCTGGAATAGATTAATTTAAAGTGATTTGCTATTTTTATAGCAAATGTTTTCACTCCTGGACCAGATCCATTCCAGGTTTGCTGGATCACCCAGGTTCGCTGATGAAAGTGTATATTCTCCAGTTTTGGAGAGTTTTAATAAATTAGACCCATTGCTCCTGGAGGCCTGGTCTTTGTCCATATGATCTGTGGAAAACTATAGTCTTGTATTAATGTTCTTTTTGGTCAGAATAGAACTGCAACACCTCTTGCAACTTTAGGTGTTGCAATCTCTATCTAATTGTAGACATTTGTACTTTTAACATCAACCGTTGTGAGAGTTACTTGCAGATCCAGCAATATACTTTTGGTATCATTGGTGATTTTAAATCAGACAGTCGGCTCCTGACCTGAATTTGCTGAGCCTACCTGTCCTGGACACATCTACAGACATTCAAAATCTACATCACTTATTTAATTTGATTCTTTTTTTTTCTTTTCTACACATTATTTTCTTTAAAGTGAAATGAATCACCTAAATCATTTTGGTGATCTTTTCTAAATCTCTTACTGAATTTATAGGAATCTACAACCTTCTCTCTAAGGCCTTAAAGAACTCTTTTGATCTTGGTATGATGACACCACACACATCAATATCAAAGAGAACACTGGACCCTAGATATCTGATGTTTAAACAAGGGAGGTTCCATCAGCAAGCTTCCTAAGGTGTTGTTTTATTTGGAACACCTGATTGTAATTTATTAGATTTGAAGTGATGGTACATATATGGGATATACTACATTTTTCCTATATTTAGATGAATATATATTATATATAAGCTCAAGTATAACACTTTTACCAATAGACACTGTTTGAATGACAATCTAATGTATGCCTGTTTAAATATGCTGGAAAACTCCACCATGTGGTGTACTTACTTTTGCATATGATTGTATAATTCATTTTGCATACATTTATACCAAATAATGTGTAACTATATTGATCACTGTTAGATAATATTTCTCACAGAGATCACAGTTCTCCCATGACAATGCTTTCATTCTTTTATATCAGAAGGTCACTTCCATTGTTTTTCAGACATTATTCAAGATAAGCATCTACGTTTCAGGCTAAGGCTGATGTTAGATGAATCTGATATGTGTTTAGTGGTCACCCAATGTTTTTCATAGATCCATTCTGACAGATCTATGAACAACTGATGGAGAACGACAGCTATACAAGTCAAGAGAGGACAGGACAGTGGGATGCCACTCACTCGTTATCTCCCCTCGCCTATCCATAGAACAGAACAGAGCTGTGTGTATCTGTCACATTTTTGTTACTGGAAAAATGATTTCCTGTGATGAAAATTGCATGTGTGTACGCAGCCTGGACGTCAGATGATTGTCGCTGGAAATGATCTTTCATTGTAGTTTGCAGTGACAGATGAATAGACGAGCACTATACACAAAGCACCATTCTGTTTAATAGACAGTCACCCCGCTATACTTTCCTCCATAGAAGTGCATCGGTCATTCCAGATAGGTTGTTAGATTTGCACCCGAGACAAGCACAACTGTTCCTCTAGAGCGAGTCATCTGACGTGTATATAAGTTACACTATACACATAAGCAATTTTTTTTTCAGATTGATTTACAATTCAATAAAGTCATCTGATCTGATGTCAGTCTAAGGTAAAATGAGCTTTTGACCGACCAAGCAATTTTCTGCTCCTGAATGAGCTGTAAAGTAATAAGCAGAGTTGATCGATCTAAACATCATGATCATGTGATGTAAAATAACTTTGTGTTTGTATTGCACCTGAGGGACATGGATGTCTTGTAAAGGGAATTCACTATGTTTTTCTATATGGCCATGGAATTCTGTGTTGTGAACAGTAACATATCATTAAGTTTCCACATGTTGACTAGTAGACTACATATTACGTTTGCCAGTTCCCTTCACAAATCCAAAGTGACAAATCATACAGATTGTTATACACACATGTGAAGTTTTGCAGCTTCCAACTTGATCAATGTCTGATGGAAAAATCCATTGGATCAGTCATTTCATTGCAAAACGTAGCAGTGGATCTGCACTTGTGTATCTGTCCTAGAATGTTGTATCCAAATCCTTAGAGCAGGTTCCCACCTGCCCATATACTGCCCGTTTTTGTGTGACTTTATGTGGCTGGCACTTTGCACAACAGCACTGGTTCAAACGAGCATTTGCACATGTGACTGCTGGCGGCAGCTCCCATTCATTCCCTATGGGGTTGCTGCATATGCTACATATAGCGGCTACATATAAGGCATGCACAATTATTGGCTATATTCAAAAATTATCTGCCCAGTTTTGCCGCCTTACATCCTGTGACTTGCTATAAAGTTAAAATGTTGCAGACTGATCCCTGGAATAGGTAATGCTTGGACATGCCTGCAGCAGACTGATGACATAACTGCAGCCTAGACCAAGTAACTTTCTTGGAGTGATATACAGCTTTTATGCTGTTTATGTATATTGTGACCTGTCAGGGACATGTTCCTGAAAGGTTTGCCACACAGGGAGTGCATTGCATTAACAGTCTGACTCATAGATTTGCACTGTGAAAAGCAGCAGTAAAGCACAACCACTGTAAAGCACTACAGAGACTGCACATGTAATGTAGAAACATGGCACGGCATGCTCCTATGTACAAATGCTAATCTATATGTAGCAATGAAATTTCTAAAACTTAAAATCCCAAATGTAATGATTATTTACATTAAGCATATTTCCTTTTCATTTCTAGTTAACAAAATAATTGGAAAGTTGATGATTTACTGCTAAAATTAAAATGTCCATTGACTTATATAATGTGTTTAGGACTGAGCAGCGGGCGTAAGATTATGATAGACAGATGTTTACAGACATAACAACCTGTCCTGGTTAAGCTCAGGATTGTGGACTTTCAGGAATAAAGGGACCTTTTGATGTCTTAAGAATCAATCCCAGGAGATCTCATTTACTGCTTAGTGCCAAATTATATGTTTGTCATGCCCCCCGGGTCCTGGCGTCACATCACTTGAGTTAATGTTACCTTCTGCGTGCCAGGCAACAGTCTCACATCCGCTGTCCCTCATCAACAAACAGCAGCTGAATGTCAGGTCCCAAATGTCTCCTGACAAGCAGCTGGCCTGATTCATTATTGCGGCTCTGCCACAAGTGTTAGCTATTATCCTATCTGGGAACACGGGCCAGCCAAACTGTGAAGTCATACAGTACAACATGCGGGATGACTTCACTGTTCTGCCCTGCGCACGCCTTACAAGTTCTCTTTCATTGGCACCAGGGCACAGGCTGATGCATGGATGAATGGGAGATGCTAGTGATGTCAGCCCTTTAACTGCTTAGTTTAAAACTTGCTTGGAAAGACAATCAAGAATAGGGGAATACATACTTATGTGTCCCACATGGATAAAAATATTTATATGTAATGCTTTTTTTCTGTGACTGCCTTGAATGGTATATATAGAACAAAGAAGGAAATCCATATGTTCTGTATGGAAATAATATCTTCATGTCCCCACTGGGGATAAAAGGATTTATGACCATTCTAATATTGGAAGCATAGGAGTTCTCAGCTTTTGCATACTTCTATGAGGTCTAGTGTAGGGCAGTTTTTATTAGCTTTCTGCATTCTATTTATCTCCTTGCAGGTGACTGTGAGCCATAGTCGGGTAAGAGGAAGCCATCCGAAGAACTGAAGGCCAAAGGATGGGGGACAGGGAATGCCAAAAAGGACATAGAGCTGTTCCAATGGGCAGAATTAAATTGTCCTTATGTGACAAAATACTATGTGTGACATAAAAGGGCTGGGAATTGTTGCACTTCCTCAAGGAAGGGCCTGAGCTGACATTCAGGGTGCCAACTGTATCATCTGCTAATGCAGTGTTTCTTGACCATTTTTACATGGGGAACCCTTGTTATAACTTTCAAGTCTTAAGGAACCCCTTCTATAAATTATAATTAGTGTATTCACAGCTCACAAGTATATTGGTGTGTTGGTCAATAGGAAGAATGCTGAACGCTGGGAAGCATTTCACAGTTAACAGATTATCAAAAAGATCATTGGTGATCACAACCCCTGACAACCTTTGGAGGTACTCCAGGGTTGCATTGAACCCAAGTTGTGAAACACTACTAATATGTTGGTACAAATCTGATATTATTAGAGTGACTTTGTTGCTAACTACTATGTTTGGATTCTTTATTTTGCTTGATTGGTTCATTTGCCAACCTCAGTGTAAGCTCCATTTTCATCTTTCTCCCAATACAATAGACCTTGTCACTTGCACAGTAGTTCTCGGAATTGCATAAGGCAGGAACAATTGAAAACTCCAAAACCTTTTCTTCCAGGGAGTTCCAAAATGCACCATCTCTTAACTCTCAACTCCTAATACTTAACCTAGTCTTTACTGTATAATGGGACTTTATTTCCCTCAAACACTTAAAGCAGACCTAACCTCAAAAAACAAAAAGACATCAGGAGGTATAACTAACTGGCAAAAAAAAAAAAAAATAAATCCCTGACTCCTCTATTGTATGGAGCTATGGTGCTGCACAAAGAGCCAGCCACTGGAGACAATATAACTCTTGTGCATGTGTGGCCATCCTATGGCTGGAGAAGACTTCTTTGAAGCCAGTGGCAAAGAGGGTGCCTTCCAAGGATGCATCAATGACAGATCCTGGACCTCATCACTGCAGAACAGCTGCACATGGGTAAGTATGTGGCAAAGTTAGCAAGTATGCTGTATGCTGTGCATACTTGCTGATTATGGCAGAAGCTCACTACCAACCGAGTTTAATTCTACTTTAACATTTAACCTAAAACTTACAATTTACCTGACCCAAAACTACACCCATAGGTGTAGACTTCAGTCATCCATGGCTCCCATCTGTGCTCAATCAATAAAAAACAGCTATTCTAGATCAACATTTAATGATTTTTGCAGTCAAAAATGATCAAAAAACCTTCAGATTTTATTTGACTTGATGCTAATATTGTGCTGAATATCTTAACCTGTATATATGTTGCATAATTAATAATTGTAGCAATTATCCCCCCTAAAACTCCTGAACTTAGCACTCACCTTATGTATTTAAACCTAGGGGAAATAAAGCATATTAAACTGCAGCTTACCAGTCAGTAAATGTGGTGTCTGAGCTAGTTTCCCTTTTTTAGGTATTTTTTTTAGTTTTAATTTTCACCTGGCATTTTAAAGTTCCTCCCTAAAGTAACAACATTCACTCATTTTACTGTTACTCACTGTACAGTATCTATAAAGAGAAGGACCGTATAAACCTCTTCTTGTCTTCTACTTACAAAGAGGGAAGGGAATCTGCAGTCCTGAGAACAAAGATATATGGAGGCCCACAGCAATAAAAACAATAGGCAGAGGGGCCTGGCCCAGGGAGGCTAAGGGTTATTATTATTATAGTATTTATATAGCGCTGACATAATACGTAGCGCTTTACTATGGACTTTAAAGTCCATAGTCATGTCACTAGCTGCCCTCATAGGGGCTCATAATCTGATGTCCCTACCATAGTTATATGTTTTTAATGCAGTCTAAGGTCAATTTGGGGGCCATGTTTTGAAATGTGGGAAGAAACCTGAGTACTCAGAGGAAACCCACGCAAACATAGGGAGAACCTGCAAACTCCATGATAGTGTCCTAGCTGAGATTCAAACCTGGGACCTAGCGCTGCAAAGACAAGAGTGCTAACCTCTGAGCTACCATGGTGCCCACATTAAGGGTAAAGGAGAATTGGAAATGGTTAGGGAGGGGAAGAGAAGGTGATTGGTTAGAAGCTATAGGAGAGTGTAGCAAAGGAAAGGGTAAATAGGGATGGATTGGAATTAGAATTGGAAGTAGGATTTTGGGAAGAAAAAGTTTCCACCCACCCATTCCTTTAGCAGGAAAAAGGGGTTGTATTGGTTGGGGCAGTTGGGGTCTTGGAAGGCCGGGCTCCGGTTCAGTAACAAGTGGAAAATCTTGATATGGGGGATCCTTGTTGGTGGGGTCCCCCTGAGGCGGTGCCAGGTGGCTAGGGTCCAGTGTGGTGATGTTTGCGGAATGGAAATCCTGTCGTTTTGTGGACTTTACTTTCAGAGACCTGTTGCCTGGTTGTTTGAGTTTAAAACAGGGAGGTCGGGGGGTTTACACGGTAGGAGATATAGTTTTTTTAATGGTAAATGGGTAAACTGTTATTTATGTTATGTTAATGTTTGCCTGGTTTATAAGAAGTATAAAAGTTATTGTTATTTATTTTTGGAAAAGGGGTATTTATTTAATAAACTGCTGCTTGCCAGCCAATTTAAGTCCAAGTATGTGTGGGAGTGTTTTTAGAGGTGGGGATGGGTTGGTAAACAGGTGGGAGCGGAAGGTTTGTGGTAAAAGGGGGAAGAAGGGGTAACGGTCTGAGCTAACCTGATCATGATAAGAGTAAAATGAAGCTAATGTTTTTTTCATGCTGAACTTTTGTGGTTAATTGCATTTAGCTGCCCCTAAAAATGGTTATCTGTAGAATGAATTATTCAGTTTTTCAGGCGTTTGCTTGCAACAGCATTGCCACACCGGTTTTCCAGATGTAATTTGTAGCACGCTTGTTTTTTCAGATGCGTCTAAAAGTTGTTAACAGTTCAAAATGAAACCCTTCTATATTTTAAAAAAGCAGCACTTCCAACTGCAAGCAAAAGCCTGCACAACTGTTTGCAAATGTCAAGTTACCGCCTATCACCTCTCCCAGGCACTGCACAGTTTTTACCATTAGTCTGAAGTCTAGCAGAATTAAAAGATATTCCTTGCACTTATTGAATAGATATAAGAAAATGTTCCCAATGGTATGCTAAACAGACCAAAAGGGACCAGATAAAATAAGGTAACTGTTATGGTTTCCAGACACTTTAAACCCTATACCTAACAATAGCCTGTAGAATCCTTACCTAATCATGTGCTGGGAGTGCAAAGCAATGACTGCACATAAAACTAACCATGGCACCTTCCCAGCAGAATTTAAAGGGCACTCGATAACTTCCACCTTGTCTTAGGAAAATCAATAGTGATCAGCTAACTACTTTATTCTTTTCTTAGAGTAGGTTTGGGTAGGGGTTGTGAGGGAGGGCTTACAGACTATTGTTCCATCATCTGACTATAAATAAGGCAAATATACATTTATGTCTAGAAGACCCTCAAGTAGTGTGTCTCACCATATGTCTTGTACATGGCGACAGGTCCCCTTTAGGGAAGGCTTTCAGTATAAATACAGATGTTCAATATTTACAATCTCTTCCCTGATTTCTCATTAGTTTGCTCTGTAACTCACATTCAATTCATCAGTTGTTCTTTGAAGTGACACGTTCAGCTCCCACACTCGAATATTCCATTTCCAAAAGCCTGGTTAGAACATCTTCTACCTCACCTGCAAACCCAAGACTGCTCACCACCAGCTCTGTGGCTTATGTTGACACAAGGGTGTAATTCACAATTCTCTTTAAACTAATTTCCAATGTTGCCTTTAAAAGCAAAATGCTCCACATGTGGACATCAGTACATGCAATAAGTGGCCACAGAGAGGTAATAACCTGAATGGGGTGGGAGAAAAGTTTTTGTCTGTCATCAGCCAGGTTTAATGGAATTCTGCAGGAAATTCATATCAATCTGAATAGTGTTTTTTTTTCTGCTGGGCGTTTTCAGACCTCAGTCCTGGGAGCAGACAGAAAAAAACAAAGACAGGACACAGATTGGCGCTTAACTCTGCATTCACTTCTAGGTTGCTGATAAGGCCGAGGTCACACGTACATGTTCCCTGGATATGCATATCCTTTGTGTATGATATACCCCTACAGAAACCCTCTTCGCTTTACTGGGCACAAATCTGTACCATGTGCAAGATGCCACATTCATTCTTCTGGGCAAATATTGTGCCTGGCTCTTGTAATTAACCTTTTTTGTCCTTTACTGCCAAAAATATTCTGGCTGACTACATTACCTACTGGTCTCTATTATCTCTGAGGGACTCCAGTAGTGAGATGTTTCAGTCCCAGTTCCTGAACCTCAACTTTGCAGTGGGTCCTGCTACAGAATCGGATGATCTCGCTACTTAGTATCCACTTTCCCAAGCTTAAAATCATAATACAGATACCCAATACCAGTATGGTGAGTGGAGCCCCTTGATAGATGTGAAGACCCATGGACAAAAGCATTGAGACCTCATCACTGGAATCCCTGCGGCTCTCAAACATTTTACTCCGCTGTTCACTAAAAATTAAGATTTTAGTAAAGCAGAACTCCAAGCCTGTGATATAAACATTTCTGCTAGTCAGTAAAACGCCTTTGTTACTGCTTTTTGGTTAACTCCCTGCACACTGAACATACTGTAAGTGATGATGATGATAATGACTTAAGATAGGTTCAGATTTGCTGCAGGAACAAGTGTTCCCATGCTGCTCCCCACAACTGGCACCTTGCCAGCCTTTTGGCCACCTGCACCACTCTACTGATTCCTAGGGAACCAGCATTTACCTATTTTACAACGAGCAGTACAAAACCGATTGCCGTCACACCCTGTCACCCTCATTGGTTCTCAACTTTAAGCCTTTTATCCAGAGTTATGCTTTAAACTTTTACAGAAGGTAAAGGTATTTTGTACAGTTGTCTCACACCCACCATTACGTATTCATCTTTCCTTTCTCCCACTACTCCATTCAACATCAGGGTAATAAGCTTACACAGGGCTGGATGTTCCCAACCTCATTAATAGGAATTGATCCAATCACCAAGCCTCAGAATTGACACGAGGGTAATTCATGAATTTTTTTGTCTGTTAATACGTTTTTCGCTCACATTGGCTCAACTAAATAAAGTACCTGTGATCCTAATGTACTCATGTAATGAGTAAACCACAGGTTAGCTTTAAGGTTAGAAAGGTTATTAGTATTTATAGAATTAGCGTTAGAGTTAATCAAAAAGGAGAATGTGCAATATTGCTGGAAAAAAAAACATTCTATGTTAAATTAACAATCTTCCCGTATTGTGCATGCAATGCGATCACTACTCAGCAACAGCATGTTTTCAGGATAATATACTTCTGTCGAAATCATCAGTGTACTGTACTTAAAAGAACATTTCCTACCATACCACTCATTACATGGAAAGTTACATGAAGTCGTTGATTGCTCCACATTCTACAAAATTCACAATGTATACCATGGTTGACCATACACTCGTCCTTTAGATCTACCATTGACTATATAGTAACAGGCTGTCTGATTTAATACTAATTGAAGGATTGTTTACAATTGTCTTCTTATTACATAATTAACAATATCTGTAAATCAGATTGTAAAGTTTCTGGACAGCTTTAGAGAGAACCCAAACCTGCTACATGATAGAAAGATTTCCCATTACTTATTAGGGAGAAACACAAAAACAAAACTCATCTTAGTATTGTATTGTTAGAATTTCTGTTTTAATGGTATTTATATACTTTTCCTATCTATCCTTTCCTGTCCTGGTGACAACTGATTCTTCAATTTCCTGCTTTGGTGTCTTATGGACAAGTGAGGGAATGTTCCCACAAAAGAATAGAAATCTGACAAAAATTTTAACTCTTCCTTTCTATTGACAAATGAACATTAGATCCATATAAACGGCCTAAAAGTAATATATTTCCTGAAAATAAGTTACTTTGGGCTCTCTAAAGTGCTGGCCATATATCTAAGAGTCTAGATGCCCTATCATGTCATCCTGGATTTGGATCAAAGTTCAGATAGACCAATCCCACACTTCAGCAGAGATCATGTAACCAACTAACTAAACCTCCACATAAGTGGTCAACACTGATGGAAACCTGAAACAGCATTTTCTCCAGCAAAAGTATTTCAACCGTTGTGTGATATAACATAAATCCTGTAACATCAAGAAGGATATACTTACAACTATTTTGGATTTGCTTATGAGTAATAAACTCTCCTTTAGAGGTGCGTAGGACATTGGGGGTCCGCGGTCTCTCCTTTCCATTCTCTTTTGCTATTTGGGTCTTCTGAATCTCCAAATGCTTTGCAAGTAAAGTAGTCATCTTATCCTTTGCTGCCAAACCCTTCCTCTGCAGGATGGACTGCAGCTCATGCACCCTGGGGATATTGGTACCAACAATTAATATACATTGGATAATTACAATGAGTATTACAAAAATAAAAAATATTTCCTTTAATAAATATTAAAGACTAACTTTTCTGAGGTTTTGATGGAGTAGTGAGAGGTTAAAACTTTTGTTCAGGTTTATATTGTTGTCTGTATTCCATTAGGGATATTCTCTCTCTCTTTTTTTTTTTGGTAAACACTATCACTTGGACTGAAAATGAAGGAAAATTCCAAAAAATCTAAATTATAACCAGAATTGAAAACAGAGGGAAAATCCTTAAAGAGGACATTAGTTCCAGTGACAGCTGAGAAGTTTTTTTTTCACTAAAGATATTTTGTTGCATGAATTGTGATTCCATCCCCTGTTCCTTACATCAGCACAGGGTACAATAATATTGTAAAGGCTGGTAACCATTATTGTTTAGTGTACCCCACACTCTTGTCTACAAGTTGAGCTAAATCTGAACTTTTGACACATAGCTTTCTTTTAAACGTATTCCTTAATATTTACAAAGGACACAAACTATTTGGTTGGCACCAACCAAAATATCACCTTATAAAAGTATTGGTAGTATATAGTCACTATGCAGTACATAGCCTGAACAAAGAGTAGAACTATAAAAGGAGCCTAACACGTACATCCACTATAGAATGCGTGAAAAAAAACTATAGAAGGAGGTGGAGACAAGACCAGCCTCCCTGTACATGCAGAGGGAGTAGCAGAGACCAGTCTCTGTCACAGGAGATTGTGTTAAAAAAAAGCCTCATGCACAATCCTGGAAAAAAAAACACCAACACCAAGATTCAACTACAAATTTGTTGTAATTTTGACAATATGTGCTTTTTTGCAGGATATAAAAGAAAAAAAAGTGTATTGGGATGGCAGGTTTAACCGCTATCACATATGTGTAACCCCAAGGTGTCTATTTTAGGTTCATGGGGTATTATTAATAAATGCTGATTATTAAAAGAATTGAGGAAGGAAAAATGGGGGTCCCCATTTATTCTCTATGGGGCTGTTGCAGGTAGAAGCTGTATGTTGTGCTCCCCCAGCAGCAGTTCACTGGCATGAGGATGCAGTAACCAAACTGTAAACTCAGTGCCAGTCTAAACATAGTCTATAAGATGTTTAATCTGCGCTCCATGAATGCTTTTTATTAGTGGAGTGCCCTCTGAATCAATCTGAAAACTTTCAAAGAAATCAGCCTTGTCAATATTGTTTGCAGCACAAGACTCATGCTGCAAACATTAATATAGCCACACAATATTGAGGGTTAGGGACACAATAGGATCTATAAACCTAAGGAGGACAAAAGAATCATTATAGGGGAAAGGTATGTTTTCCAAAAATTGAAGGGCAAATTTGTAAATTACCTGATTGCAAATTGATATTAGCAAAGTTAAGCAAGTGAAACTTTTGTATAAAGTCCAGTCCACTGCCAATTGTTAAGAAATTACTATTAAAGACCTATACAATCCTGCCCTCTGCTGGTTCAATATGGCAATTACAATACCACAGGATTTGCAAAACAAACTTTAAATGAGGAGTGCCCAACAGGTGGACCACGATCTACCGGTAGATCGCAAAGGCAACGCGAGTAGATAGCAGAGCCCTGCCTTTTAAAATAAACTCTACCATGCACAGGAGATGTTAAGTCCAAGTTTTTATTGTTGGTAGATCATTCTGACTTGGTCATTTTAAAAGTAGCTCGTAAGCCAAAAAAGTGTGGGCACCTCTGCTTTAAATCATTGAAAAAATATTCAAGCTTATTACCACTGGTAACAATATTGTATCACTGTATAGTTATTACTTACAGAAAAAGTCAAGCAGTGGTAAAAGGACAACTAAAGGCATTTGGATGACAGACAAACAAGTACCAAATCCAGTTACTATTATGATATACAAGCTTTATTTACCTTTCCTATCTGAGCCAAATCCTACTCCACTTTACTTAACTGCTCCCCCTCTCAGACACTGCAGCACATTGTGGGAGGGTTAACAGGCAATGCTGTCAACAATTGATGGGTGGGCTGGGTGTGACCAGGTGAGGATTGACAAGTTTGTGAATCAGCAGTGGTTGTACTGATAATCCCGCTCTTCATGCTACTGTAGTACAAGCAGGCACCACCTTTATAAAGTTGGCTACTATGCTTTCAATTCAGAAGCAGTGAAGTGTTGTTGCCACACAATCACAGGAAGCTGCATTAGGTTGACTTCACTGGTGGGATTATTAAGCTTTTGTGGGACATTTAGATGGAGAAAACTGCAAATTCAAATGCACTTAAATTAAAGTATACATAAAAGAAAAACTTGTTATTTGATATTAGATAAAACAGGTAAACGTAAGACCCTCTGCTTTCCATATTTTTCCTTGGAAGGTTCATCCTTCTATTTTTAAGCACCTTTACTGAAAAAGAAAGTTACAAAAGAAATCCGGGATTTAGGATCTGTAATTAGGGCAAGGGAAAATCTTCACATGGGGGTAAATGTTCTATTTATAAAGTTTAAAAACACCCTTACCTTAAGGAGAATTCTTCTTGGTTTCTGTTAAACCTCTCAAACAGTCCATTGTGCTGGTTCTGTGTCTTTACATTAGCATACAACAAACTCTTCTCTACTCTATCCAAAACTAAAAAAAAAAAAAAGCCTCAGCTTATCCACGATGCTGCCTCCTGTATCCCTGTGTACACGCGATATTGGGAATTTGACGTAGGCATTTCGGTGTCAGCGGAAGAGTTGGACAAATCCCTTACTCTAACACATAAACTTACCCTCACTTGCAGAGCACAGGAGACTAATTACAAGATCTTGTCCAGATGGTACCTATGTCCTACAGATTCTGTAGAAGGTTCTATGTTACATCTGTGGTGGGAATGCCCAGCTATTTGCCTTTTCTGGGAAGCAAATATTCAGTTGTTTAACGATTGTCTCTAATATTCCTAACAGCCCTAAGGTGACTCTCCTGTCTACGGTCCCGGGTTTGATCAAATCCACCAAACGAAGTCTGCTTCGCCTCTTCCCTACTGCTGCCAGGGTACTCATCCCTAGGTATTGGAAGCAGACAGTAGATCCATCTATTAAGGAATAGCTAACAGAGCTAGAGAAAATCCATCATATGGAATATGGATGGTTGGAAGAGTTCAAATTAACTTGTCAGCATGGGATTGGTTTAAAAGTTCTTCCCAATTCCATACTTACCTTACATAGTGGGAGACAGGAAAACTTTGGCATTGAGGGTGAGCAAGCATTCCTTCATTCATATACAACCCTACCCCATATATCTACCACCCCTCCTACCCCGTACCCCCTCTTTCCCTTCCCTCCTTTTGTTCTTGTCCCAGTCTTCTATTCCCTTGCTTACCTGGGCTTCTTTGTGTTGGTTTTGTGGTTACATGTTTGTCCCCTTTCCCCCCACCCAAAGGTTTAGAACTCCTTTCGGAGTCTATATTATGCACCAAAAAGTCACTGGCTGTTATTCTCATTCATTCACAAGTTTTAAGATACTACCTGTCTCTAATTTATATGCCAGGTATGTGCTGAAGATATGACTCTGTATTATGTATCATTTCTATATAAACCCTTGGATTGTTTTTGTTTAACACATGTTAAGTGAGAATGGTATGTGTGTATTTTGTATTATGTTTTCATATGTATATAAATCTCAAAAAAACTATATTTGATAAAAAAAAATGGCCTCAGATGCACTTTAGGTGCTGGAGCGCTTATTTATTTGTACTTTACTAGGGAGCTCCTTTACAGACCCACACTACCTTTGCTTGTAAATGGTCCTGGCATCCCACTTACTTATTTTATTCCTATGCATGGAGATATACTCAGTGAAGGACCTTCTATTTGTGTAGACTGAGTAGTTGAATGATAGTGCTAGGCCCCCTTCCACTGCTGCATAGACCTGAAGTATTTAGTTGTATAGCCTGGATATGGCGATCCAGTTGCCAGTCTCTAAACTAATTTGTTGGCAACTGCAAAAGGGGACAAAAAGTTGGTCATTTGGGGACTCCACCACTTCCATTTGACATTGAGCATTCCCCCGCCTATTGGAATATATGCGGTGACTGGGGCTAAGTATATTCCAATGGTGGTTGTCTTGAGATAGATTTGTGTTTGTAAAGGACTTAGAGCTCTAGAGCTGCCCCAACTCTCTGGAATGGTCTTCCTTATCCTTTTCGGCTTACTCCTACTTTCTGCTCATTTAAAAGAGCACTCAAAAGCCATTTTTTCAAACTACCCATCTTCTTCTGTCTTTTGAATCCGTCACTACTTCCCACCACTACATATCTCCCATTCTATTGTGTGTTACTTCCCCCACCTACTAGATTGTAAGCTCTTCGGGGCAGGGTTTTCACCTTCTCCTGTGTCACTGTCTGTATTCGTCTGTCGTTCACAACCCTATTTAATGGAAAGGGCTGCATAATGTGTTGGCGCTATATAAATCCTGTTAAATAATAATATTAAAGGACAATTTATTTAAGCAGACATGACAAGCAAACACAACAACGTGAATAAATCATTGTATGCCGGATCTAAATAGCTGCCAGAATATAGGTTATTTTTCTTCCATTCTGCCTATATCCATTTTGTACTCCAGTGAAATTATTTGGAATGGCGGTCACCTAATAAATCGGAGTACTATTTTGAAAATAAGACATGGCCATGATTTAAGATTGCCAGTATACAGCGGAGCTAATAACAGTTCTGGATGAATGGTCAAGGCTGAGAAATGACCCCACAAGAGCTATTAGTTGTCATTTCATTAACACATTTACAAACATGCCTGATAGGGACCCAGTTATTCTGCACTTCACACTCACTGGTATCATCAATGTGCTCTGTGTGTGACAGATAGAGAACTCTAATGCAGATGCTCAATATGCTCAGGGACTTTCTATACCCTCAGGGCAGCCAGAAATAGGAAAATCCCATAGGCCTTCCTAGAATGATTCTTTCATGCATCACAGGCAATGCTTCCTTGAGTTGGGATTGATGGTTGTGGAAGGCAGCAGAGATAAGGCTATGAAATTCGCATGTCCCTGAAGCAGTCTCCACAGATCCCTTGTGATGTATGGTTCTTTCACCTATTTATATAATCTCAGCACACTGTGCTTTATGCTTAATATATTAAACCATTCACACTATCACCTGCTGATAAGAAGCCGAATGTGCCTAACCTAGGCCTCACTATCACTACCATGATCACTTTTGTAGAAGACAATTAAAGGCTTACTCCTCGTATGAATAATTGAATTTTGGGGGTATGACTGCTGGATGAACTATCCAACAATTTTCAAAACATCCCTGGTCTTTAGTAGTGTTGTAGTATTCAGGTCTAAGGGATTCTAAGGGAACCAAAAAACTCCATATTCTTCATTAACTCATAAGCATCAGGAAGGTATACAGTGGGGAGTGTTCCCTGGGAACCACCCTTGGCATTCATTTCCCAATACAATTGTTTCCTGATACTTTTTTTTTTTGCTCTTAAGATACAACATGGAGAGCTCCAATTTGCTGATGGTTGCCAGGGTTGGAGAGCTGACCGGTGTCCCATGCACATTTTCTGTGTTATCTCATAGAGTCTAATTATCCCTCCTCATTCACATCCTGTGCACAACTCCTATGTTATCTAGGGGAGTCTAATTTTCTATCCCCATTCCCATTCTTTGCACATTTCCTAAGTTATCTCATGGAGTCCAATTATCCCTTCCCATTTTCATATTGTGCACACATCCTATGTTATATCATGAAGTTTAATTATCCCTCCCCATTCTCATCCTTTGTACATTTCCCATGTTATCTCCTGGAGTCTAATTATTCCCTTCCCATTCTCATCCTGTGCACACTTCCTATGTTATCACATGGAGTCCAATTATTCCTCCTCATTTCCATCTTGTGCACACATCCTATGTTATCTCATGGAGTTTATTATCCCTCCTCATTTCCATCTAGGACCACATTAATATTAGATGCTATGTGTTAGAGAAGGGGTCTGTGGAATAGATTCAGCAGTTTAGCAAATGACAACTGTGTGGGGCTCACAATATTTACTTTACAAAATTGTTGTTTACTGTAGACCTACTACAAGAAATTAAGAATTGACTACCCTTCATGTTTGGTTCATGATAAATGCGTGCAGATATGTACTACATGTTTCTATGTAATAATGTGCGGCGGCTTCTTTATTTTCTCATGATTTTCCATTTACATTAAAGTTGCTACTTGAAAATGAATGTAAAAACATAAAGAATACTGCATGGTAATTTTCCATACATTTCAAGTGAATATTGCTTAAAATGAACAGTAGGAATAATATATTGTGTGCTGTCCATTGTGCTGATTCTGTGGGCCTGATTTATTAATGCAGGGCTGGAGAGGATACACTTTCATCAGTGAAGCTGGGTGATTCAGCAAAGCTGGAATTGATGTGTTAGCAAATGCTTTCAATCCTGGTCCAGATCCATTCCAGGTTTGCTGGATCACCCAGCTTCACTGATGAAAGGGTATCCTCGCCAGCCTTGGAGAGCTTTGATAATTGAGGCCTTGTGTCTATACATAAATGTGGGATCAATGCTGCTGCAATTCCCAGAAGATATTGTTTAATTTTGCCATTATCTTTCATCCATCAATAATGGTTTTGGTAGGTTTGTGTAGCTAAGCTTCCGACATAGTGTTGGGATTGTGAATGAAAACCCACAAAATTACCCAAAATGTTTAGCAAAAATGTACACAATGTTCACCTAGCATATTGAATAAGTGAGGTTGTGTTCACTTTGGTATTCAAGTACAACAATCATATATCATGTACATTTAAAGCCCAACTAAACCCAAAATTAAACAGGGCGAATTCCAATACCAATAAGGTATGAGTGAATACACACAACAGGCCTGATTTATTAAAGTTCTTCAAGGCTGGAGAGGATACACTTTCATCAGTGAAGCTGGCTGATCCAGCAAACCTGGAATGGATTTCTTAAAAGTAATTTGCCATTTATTAGCAAATGTTTTTAATCCTAGACCAGATCCATACCAGGTTTGCTAAATCACCCAACATCACTCCTGAAGGTGTAAACGGTGTATCCTCTCCAGCCTTGGAGAGCTTTAATAAATCAGAGCCAATGGACTTAATTTAATAAAGAAATATAGGCTGGTCACATAGCAAAGTGGATTATCCCATTGCAGTGATGTAAGAGATCACTTAGTAAATGAGATAAATCTCTGCAGACTTCAACTATCCATTATTGTGCAAAGAAAATCCTATTTTTTAAAGATGTGCTTGCATGTGATTTGGCTACTCTTTGCAAAGTAGCCATCACCACATTCACTAAGCTACGTGAATTATCCCTTTCAAGGTGATAATTCATCTTGGTAAGTGAAGGGCTTTAATCCCTTTAGTAAATGCCCTGGCAATGTATATAAGTAAAGCGGAGAACAGAATATCTGATTTGTGGGGGCCAACACAATGAGTTTTTCAATTTGAAAATTTTAATTTCAAAGGTAATACTTAAAATTAACACTATTCAGCATAATTGCTACGAGATTTTGCCCTGTTTATTATTGGTTTGGGTTGTGCTTTAACCACATAGAAGGGATCACGGGATCATAAAAAACATGGCCTGATCTTATTCAAGTGAACATGAACATTCCCTATCCCTTTGATAAATCAGATTCAGATAGTGTACGTGGTGGAATTGAAAACCAGGATCTCTGCCAGCAAGGCACAAGTGCTAACCACCAAACAACTTTCCATGCATATTCATGGCATGAATCATCATGTTTTCTTATGCTAAAAATATTTTTAACAAAGGTCATTTGTACTGAATCTCATACATCAGTAAAGTGATGCTTGAATTGATTTGTCTGTATTTCATAGAGATCTTTTAATTAATTTCTTTACATAGGATGCAAACAATTTTTTAGGTTTCGCTCATTTTAATTAAATGTTTGACACTTGGGTAAAAGTTGTGTGAATCCTGGGTGCAAATATTTATAAATAGATCCCAAAGTGTATAAACACTTGACAACAAGGCATGGTCTCAATCTACAACAACATATAGTTCCTTGAAACAATTAAATGACAACCATAACTTACGTGAGTGGCTGCCAACTCAGCAATGTTCCATTTTTAGATGGGTTGTTGGATATTTGGCTGTTACTGGATTTTAGGTCTGAGGCCGTTGTGGGTGAAGCCACCATGGAAGTTTTAGTTGGCATCATCGTTGTTGAAGACAATAAATGATTTGATAATTGAAATATCCGGGGGTCTGCAGAGCTTGGATGATCTAAATTGGCCTTCACATCCTGGGATTCAGTAATTATTTTGAGAGGTGACAAGGTAAAGTCGGTGACTTTTTCCACTGGTGGAAACTTTGTAGTTGATAAAGAAATTCGTCTCTCACAATGGGAACCCTCAAAGCCCATCTTGCATGTACACTTCTGTGGTTTCTTACATATACCCCTATTTTTACATTTTGGGGTGCACACAGCTGTAACATATAAAAAAACTGTCAGTTAAAAAAGGGGAAAAACTATTTTAAAACCACTGGAACAAGTTTTCTGGATTCAAATAACTCTTACCTCGTGTACATGTTCCACTTTTCAGTGCTATAGTCCAACCCGAGCAGCACTTGTCACCACAGCGGTTAATGCTTAAGATTAAAAAGAAACATGGAAAATAAACACAGGAATGGTCTACAAGGCATAACAACACCTTACATTGTCTGTCCCCTTCAAAAGTCAATAAAGATGTTATTTATAGTGTTAGCTTCTAAAGTGAACCTTCTTTGGCTATTCAAGGTAGCAAAGCTGAGCAACCGAAAAAGAGCACCTCTGCCCTAACATAATAGCCTTTTTGTCCTACCTCATCAGCTCCCCTGCCCTATCCTCGAAACTTTCCTATCCTACCTTATTATTTTACCTGCCTTACCCTAGTGCCTCCCCTGCCCTATCCTAATAACTTTTCTGTCCTCCCCCAGCAGCTTTCCTGTTCTATCCTAGAAGTTCTCCTTTGCTACCATAGAACCTCCTCTGTTTATCCTAGCATCTCCCCTGCCTTACCTTAATGCCTCCCCTACCCTATGCTAATAGCTTTTGTGTCCTGACCCCATGTCCTGACAGTGCTGCTGGAACTGTTGCTGTTTCGGACCATTGTACACATCCAATAAATACTAACTTTTAAATTAAGCAGTGCTTTGTGTCGTTCTTTAACCCTTCCTGACACTTGTAGACCCACAAATACTTCTACCTTGTTACACCTAGTTACATATAAACATTTTTCGATCACCCTGATCATTTTTAAAAGGAACATAATGTCTCATTCTATGCTGGGCTTTGTCCCAGATTTTGAAGACTGGTGCTTAGAAATGTGTGTCCCTTGAATAGCAAAATACTGAAAGCTCCATAAAGTCCTAGTTTTCTGTGCATTTGATTTTATATCATAAACCATAAAATGTCCTCCTTTTTAGGTAATAGTGTTTGGACCTAGGCAACCAATCTCAAATGAGGATGTCGCTGCGATCCCCATATCTGAAAGCTTCAGGTACTTACAACAGTTAAAATAGAGCAAGAGAATGGAACCATATCAATTAAGTTAGCTGTGGGGTGGGACAGAAAACGATGCTCTAAATAGGCAATGTAACAGATTCTCTGAATATTAGTAGAACATAGTTGCAGAATGTACCCTTCTCGCATTTACCCTAAATACTTGTGTAAATTTGGGGTCATTATTGTGTTGGATCTTTCAAAGGGAAAAAAATCTTAATATTCTTGCCATGCAATATGTGTGTTGGTTAGACTCCCTGCCAGTTACAAGTCAGTTATATAAATCTGTGTATGTATTGTATGCTTGTTTGGTTGTAGTTGTTTGGGTGTTCCAATATTCCCATCTGTATTTCATTATCCTTTTTTTATCCTAATATACATTTTTGTCAGATATTGTATGTGTTTTGGTTGTTTAATACATACGTGGTAATCAGTTTATGTGTATTTTCTGTCTCCGTTTATTTATTTGTCTCTTTTCTATGTGTGTTTGATGAGATATGTGTGTTTTGTTACTGTGTCTGTTTGTCAGTTGGTATGTGATTCTGCAATGCTTGTATGTATATAGAAGGTCAGCTTGTATATGTTTATACAGTCACTTTAGTCTTTGTAGAAACATCTGTAAAAACTATTGGGAAAGATGTATGCAATATTGTAACTGGAAACAAAGGTGTCGGGACTGCCTGTGGCATCTTTAATCAGAATGTCCCCAGTAGAATAAGAAGGTTGTTCATTTAGATGTATACATATCAATTTGTAATTGGTCCAGGTAAAAGCGATTGCAAATAACCGATTCATCATTGATTAACACATGCAAAGATGCAATGCATACAATGTGGATTAAGGATACAATCTTTTAGTAGTAATTAGCATTGAATGTTTGACTTCAACGCAAGCATTTATTTCAACATTGAAACCAATCTTCTATAAGAAAATGTGATTTTGGGAGAAATGTAACTTTTTTGAACGTTTTTAACATTTACAAAGGTTTTAAACATGCATTCATAGTATTTCAGCCAATCAGTAGGCCCCCTTTCTCCAGAAATATGCAAATAGCAACCAGGAGATAGGCCCCACCCCAGTAAATGTACCACTTACAGTAAGACATTGTTGCAAGACATGTCTCTTAGGTCGCAAGGCCTGGTTCTACCTGAATTTTTCTTGAAAAGGACCTACTACTTTGCTATTCAGTGAGAAAAATGTCACCCTTACAGATAGCCAAAAAGATCATTGGTCTAGGTAAAACTAACCCGAGAGGCACAAATTATTCATTGCTCAAGGAACCCCTGGCAACTTCTGGAGGAACCATAAGGTTCCAGAGAACCCTGGATAAGAAAAACTGATCTAGACTAACCACGAATTCTTCAATGTGTGCTTTCATTCTGACATATTCTTTTAAACAAGACAGGCTATTTGTGATTGCATATTCTTATAAGGGGTGTTAAGGACAACCTAAAGATAAACCAAATCTGTAACATTTTAAAGATGAGATAGGAAGTAATGCAGTCTTATGAAGCACTGTACTCATCTATATCTCTCAGAAGGCACTACACAGTCTAGGAGGTCACATTAGGACAGGAAGTATTTTAAAATTCACAGACACTTATGACAAGTCCTTTCTGTTCCCTCCAGCACTAAACAAAGCAGTACATGAAGTGAGCTGGACATATTAACACAGCAACTACACAAACTGGTTTAAAGCAAACCTGTAGCAATGAAATTGTTGTTTATTAACAAGCAGCCAACTTTTACTTACACCACTTAGGGCCTTTTCAAGACTGCAAGTTCCTGGCTGACATCACTACGGGCAAGAAGGTTTGCAAATGGCTGGGGTCACATAGCAGATCTTTAGGCCACAACCACACAGCCTAATAAGACACGATGCAGCTTACCGTGGGTCCTTGTGGGTTTAGTTATGTCCTTATGAGGCAGACCACATTCTTTTGCACTAGTAGGAAACATGACCAACATGGACAAATTGACCAAGAACTTACCCGAGGAGTGAAACCTAAAACAACCCTGGTGTAAAAAATAATGGGTAAACCCAATGTTATCTAAAAAACAGGGGTGTCCAACTTTGGTACTTGATGGCGAGGATCCTACCAACTGCTCTCCTGGGCCCCTCTGGCCTCCACATTCTTGTAGACCACAGTAATAATGTAATGGCCAGTGGAAAGAATCAGGGATAACCAGAGGTGTAGTGGGGTGGGCACGAGTGGGAACGCTGTGCCTTCAATTTTTTTGGGAATGGGCACGCGGTGGTTCGCCCCACCCCCACCTTGTGGGGTCAGGAGAAAGACCTTGCTGGGGGGGCACACCGGCCAGAGCCGCGGACCATGTCTCTCGGGGACATCGCAGGCCCAGGGTGTTGGGTGGGTGGTTTCTCTGAACACAACCCACCCACCACCACCACCCTCCCATCGCAGGCTCAGACCTGCGATGGGAGAGTGGGCGGGTTCTAGTATCATGACATCACTTTGGGGAAAGTTTCTTTTTCTTTGAGTGACACATAATGTTGGCCACATGCCTAAATCCTTCTAGTTTTATCAGAAAAACAGAAACAGAGAGATAGGAAATTTCATCATAACCATGTAGTTCCAATAGGGAAAAAATATTACATAGAAATACTAAACATAAAAAAATACCACCAACTACAAATCACAGTAATGTACACGAGAATGGTTGTTACTCCTACGTTTGTATCCATAATATCCTAACAGATGGAACAGATTCTGATGGAATTTCCAAAATGTTGATCAAAGAGGTGGGGGAAAATCTTCCAATAGGAACACCCATTATGGTAACTAAGAGGAAATGTACCCCCATTGTGGTGAGATTTCCAGTCACTTTCTCTGTTTCCAGTTGTTACAGTGGACCTTGCAATACATGTAGGGTATAGACAAACAGCAGAGCCTTGAGCTACCACTTCAAAGAAATCTAATCTGAAGAATGGTAGGGTGGACTAATTTAGCTCGGGGGTAGGGACAGAATGGACACCTGTACCAATTATTCTATTAAAGTGCATCTGAATGCTTAAAGGTTTAGAAAAAGTTGAAAGGAGCACAGAAGGGAATTCCAGGCAATAGGGGAAGTCCTAAAGCTAAGAGAGTAACAAGGTGGCTAAAAATCAAGCAATGTGTTTGTATAAAAAGTGGGCTAGGGCCAGTTTCTGAAGACTAGCGACAGTCTTAGGAGATAAATAAAAAAAAGAATTTTGGGGTCCTAATTTAAATTCAGTCCCCAAAAAAATATAGACGCCTAAAGATCAAGACTTAAATTGGACACTTCACTATTCTCTGATCTAGGTATGCTCTGCTCTTAAGTACTTGAAGTAAGATAAATTTACTTTTATCACACTTGTTTTAGAAAGAGTCATCAGCTCACACATTCTAGTTCTGACACATCACACCTCTATGGCCCATGCTTTATCACTGCCAAGGATGTTGTGTCACATGAAGGTCCACCAAGAGACAAAGTCACTATTCTAAGCAAAGAGGAATAGGTTTACTTCATTTTTTCATATGTATATATAGAATATATATCATATGTATGCTCTTCATTTCACACCCCATTTTTCTCTTGCATCTCAGAAAGTCGTTTTGCTCTCTGACTTTAATTCTGCATGGGAACAATCAGCACTATGCTGGGTAATCCCTATCTGAAATCCTTTATAGTGAAAAGCTTTGCTGATATATTTTGTCTGCTCACTCGGTCCTTGGTGGCTTCAGAAATCCTGTAAGCCATGTAACCAGATGCTGGCCAAGAATAACCAAGAATAACGTATGCAATAAATTGTATTCACAGTAGACAGGTATATTTGATTTTACCAACCTTATTAATTCCCCCCTATAACTTAAAGTTGGCATAAACTTTGAGGTGTTTTTATAAAGCAGTAACTCTGATATTCATCAAACATCCTCTGGTAGAGAATCAATCACTGCCATTAAAACACATGGACCTGGAAGATTTTCTGCCAAAGAATATTTGGCAAATGTCATATTCACTGGTGTATGAAGAGATTCCTTTAAGTTTTGGTATAATTTAAAGAAACTGTGGGCTAGGTCCTAGGTGGAGCAGACAAGAGTTAAAGTTTCAAAGGACATAAGAAAATTAGGCAATATTTTTGCCACTGAAGACTGGCAACATTCTTTATAATCCTTTCATTATATTTTTCACTGGGCCTCAACATACTGAAAAATTTGGCAACTTGGTAAAAACTATAGAAAAATAAATTTGGAGGTTGGTTATCACAAAGGAATATCTTTAAAACTTACTTCATCTCTGCAAATATTGAAATAAATGGGACAACTCAATGGATAGTATGTGCAATTTCACCCACTTTTTATGACATTGATAAATCTTTTGGGAATCACTTCAATACACATAATGATAAAAGAATGTAGCACCAGAAGTCAGTGGGCTGAATGCAGCCTTTTTGTTTGTCTTTTACCTTCTCCAATTGTTGTACATTCTGTTCAAGCTGTGAACATATAGTTATAACAGAAATGCAGATCTGTTCGTGTAAATAGTTGGACGCCACTGTTTATTACTGTATGTCTAACCAATATCCATCTGGTATACCCTTAAAAAAGTTCCAGCTGCACTTCTTCATTTATAGATGATATTAACCCTTCAGCTATGCAGCTTGGTTTTGCATTGTAAAGCCCAAAAAATCTACATAAGCCAACTAAAGGGAATTTTTATAATGACATGTGTCAGTTTTAATGTAGCACTATTTTGCTATGATCTGGGGACAAAAATATATTGGCTTTTATTTAGTAAGCAGAGCAAAAAGTGGTGAACTTCAGTAATCCATAGAGACCAATCAAAATGGAAGCTTTCAGCAATGCACCATACTCAGGCCAATGAACAGACGTTATTTAATTAGAAGCTCTGTAACAGTAATAGGTTTATATTGGCAGCCTTCATATTCCAGGATTTTAATGGTAAAAGCAATTTTATAATACATTTCAGTGCCACAATAAACCCAAGCAACCAGCAAGTAAGTTATTATGTATACCTAAATTAAAGCAAATGTTAATGCAGAATTTGGTAAAAGAGACAAATAGCTTACCCTTTACCGAACAGCAAATACTCACCTTTACTGGTGTTTTTCTGCTTTTTTAGTCACTGGGGCTATGGAATGAGTGATGAGTGACAGTGGTACAAAGGAAATGTTTATATATGATGCTAGAAAGGGTGAGGGCAAAGGTAAGGGGCACTTTAAACCTTTGCATAAGCAATGGCTATGCAAGAGTGTGAGGAGTGTTACCTGAGCCAAGATTATTATTAGCCAGCATTTATAAAGCACTTTACAAAGTCCATTGTCATATCACTAGCTGTACCTCAAAGAGGCTCACAATCTAATGTCCCTACCATAGTCGTATGTCATTAACACAGTCTAGGGACAATTACTGAGGGAAAGCCCATTAACCTACCTGTATTATTTTATGATAGGGGAGGAAACCAGAGTATCTGGAAAAAACCACACAGACACAGAGAGAACATCCAAACTGCTTGCAGATAGTGTCCTGGCTGGGATTCGAACCTGTGACCTAGCTGCAAAGGCGAGAGTGCTAACCACTGAGCTAACCGTGTTGACCATGAACCTCAGTGAATATTTCACAGGCTGCCATTGACGGACTCATTCCTCAAGCATGCTAAATGCCTGGATGGAAAACTGATCTTTTGGTTTCAGTAGTGTCAGTTGCACACCTAAAATACACATGCAGATAGCTGTGTGACAAATGCGTGGCAATTAGTGAACATCTGAGCTACATACTCATTCTCGGTCAATGATATAGCGGGTATTAAAGGCAGAGGATCAGAGCACCAACCAGACAAGCTGAATTCTTTAGATCCAGATCAGCAATGCCAGTTTGCCTAATCTTCTAGTGCAAGGTCTGCTTTAGACCACATACAGCACAATCTGACTGCACAATCTACTTTAGATCTACAAACAACTGAGTAATGCATGGGCCTGCCTGTCAGATGCCGATTGGTTGGATATTTTAAGTAAATTTAGGTAGGTCTACATAGTAGTGTACAGTTAAATTAAAACAGGTATGGTTGAAGTCCGGCAATTTAACAATAAGCTCAAAATGTCCCTTTAAAGGTATAGGTTGACAATTGAAAATCCAGCCATCGATAATTTGGTTCCTACAGTTTTCCGGCATATATTTTGGAGCACATTTTCAATACAGGGACTGCATTACATTGTTTAGCCATTTATATTTTGATGGCGCTGTTCTCCAGAAACAGCTGTTAGGTCTTGTTTGCTACACTAAATACACGTTGAGACGTCCCTGCTCTCCAGAACTGTGCTAGATGTCCGTGGGTGCGGTGAGAAGAAGGCTGGCCTGTGTGTGGAGGTGAGTATAATCTTCAAAAATTCGGAATTTTCGAAAATCCGCCACTCCTCAGGTCCAGAGGTTGCCGGAATTTTGAATGTATGTATTTGCTATGTATTACATATAAGGATAAGCTGAAGTATCATGGTAATGCTAAGGTACCCATACCTTAAATAATCATTGCCAAGTCTTACAAATGTTTACAGGCTCATGCATCAAATTATCCATGCACGTCCAGCAACAACAACACTTTCTTATTCTAAAGGTAATTGCTATTGTGCATTTTTCCTGCCGTTCCTCTTTTAAAATACTGTTTTCAGGGGAGACCCCTACAGTGTATATAAATGTGCAGGAATGTGTGAATGAACTGTCTATGTGTTAATCTGGTGAATAAGAAATCATTTAGCAGTCAGATCATGCATGCACAACCCAACAATCTCACCTAATGTCTGAGGCCAGCTTTAGAAGTTATTTTCTTCTGTAGTTATAAAAAAACCCTCAGTTTGTCAGAGTTTAAATGTACTAAAGACCTTGAAAAACAGCAGAAAAAAATGATTTACCAGGAAGGTTTCTGGCTATGAGACATTCATGACATCAGCAATGTTCCACATTAATGAGCAAATATGATTGCTGTGATAGTGCTGAAACAGAAGATATTGTAAATCAGCAAATAAAATGGCAGACACGTCGCTCACAGCCATATAATAAGTAAGATATACAGGAAATAAAACAAATCTTTTGTCTGCTGTTCATGTATTGGCAAACTCCTCTAATGAGCTGAAGGACATCCTACGTGCCTGCTCAGGTGCTTCCTCTCATGCCTCCTGCTGCCTCCCTGGGGTTCTGGAAATGAGAAATCCAGTGATGGGCTGGGGGCGGTGGATAAGCTTTTTGCTCTTGCCAAAAGCTTTAATGGGTTTAAAGCTTAGTTCAACTGGGACAGCAAAATCCCCACATTAAATTCCAATAAGGAGGAAATGGATTTTTACCTGAGCATTAATATGTTCTTATGGATTTAAATCTCTAGCTCTCCTGTGTCATTAACAGAACTAGCGAGATTATTAAATTGGGTAAAAACGTTATACTTTGAGTTTTTTTCACATATGCCTTGGCAAAAGTAGCAAGGCGCACTGAGGCTTAAAAACGTACGAAAGTGCTACCATAGCATACTAGTGATCCTGTTGCCATCATAGATGAGAAATAATAATCACTTCTCAATGAAATATTAAGCAATTCTCACTTATTTTCACATGTCACACTCTTGATGGCTGGATGAAGGACACATCACTCTTTCAAAGGAAGAAATGATCCAAGATATTAAAATGCAGCTAATTTGTCCAATTATAGATAAATGCATGGAAACAGGTGAGCGTTTCTCTTCCCTGCATAGCAGTTCTGTTGCTTGTGATTTTCATAGTACAACATGCTACATAATGACATCTGGTGTCTGAATGCTTCCTAAAGCCTTGGCTTAATCTTGCAGTTGCTAAATTTTGGCCTTTCCATGTCTACTGCCGTTACCACCCAACTCTTTCAACCTAGTCCCCTAAATAAAAAAATGTTTTTAATGTGTATGGACAAAGCAAACTTGTTTTTAAAACTTGAAGCACCCTTTACTTTTAAAGGAGGCAAATTGCTTCTGGTAGGAAATGCAAACGCCTAGAAATCACAACACATACATCAAGCGACCCTCTGAACCTTCCAAACGATGGGCTTCGCGGACAAGCTTAACTCTAGATAGGGATGAGCAGTGTTACTGGTCAACTGAAATGTGCAAAAGATACGAAGGGCATGCAAGCTTTAACAAAACCAATATGTTTGTAGCTTTGCCTGTCATACCAACCTGAGATTTAGCCATGAAAAGAAGGTTTGGGAGGTTCTGCATTCACTAAACTGCATGTCTTTAGGAATCTGCATTTCATATCTGCAGCCATAAACATGGTCTCTTAAAGAACTCATCTGCAGCTCTTGAAACTGAATTTGCATTTCTCTACCTCCTGCCTAGTTATGTCATTAGGATGTTAATACCCAGTGGAAGAATGGAGTGGAAGAATTATTTATATTGATGAAAAAATGAAAGAAAGATCGTGTCCCTAAAATATAACAACAAATTTATCAAATTTGAGCCTTTTTTCCCTTGTCCCCCCATGCCATTTAGAGTTCCCTCTATAGACCTTTGATTAGGAAGCAACCTCATCCAACGGCTGCTGTCAATGCTGGGCTGAGTGGCCCTTACATCCTCTCCACTGAGTCTGCAGGCTGCACCCTACTGTGTGGTTCCTTTATCATACATACAGTACAATAAAATATTATCCTGCAAATATACCTTATGGGCCAGAGTGGATACACAGCAGAGGAGGTACACTATTAGATAGTCTATGTATTTAAAAGCCCAGAATTCCATAATGTTTATTATGGTAATAATGTTTTGTGGCCATACAGGACCCTTTTCATTGGTATCTCCATCATGTCACATTGTTTAGGAGAACTTGGCCAGTCTCAGATGTAATCTTAGGAATGCGGTTTTGCATAAATCCACTTTTTGTTTGTGCTGGCATTTCTAACACTTTCTACTCCTTCTCCACTGACCTTATGACTAGACTACAAATAGACAGCACCCAGGGGTGTAATCATAAAAAAAGATGAGGGGCAGGGTAATGAAAAATATAGGTGAAGGCTATCAGTGGCGAGCGTGCAGGGAGAGCCTCGAAAAAAGTGAGGGCCCGGCGTGCCCACCCCACTACACCCCTGGCAGCATCATGGAAAAACCTTCAAATGTGCAGTACACTATGGGTAATTTTTTTTAAAAATATTGTTATCCTTTAAATATTAAAAAATGTTCACATAAAAGGACTAGTTGTTAGTTAACTAATGCTTACCTTATTTAGGAATATGAACAGCCACTAGTTAAAGTAACAGTAAGACAAAAGCAAAGTGGTAAAGCTATTAGGATTCGAAAAAGGAGAATTCAGTTAGGGAGTTGTAAAGTAACATTAAAATCCATTATAATCCACATTTCTGGATGTAACGCGTGGGAAATGTTCTTGTGAATGTCAGCAGACTGCTACTAGGCTAAGATGAAAGCAAAGGTAACAGAATAAATTGTAGACATGAGGGAACCATAATGTCTTTGAGTAGTAGCAGACACAAATACCCCTTGGCATTCATTCACAAATCTCGCTGAAGCATAAGTGCATGTTAAAAGAATGAATAAGAAGATATCTGAATTGTGCCTGCTTTTCTAATTCATTTGTAATATGCATGGCCATTCCTAATCCTGCCATGCCTGCCTTGGGTGAGTAAAACTAAATAGCCACTTCTACTCCACTTGTTATACATTTACCTTTTCCTACAGACACTGGCATTAACCTTGTGTTGGTAGACTAACCAGTTTAATCATTTTTATAATAAAGCATCCACAGACATTGGACCAATATTGGAACTTTCACATTCTATGCTTTTATTTCCCTGATAAATGCTACACATCTCGAAAAGTAATTCAGGTTGTGGAGGGAATGGATGAGCATGTGCTGGTGGTTGGTTTGTACCAATGTAAACATATTTATCATGGCTGTAGACATGGTCTTTGTGTGCCATCACATTTGTAGTTAGGCAACAGAATCTGCAATACTACATATTTCTCTACTTGGATTCTCCTACTGACCAAAATACTTGCATCCCTTACCTCTCATAATGGCCATATCTCTCACTATTTGCAAAAATGTCTTCTTATCCAAGGGCACCTGACACTCCTGTTGTGCTCAAGGTCTGGGGATCTCCTTGCAAGGTGAGGGTTTTATATTCTGTTGTACATAGGTCTTTTCATATAGTACTTTGTCTTTTACAATACCCTTTTTTAAGCATATAAAACTTTGCAGTACATGAATGGTACAACGCACTGTCCCTGGCTTCTCACAGATGCTGAGAATAAAGTCAGGTGCTGCAATAATGTAACTTCAGCATGAATGCCTCATGCCCAGAAAAGTGTTTCTTGATGGTGACAACAGTAAACAGGAAATCTCATATGGTGTTTTAGGGATTAGGATTAGATGTACTAGGAAGCAGAACTCAAGTAAAAATGAATAAGAGCGGGTTTTCCAGTGAATACTTCCAATCTAGGTAATAAATAATTAAAAGTAAGGACTTATATCTGCTGTACCACATAGACTGCCTGGCCTAGATCCAATGCAGCCAAGATCAAACATATCGCTACTTAGACAAAGCTTTTAAAATCCATTCTTAAAGCAGATATATAAGGTTCCAAAAATGTATCTCTACTATATTTAATAATAAATCAGTAAATTAATCTTAATGGTATCAGCATCTTGCAATCTTGGCAGCACTGGGGGTGAATCAGGTGTGCTGCATACAAAAATGTTGACAAGGAACATTATGATAGGAGAATAGAGCTAAGTGAGCAGAGATTACCTCCACCGACTGATTCCGCTCTGTTATCATCAGTTCAGCAGATGGTGGTGAGTAGAGGACACCATTTTATTCCTAAATGTAATAGAGAAATCTGGCTGCGCTGTGTGGCAGAGCGATGTAGAGCAGTGCGGGATGGAAAGAAATACAAATCTTTTATCTTAATCCTGTATATGCATTTCTTTTATGTATACAGCTTTTCTTCGAGTTCAACAAAAATGTCTATGAACACCTGTAGAAAATATGTGGTCAGAATGAGTATTAGGGCATTTTCTGTCTTGGTATCCTGCTACATAATAATAGGCACAGTAAGGAGAACACAAAGCAGGCGGATAACGTGATAGTGCAGCAGTTTCGTGCCTCTGTCACTAAGAGGATTAGTGCTACATGTTGACAAGTTGGATATTGCTGGCTGGGAGTCCAGCCCTGTGCCAGGACTTTAATGCTAATTAAATCTGGTATCTGTTTAACAATCTGTACAAGGGGATTGTCTGGGAAATGAGATAGGCATTTCTCTATAAATCCCTCAAAGAACTCTGAGTGGACATGAGGGTTAAAGGGCGGCCTCAGTGCAGATTAAGTTGGTACCAATTGGAAACTAGTCACCAATGTAGACAATTTATGTGCAAACCTTAAACAGACATACAACATTCGCAACAGAACAATAACAAATAATTGAGTTTAAAATATAAATGCAAATAAAATGTAAAAATCATTGTGCTTCAGGGATCTAACATTCATGTTTGGAGACTGCAACTGCAAAGGGAGTGTAGATGACCAGATGGGACCTATGATATTTTACCAGAAAACAACTTTTGCTTTATCACTATAAATCTACAAATATTTGTGAACATTTTAGGTGTGCCATGCCAAAAGCTGTAGTCTCTAGTCATCCTGTAGGATTGTAGGACCCTGTAGGGCTTGCTATCCTTGGGGGATTTTTCATATTGGGGCTGATTATACTAAGATCAGGTTTGATCTGTCATCAACCTTGGATTACATGAGAAGTAATGGTTCTTATCAGTCTCAATTTTTCTAGCATGGAGTAAGTAGGCTTATGGTTATTAATAATACCCATGTTTTATCACTTTGGGATTTAATATGTCTGTGGGTTTGTACTTCTCTGAAATAAGTAAGGTCAGGCTGGCAAATTACTCAGACCATTGTGTATTGTATGTACTTTTAGAAAAGATTTTATAAGCTGTTACTGCAATGGGTGTTATACTGTTGCTGGCAGTATAAACAGAAACCAGAGGACTTAAGCAGAGATTGTATATCCATAAAATAAACTCCAGACTGAACTGAATGTCTCTGGATGGGTATAACCAAAATATCTGAGTTTAAAACATAGTAAAAGCTATCAGGGTGCTATGGAAAAAGTGGACATATGCAGGAGGGGATTAAGGTACCCACAGTCATTAAAATGTTGTCCAGTCTGCCAAATGTTAGTCAAATTTGGCAAAGACCCTGATACATAGACAAAACCTTGGCTAACAAGTGAATACCATGAACAAGTGATGAGTAAATTCATACATTTTCTCCCCAACCAAGAGAGAAGCTCAGTTTGGACATTACGCTATACCCTAAAAATGCATGTTTTTAACAATTGCCCTCCAACTAAGATTTTTTCTACCAGGGTTCATCTAGAAACTCCTAGATAAATCATATGATATGTCTGATTATTCTACTGCCTGGTGGTACCTATATAGTTGTACAATCAATGGTGGGACCAATGATATATCTTCTATTTGCCTCAGGTAATAATGTTTTGTCTGCTACTTCAATCTGTTCATATTTTTGATTCCTGATGGCTTTATGGAAACATCACTGAAACATTAATTTGTACCGGTACTTTTACCTAAACCTGTGTGTTATTTCATATGTTTTAAAGCCCTACCGAAGAGCAAAGTAGATATCACAGGATGACTTTTCTAATATTGTTAGTTAAAACAATATTTTTTTTCTTTGATTTTAATGTGTTGTTGACTTTTCTCTGACTTCAAAGAACACTTTAAACTTTGGGAAAAGATAGATACATGGTATTTACCAAGAAATTATTGTGCATCTCACATTAAAAGACACTAGTTATTAATTCATTATTAAATACCAGAATAATTCCTTCTGAAAGATGAGAAACTTGTACAATTTAGTCAAGTCAAGGCATCTTCATCATTATTACCTGTGATTACTATCTGGACATGGTTGCCTACTTGCCATGCATATTGTTCTTATAGAGTGCAGTACAGGTCCTTTAAATTACTTCAGTGGTGTATAGGTATATGGGAATCAAAGATCACAGTTTTTTAAACTGCCATCTCCAATAAATCAAATCTCCCTAAGGTGCAATTAAACGTGTGCACATGATGTTTGGATAGTACATATCTGTGCTCTGGCTTACCTAATAGGGCTTATTTGCACGAGTGGTTATAATGTCTCCGAATACCTACCTGTTGCTGATCATCTGCTAACTATATGCTCCTATGATCCAAACAAGTGAGCGCAAAGGGCTTATCCATACAGGTAGTACCATACGTGGAGTTGTAGAGTGGTTGAACACACTACAACTTCTGTCAGCTTTCACCTATTTATTGAAGGGAATAATAACTAAGAGCTCATTTCCAAAGATGGTTGCACTTTAATGTTAATGGGTAGGTAAATGCCTGCCCAGTACTGATCGACCACCTTCTATATGGTCATAACATATACATTTCTGCTTTAATTTGTTTCAATGTTAAGAGAATATAGGAGGTGTGTGGCAGGTGTTAAGCCACCCTATGATCTCAAAGGCTGCTGGAGACAGTGGACGGTAAGGGTTCTCAGTCTACCCCCTTCTACTACATTTTTCATTGCTGCCTACATCTTTGTTATGAAAATTAATTCCCAAACATTTTGTTTTTCTGATGGACACCAATCAGACAGAAAAATGCTATTACTTCCTGACCTACATAAATTACATGAAATTTCCCAGATGAGCACAGAAGTAAAACTTTGACAAAGGTTTTAACTCATTCTATCCAAAAAAAGATTTTATTAAATGATTTGGACAGTTTAAAAGGCAACACGAGCTGCACAAAAAAAAAAATCAATAGATAAGAGTAAAATTATCTAAAAGACTCTCCTGATTCACAGGAAGGCAAAATTTCATTGTAAGGCACATCCTTATTTATGTTAACAGGGAAAAAACAGCCTTACTGATTCTCAAAGGAAGCCATTTATGACATGCAGATTCAAATGTTGGTCCCAATCCACTGATCAGCCAAATTAATTCTGATTGTACCACACTGCCATTTTCCACACATTCACTTGCTGCATGCTAGTTTCCAGTCAGTATATCAGAAATATTACTCAACGGGCCATTTTTTAAAGAATAGTACCAATGACACTTTTCGTATCTAAGACTCTGGCCAAAACATTTGATTAATTTTGGATAGAGGATTAGAAAGCCTGTCAACTTTTTTGGTCTATCTGTAGGATACCTCCAAAGGATATTATTGATATCTATATGTGTCTATGAGGAAAGTTTTCCCTAACCTCCAGTTTAGGGTGAGGGTCATAAAGGAAAGTACAATCTCTATGGGGATACTGCCAGCATTTATAAACTCCCTGCGAAAAGGCTTAGAGTTAGACAAAGAGCTAGGAACATGTTAGATTTTGGAACTTTTCCTGTCTACAGAAACTTAGATCTACTAAGAAAACATAAGTGATGTCCCTCACCTCCTAATATATTGTGTACACAAACTTTTCTCATATCTACTTGTTGCCATACAGAAGGGCACATAACTCTCATTCCCCTTATAATAACCTCTAATACCCAATTCTTTTATAATACCTTTCTTGCACAAAAACATCTACTTCTAATTTCCTAACTAAAGATATCACAACAAAAAAAGTATTCTACTACTTATGTACAGGTTTTACAACACAGAGACTTCATATGCTATTACAGATACTACAGATATCTCTTACCTTGAATTTTTAGATCCTTTAATATGAAATTTCTTCACTGTATTTTCTGGCTTGATTGCGAATTTCACCTTTTCTCCATACCGGTTAGGATAGTAAGTTTTATTTGTGTTGTAGAAGTTAGGTTCCCCATAGCTATTGTTCCATAATCCCTGAAATGTAGCATTAATCTGGAAGACCAATGTTTGGTTCTCTTGAGACTCCCTATCTAAATTCAGGTGCTGGCCCAGGCCCTGCAAACCCAAAAGTCCAGCCAGCCACAGAAAAATAATCTGAGTGACAGAAACCATTGTGGTCAACCGGTACAGATTAGAGATTATACGAATGTCAAAAGGAAGACAAAGCTTGTAATAGATCACACAGAGGTGAGGGAGGACAAGCAGCAGTATGAAGACAAGAGAGGCAATGAAGGAAACTGGAATGAGTGAGCTTGCTTAGAAATTTAAACTATAGAAAAACTTAAAAGACAGATGTGGGCTGAGAACTGAGAGCAAGAAATAAATGTACAAAATAGTGATAGAGATAGAGATTAGAGAGGAAAACCAGAAAGCATGCAGCTGGGTGTAGGCAGGGGATAAATGAAAGAATGATGCACTCAGGAGAGAGAGGGAGAGAAAACTGACCTACAGAGATCCCACAAAGGGGTGTATATATAAGAGAATGTGCAGAATGACAAAGAAAAATACAATATTAAAATGATGTATGTAGAAGACAGATACCCTATTGGATGATATATGCAAGAGAAAGAAATCTAATAGGGTGATGTAAGGCAGTAGAACACAAAATTACAGAGACTGCATCAACTGATCAGAACTGCATGTAGAATCATATAGATGGCAGAACAATTTACAGAATATTGTATTAAGAGAAGGCAGGGACTGAAACTTTCAGTATAGAGAACAGAAGAGCAATAAAATATAAAAGTAAGGCTGACAGCACACACATAAAATAGGAATTAAATTTATAGAAAAGGAATAAGTGGATGTGAATTCAAACATTATTCAGAATAGGTGAATGAACAGTTAGAAACAGGGAGGTTAGAGGGATGGCCAGTGTATTTTAGTGTTAACAGGATATGAATGAGTGAAGAGATGTCAGATGTTAATTCCTATTCCTCTTCCTTCATTCTTTCTCTTGCTCTCTCTCTCTCTATTACCTCTTCTCTCTCTCT
>NC_092871.1:21235451-21315175 GCF_032062135.1 Pyxicephalus adspersus
TCTGCAAGAACTAATTTTCCTTAAGAAGTTCCATGAGGATTTTTCGAGAGTAGCAGAGAGTATTGCTCAGCATGATTTGTGTTGTTCCGCAGTTGTTCTGGAAGTAGTTACTGTTACTTTAGGATTCATTTGCATGAGTTGCCATAACAGTGCCATGGTAAAGATTCCTGTCTGGTCCCCTGCCAGCCAGTGCCATGCTGGGAGGTGCCGCCTCCAACCCCATTTCAATGCTTCATACAAAGGGGCAGATGGCGATTATGTGGCATTGGGACACAACAGATATTGTTGATGTGTAAACCTGTTTCTTTCAGCCGTCCTGCATTTTAACTAGGAAGACAGAGGATGGCAGACAAAGGGAAAAAGAGAAATGGGGACAAGGGGAAAGGGGGGCACATCGAGAGGCAAAGAGACAGGAAAATACAGTATGAAAGTCTCACAAAGTGAGAGTGATCATAGCAAAGTATTGGGGCCTATTTATAAAGGGCTGAAATCAAAAGCTCTCCAGTTCTTTCTCTTATAAAAATGTATCCTTGTGGCCTGTTTATAAAAACTTTGTTTCCTAGTATATTATTATTACTACTTCATGGAGTTGTCTGGCTAATGTAGCCTGTTTTATATTTTTAATACTTTAATGTCTCTGGCATCCATATGCAACCCAATGCTGCACTTTTTTCTACACTTACCAAGGGAATGTCTGGGGATAACAATAATTGCCTAAAAAAACCTAATTACATGTTTTGGAGTTGTGGGAGGAAACCATAGTGCTTGAAAGAAACTCATGCGATCACAGGGAGAACTCTAAATGGTGTCCTAGCTGGGATTCAAGCTTAAAACTTTTTTTTTTGTATCAGGAAGCAAAATAATTTTTCAAGGGAGTCTCTGGCAGTAAGACTTAACAAAAGGATCTAATTCGTTTTTACTATTTTTAGAACCAAAAAAATTGTTTTGAATATGGGTACACTTAAAAAAAAACTTAAACTAACAAAGGTTATTTCTGGCTCCTAATTGGTCATATAGTGCTATTTACTACAGAGGAAAGCTGCAATGGGAACATATTGCATTATAGGTTAGTCTTTGTTTTGTATTTTACTGGAGTTTTTCCAGTTCTTGCTGTTTACTTGCCAATTTTTTATAGCTTTTCCTACAGTCTTTTTTTGTTTTGCAGCATTTTGTTTTCCCTACTTGACATTTTACTAATTAGCTGAAAAACCCAACAGCAGAAAATGGCAAAAAGCCAAAGAAATTAAGGGACAGGTTTTGCCAACTGTTTTATGAAGAACCCCCCTCGAGATATTTATATGGTCAACTTGCAAAAAAAACCTCAATTCTGGCAGATAATTTGCTATTGTGCCAGTGTTGCTGTACCAGCAAAACTTTTATTCCCTGGAGCACCAGAACACACAAAAAAAGGAAACGTCACCTATCAGGAAGCTATGGAGCTAGATTGTGCCCAACTAGATCCAATATGGAGAGACTGAGAGGGTTACCTACATACTATTGCAGTTGCATTGTTGCAGATTTTTTGCAGCCTTCCTTAGCCTGCTCATAATAACAGCAATGTCAAATCATGGGGAAGAAAGTAGCTAGGGTTTCTGCAAAGAGGTCTGCAATAGTGTAACATCATAGAAAGTAATGTACCTTCTGTCTATCAAAATGCTGACTAACCCCATCACCCCTTAGCACAAAGAATTCATGTTTTCTTATCTTGCCCAATATGTGGGTTTATAGCTGCTGTGGGAATCCTCCATTTCATTCCCCAGGTTCATGGTAAAGCAGTGACGTTACATGGCTGACCTGAGAACCTGCAGACTTGAGCAGATGCATGGTTGTGTTTTTATGCAGCTTTCCCGAAAAAAGACCTTTCTGGTTTCATTGACCTCCATTAACCTTTTCCCAGACTTTGGTCTTACAACTTGGAACTTTTAAGTTGGCAAGATCAAACAGAACTCTTACTCCAACTCCAGGGTGCAGGAATTGTTTATGGCAAAGAGGAAGAATTGGAGACAGATAATGGACTTGAAGATGCAAAAAAGATTTAATTGTCCTTGGAACATTGGGTGGGGTTAGTAACAGTTCATTCTCTTTTTATTGCACTTCTTTTCACTTTTCCCCTGTTGTCTCCTAGAACACTAAAGTACCAATGAACCCTAGCTGAGTTTCTCTCCTTTGCTCTTACTTGTCTCTTTATATCATCTCTTTCTCTGAATCACACCAATTGTTCAAGTAAGCTCCTCTTAAGGCTATCTGGCTGGGCTCAGACTGTAAATCTTTTTTGCTAGGACTTGACTTCTCAGACCAGAGAAGCCTCATCAACTGCCCTTTCAATGTACAATACCAGCATTCCTATCGAGAAGTTAGTCAACTACATCCAATGTTCCTTTGATGTCAAGAGAAGAGTGAGGTTTCAGAATAAAAAAAAAGCCAAAAGTAGAAGTCCTTTCCCCAAAAGTCTAAAAGGAATTTCAGGTTTATATCATACCCTAGATTACCCATTCCCAGCCAGAGCTTGCTAGGGTTCCTCTAACCATGGCTAACCTCCCATATAATGATGCCTCTATAACTCTGATGCCAACATGGGCCACATGCATGGATAAAATACATAAATGATGTTCTTAGTTGTTCTATTTACGGGGCATTCTTTTCATTGGTCAATAATTTAAAATGCTTTTTCACCACTTACCCCCATAAATTGGTTTTAGTAGGGGTTTTCCAAAACCCAAAAAGTAATTTAGGGCCAAACATGAGAACGCCTGCTCTAGAGCGACTCCATTCTAAATTTACTTGCAAAAAGAAGTATGTGACATAGAAGAAGAATGTCACAAGAAGAAGAAGGAAAGAATAAGTATGAACATAGGCATCTTGATGCAGGTTTTATATTTTCCTTTTTCATAAATGAGTTTTTAAGTTAATGAGAAATATCAATAAGTGAGCTCCCAATAACCACGCTCAAAATCAAAATCCAAAGATCGGCATTACAAGCAGAGTGTTAGCATTTTAAACAAGTAAGTCAGCAATGGCTATAGTCCAATTACTGTCATGCCAGGTTTCCTTTCATGGAAACTTGTGCTGAGATAGTACTATTGCTGTCATGATTCAGTGACTTTAGTATTTTCTGCATCAATCACATAAACAGGTACACAAATCAGACATTGTAAGTCCACTCTGTAAATGATCTGCATTAATGTTCTGTGTTGGAGTCCAAGAAGGAATGAAAACCACAGACAACCAGGCAACTTGCATTTTCAGAATAAAGTTATCAGTTGCATCTCCTGTATTTTTCACCATAAAGTTTACTTTTTAATGAAATGTGCAAATACCGATGTGGCCACTAGATGGCAGATTACCTCAAGAAACTGGTTCAAGTACTAATGTTTATAAATTGATATTTAATCACAATGTGACAATTTATAAGATTGTAAAGAAACACTCTGAAAAACACTTTAAAGTAAAATCATAAAAATATGACTGTATAACAATAAAGATAGAACACCATATATATATTTTTTAATCTGTTCAGCCTTGGCAGCTTTATAAAGAATATGTAAAGAGGTGCCAGAAGAGAAGAGATCTATGATATCTAAAAAATGAAGGGACTGTGCTAGCAAATTGAAACTTTCTGGGGTGTCAATTCACTAGCAAGTTAGGAAACACATTCAAAGTTATTTAAAACTCATTTATAGAAAAATGCTGAAAGTAGGCTTTTAAAATACAGGTAGTCCCTGGGTAACATATGAGATAGGGACTGTAGGTTTGTTCTTAAGTTGAATTTGTATGTACCGTATTTTTCGCCGTATAAGACGCACCCAATTTTAAAGGAGGAAAATCTAGAAAAAAAAGTTTCTGAAAGATTATTCCCCTTCTGATCACTCATGTGCCATTCATATTCCCTTTCTGATCACTCTGTACCTTTCAAATTCCCTTTCTGATCACCCTGTCATTCAAACTCCCCTTCTGATCACTCTGTGTCATTCAAATTCCCCTTCTGATCACTTTTTTTCTATTGTACGGCAGTTAGGACAGGGAACAGCAGGTGGCGCTGTGCCGGCTTCTTTCGCTTTGCTTTACAGACAGGAGAAAACACGATGCTGGCAGAGGAGAGAAGAGAGACACGCTGCAGCCAGAAACACACGCAGGATCGGGTATCGGGTGAGTATAATATTTTAATTATTTTTTTTTAACACATTTGTCGTATAGGACGCACTAACTTTTCCCCCTAAGTTTTGGGGAAGAAAAAGTGCGTCTTATATGGCAAAAAATACGGTAAGTCAGAACATTATTTTAACAAATGCAATTAGGACAGATGTGTGTCTCAACATATTATTAGGCAACGTGGCGTCAGTAACTGTATAAAATCCTCACTATGAGCTAATCACAAAGCAAAAAAGAAAAGACCAGACATTCATTAACTTCTGGAGCAAGCTGTGCTTTGATATGCAAAAAGAAACAACTGTAGAGTTTGTCTTGGTCATTAAAGAGTTACAAGAGGTTGCAGAACAGCTCAGCTCTTAAGATCACCCACAACCTCAGCTGTGTTTAGCAAAAGATTTTTTCTGCAAATCCTGAAAACTGCCCTCTTCTCCCACAAAGCCTCTGTTCTGCAAACGAGCAAGCAGGGAAGCCGTATCTAAGAGTCGTCCGTATGTCGGATGTCCTTACTACTTGTACTTGATTTGTTGTGTTTTTATCTCTCTAAAGGCTTAAGGAAAGCTCCTTCTAGTAATCGTTGTGTATGCTTTGTAATGGTTTGTTTTACACACTATCCTAATACTGTGTGAAATAATGTGCACTAGAAGTAGGAGCAATACTGGGATAAGGTCTTTTTACACCCAAGGTGAAAAGGTCAAGGTGTTCCCCCAATGAGCTTTGAAATACCTTAGCAGCATAGGCAGAAAAGTCCTGTCTTCTTTGTCTCTCCTACTGCTGAAGCGACCATTCTGCCCGCCTCTGTTGCCCCAAACCCTGCTTATAAGTGGTTGGGCTAGACCTTCATATACAGCGGTCCTTGTAGTTTGCCATCTCTATTCAGCATTATATTTCCAAAATCCTGCCTACAGCAATTTAGCTATGTCTTGCATAACATGTCTTGGTAAGCACCCTCCGTAGACTTATCATTGTCATGGGTTTATTGTAAAAGTCTGAGTAAGCACCTAATGAGAGGGTTGTTATGATTTTGCAGATACATCAGTTGGAGCTGAGGATTCTCCCACAACAGATGAGGGGGTTAGCGGGTGGATGTTACGCTATAAAACGAATAGCACAGGCAGGAGAAAGCAGCTATGTATATTGACAAGTTGCGGTTTTCTTCTTCCAGTAAAAATCAATTCTTGCTGGTTTCTTTGAAGTGAATGATCACCCAAAGGAATGTGATGAATATTGCTGACACCTTTGAGTTATGATGACGAGGGAAACATAGCTTCAGACCTGCCTGACTGATTTAAGGGGGTCCCTGGGTGTACAGAGAGCTGTAACAAGACAATGCTTGATTGGACTCCATTGATTTCTCTAAGAAAAGGTGTATCAGTTCCTTTTAATGGGTAGGAGGTCACAGAGGATCCAGCCGTTAAATTACTCAGCTCTTCTTAACCATCTACAGCCTGCTAGAAATAGGAGGTTAATTGTCTGGGACAATCCTTCTGTTTTATGTGTAATCAGATTCACTCCATTAATAAGGAAGGGAGCGAGGTGTATTGCTCAAGCAGAGGGGTTCTGTACAGGACACATAAATTTAAACTGTCGCCGGTCCCTTATTTAATGAATTGTTCTCTGTTCATGGTCAAACAAGATTGTTATCATTTGTATTCAGTGGTAATATAGGAAACATAACATAATTATTGTATTTGCTTATTAAAGCCTACCTCATCTCAAAAAAAAAATGTAGATCAGCCCTGCTGCAATACTCCTTACACCACTTTGAGCATCATCAGGCCACCCAGGGATTATGGAAAAATGTTACTGATAACAGCACTGACATGACTAGGGTAGTTTGCATCTTTGTCCCATTTCTTACACTTCCCCTTTCACACCATAACCACACCCAAACATACCATCCATTCCTTCCCTCCCCTTTTTAACCCCCCAAAAATTGTAAACCCATATAAAACCCCCCGTTAAACCACAGTGCCCAAATGTCCAACAAACAGCTCAAAAATTTAAAAAAAACAGGCTGCAGACCTAGGAAAGGTAAAGTCTGCATTAACAAAGTATACCTTCAATTTATATAAGCATCAGCACCACCTCAGGGACCCCACACCATAACACCTTTAAATGGGCACCCTAACACTGGGTTGCCCTTCCAAAATTACCATTAGAACTCTTACCCTCCTAAACCCCAACCGCCACAGCGTACAGGCGGGAGAACTCATGCCTTTGCGCCCCTCCACACCAGGATGGCACGTTGCACTCCATCCTGCAACCCTAAAAACCACATATCTGTGCCTATGGCCTTATGGTGCACACCATCCCTGCCCAGATACCTCCAAGTCTCCTCCTCTAACTCTGGATGACACACCACAATCCCACTATTCCGGGCCACAAATCTGCCCACCTCGTTATTCACCTTTATCATAGCCTTAATGATTTTGTCTATGGAACGCACCTCCTCCAACTAGTTCTAGCCACCATATCCGACCAGACTATAACCAACCCCGGAAATTCTAACCTTAATCGCAAGAAACGCTGCAAATCTTCAGATTTCTGACACCACCCTACTCCACAACATACCTATGACACCGATCCAACACACAGTAGCCTCAGCCCCGGATAGACCCAAATGTCTCCCTTCTGGCACTTCAGCCCTCCTTGCGCTCCACCAGACATAGGAATGCCCCACTATCCAAACCAGACACGGCTGAACACCTAAAACAAATCATAAACAAGTAACCAATACCAACCCAACAACACCTCCTTGTTCCTTGATCTTCCCACAACCTAACCCCGCACTCATACAAATGTGGCCGTATATACAATACAATATATGACCTGCTCTCCCAACCCACATCTAGCTGCTTCTGTAGCAGCCCCAATCCTAAAGGAATTTGATTAGTAACCTTTTGCATTTTTCGCCAACCAAGCTTAACATCTAAAAACCGCAATACATTGAAGACGGAACAGGAAAGACCCATCTTCATGAACCAACACCAGACCTTCAACTTGAGGCCTACCCCTCAAAAATTCCCCTACTACCTTTGCCTGGCAAATCGGGGACCCTGACATCCTAGAAAGCCCCACCTGAAAATCTTTTCCCATCTGATCAGTCAGACCGCCGAATGAACTTTTCCCATCTGATCGGTCAGACCGCCGAATGACCAAACTTACCTTGTCCACAGACACCCGCACGTTCTGCACCAGAATACCCCAAGCCTTAAACCTGGCTGGACTAACTAACTCCCTAATACGCATGGCCCTAAAAAATGCCATAACAAAAGCTGCCTTAACTTCCCATAACCCCCCAAACACACTTCCTCTAACTGAACAACCAAACCCAACAGCAAATCAAATGACAGTGGCCTCCTAAAGTCCGGAATCCTTCATTGCCTGCCTCACCACAAAGTCCTTTGTGACATCCCTCACCCCACTCAAGTTAAACCAAAGGGCCATCCTGCCATTTTTTTATTCACCAATGCCACCGACACTCCTCTAGTAAAATCCTGCGCTAACCAATACAAAAGTAGATGCACCAGCTCCATCCCAGGCCTCCAATCCCCTAGCCGTGCACAGAGCCTGTCCCATTCTTGTCAAACCATTGCATGACTCCCCCACGTCCGCTCACTCACCGGCCGTTGAATCATACTCCCGATCAGCCCAGTGGAATCCTCCACAGCTCCTCTGGACAAGGATAACTCCACTGTCTCCGCCTCCGGTGCCAACACGCTAAACTTGTCCCACTGGAAATGAGATAGAGCATCAATGATGACATTACAACCCCCGAAATGTGACAAGCTGCAGACATTTCAAAACTAAATGCCACAACGACCGCACCGCCAGAACTGACCACACCGACAAACTAATAGTCTTCACCACCCCCAGATTGTCACACTTAAACCTCACTTTCTTATCCGCCAGTGCCTCCCTCATAACTCAACCGCCACCACTATAGGAAACAATTCCAAAACCACCAAATTCCCCACTACTACCACCACTTGCCCTGAAAATATGCACCAAACCCAGTAGAGCGCACTGCATCTGTGTAAAGCTCCAAATCCACCACGTCAATCGGCCCTTCCAACCACAATGCCCTACCATTAAACGACTCCAAGAAAATCTTCCACACCCTCAAATCCTCCCGAACATCTTTGGACAAGTGCACAAAATGCAACGGCGCCTTCACCCCTGCTGCCAACCTTTTGCAAAAATATTCCTTCCTTACCCCCTGTAACCACTGAACCTTCAGACCCCCCATGCACCCTGTCCCCATCTCCTCATTCCGCCCACTGTCCAAACCTACCGCCTTTGCCCAACCACCACACCCCCCCCCCCCCCCCCCGGTGCAAGGTCCTCACCACTTCTCGCAGGCCCTCTAAGACCGCCTGTACTCCCCCATGTTACCCCCGCTGCCTGCCCCCACCCCACACCCTTCTCAAGGACCCCCAAAGGACATACCTGGCAGATCCGAGTCCCTGGATTCTGCCGCCATTCTGGGGCCCTGAATGCATCCAGCTCCTGGCCTGTCTCCATGTCCCCTACCTCTGATTAGGAAAGTTCCCCTTCCAGGAAACTACCAGGAACAGAGCTGCATCCCCTGTCACTTCCGGGTGATACTAGTTATGCGGTGCAACTGCTTCCCGTTACTTCCGGTCACCATCTTGAATAGCGGCCTACTCGCCCCCGGCCACCTGGAGGACCTCCCGAACCCAGAGAAGCCCCCACTGGGCCCAGGCCAGTCTTCCCATGCTTCTGCTGGGGCCCCAGCTTTAGGTGAGGCCTCACCACGCGGCACTCGTCTTCTCACCACACGGGGGATATGCCCCCTGGCAGCCACAGACCCCCTTTTTGACTGCTTTTGCGGGGCCCCCGCAGAACGTGGGTTTCCTACTTCAGGTGAGGCCTCCCCTCTCAAGGCCTCACCTGCAGGAGAATGGGGACTGCACTTCCTGGCAGCCGCAGCCCCCTCTACAGAGCTTCGCTGATGCAGGGGATTTCTCCCTAACCTCTGCCCTGCTTGGACCATGCTTCGCCCAGCCGGCAGGTTAGGAGGGTCCCCCTTGGGGCTCCCAATATGGCACTGAGCCCTGGCAAAGGGTTTAGGGCTCAGGTGGGAGGCCTATGCCTCCGAGGCTGTAGCCCGCCTACTCTAACTGGAGGGGGCCCACTAGCAGCCCCCTCAAGTACTTCCGCCACCCTATCCTGCAACTTGGCCTCACCTTGTGAGGGCGCCACAGCAATGAATTGTTGCATCAGGGGGTCAAAAGACTCCATGATGTGAGACTTACCTACAAATTTTCTTCCCACAAAAAACTGTACCTAACTTCCAACTAATCTCCTATTTAATCCCTCTATTCTCCTCCCACTTCACTTCCTAACTGACCCCTAGCTAACCCCACCTCTCCTAACTTACATTACCTTTTAGGCACCCAATGGGGCTGCCCTCACACCCTATCATGCAGGTCCTACTCCTAGTCCCCTTGCTGCGGGCCTCACTTAGTTTCTGGTGCAATTCTCTGCAGCATTTACCTTTAGCCATAGATAAAGGATCTGTGACTGGACTGAATGCCCCAATATAAAAAGTTTTATAAAAAGGTGATGGTGGTGGGGGATTCCTAAGAGAATGATGTCAGGTTGGTGTGACATTTTCATGTGTGTATTTTTTGTTTCCAATATATATTTTGTCCACAAATCAATTTGTAACTGATTTGCTGAAATATCTATACAAATAGGTAAAGCTCAGATTATACACACAACTATTGCCCCTGTACCTGCTCTGTATTGCCCCATATACAAATGGTTAAAAAGATATCAAAATCGAAAACACATTATTAAGATAAAAAAATTACCCCAAGTAATGACTGTTTTTACGAAACATGCTGTGATGTTTATTGTTTTATTATTTCTAATAATATTAATTTACTAATATAGTGTTAGTAGGGAAGGTGCCTCTTACTTATGTTCTTATCACTCCACTACCCAGGGACATTTGAATCACAATGCATAAGCCTATGATTTGCTTGACTGACCGTTTGGAACCTTAATGAAAATCTGGCAAAATTAGTTTAAGCAGCATAACAGTCATGAGTATTGTTGTAGGGACATCTGAAATTTTCTCAATTGGACCTTGGACCTTAAAGGCCAGAAGAAGGGGCAAGACACATAGTGGTACTAATAGATGTGTGATTGCAAAGTGCTGGGGGGCAGAATGTAAAACTTAGCACTGCAAAGTGAATCTGGGTAATATAGTAGTAGGTGTAGGTAGTACAGATGGGCAAAACAAGGTGATGGAAGCACCATCTGATTTTTGGATGCACCCACAATCATAAGCGCTCCACCCCAAAATGTCCACATCAAACGTGTCATGACTACAGATATCTCAAAGGGTCGTCAGATTCTACTCTGAGATCCAATTAGGTTTTACCACCCTGCACAGTGCTGCAATGCTTTAAAGCATTGGGAGCTATGAATGTTACAGTAGGAAAGCAAAGAGTCTTAATAATGTGATGTCTTTTATACAATATCCTATGAGCAGGTGGGTGACAGAGGAAATAGATAAATCAGTAGCAAGTCAGATGAACCTCTCTGACTTGCTACTGATTTATCTATTTCAGCACTTTATTTTGATACATACTGTAATAGAGTGCATTATATGCAAAGTGAGATTATAAGTATATATGTAAACACATTATAAAAAGCCTTTTTTGTCTTCTTGCTCCCAATTTATTTATCTATACATTTCCATTATGTATTTAAATGTGTTCCTGAAGTATGGGTGTTAATAATTTATAATACATACATATTAAAATAAAAAAATAAATGGAATAGAATGGACAGAGCTAACTGCATGTCACATACAATGACACATTTCATCTACATATAGATTTCTATCATCCAGATTGTCTACTGGGGTTTGGAGGACCCCGATTGAAATGTGTTCTCATAGATTTTGAATGGGTTAAACCAATCACTGCTGGCGTAAGAGAAAGGCTGGGGGAGGTGGGAGAGGTACTAGAGTAGGCATAAATCATTTAACAACCAATCCATCCATTTCACACATGGTTTCTCCTGCTTCTACCCAAGGGACTCAAGACGTAAAACTCAAACTGCTCCCATTCCGCATGGTGGGCTATAGAGATAGACACTGGAGAGCATTTAAAGAGATATTATCTACAAAATTATGTGTTTTTTATAGTTGTAATGTTTTATCACTATGGTTAATTTGTGCTTTGCTAATGAAAAAACTATCAGATGTTTTAACTGACTTTTTTGTTATTTTATTTTTGTGCTCGGGCACAATTTGGCCATTCATCTTTTTCTACCCATTGACAGTTTATCTCAAAATAGTTTTTAGGCACCTCTGTTTTGCCAGGTTACTGGCAAAGGAGAGTGATCACCAACTGGGAGACCATGTGTGAATGCAGTTAGTGATGACCCAGAATAGATCAACATAAAAACTGAGTATAATAAAAAATAAAAACAACGGACATGATTTATAGGAACTAAAGAAAAGTGTCTATATTGTCTGCAGCAACTGAATGGCCCATGAACAAAAAGGAAATCTATGGCCGATTATCTGCCCTTACATCCTATCATATTATGTAGTATGAACATTGTACGGATTTAATAAAGGTCTCCAAGACTAAAGAAGATAGACTATAAAGGGAGAAACTGGGTGATCTAGCAAGCCTGGAAAAGACAGATGTCTTTTTCTGCATACATGTTCCTAACTCAGAATATTAGGACAGCATGACAACCAGGCAACCAGCATTTTTAGAAAACTTAGCAATAGCTGTCTCTGTTTCTCACACTAAATACCTGTTTATGGCTACAATCTTTATTCCACGCAAAGATTTCATGCATCAGCCCAGTCCTCTCCTTTTTGTCACCTGCTGATCTGTGAACTGTTTACTAATGCAGGAGAGGTGTCCCCAATCACACTCATGGGAGGCAGCTTGATGTATTTATATACAGACTTTCTGGTGTATCAAGTGTCAGATATACATGATCAATTTGGCCATGCATGTTATTACTTATACAATCACTGTTCAACCACATTTACTAATTACCATTATTATGTGTCTGCTCTGTATTGTGTGGTCAGCAAACAATTCTAATCTAGTGTAAATAATTAATCTAACATGAGTGGGAGGACTTTGAACAGGTTGGTCTGCTGTACAGTCTTTGTTCATTTACATATTCTTTACATAAAATATATTCTTAGCAAACAGTAAAAGTTCTCACTTACCTCTGTAGCTGCAGGCACTGTACAGCAATCCACTCTCAAAGAACACAAGAGGTGTACTCTAGTGCACACTATGGATTGGCTGCAGATTCACTACTGGGAATAGAAGGAATATTGAACTGCTAAGCGAAAGAAAAGTTAAAGTTATGTTATCAATTCAAGAATGAATTACTCCTCTGGACCTGCATCTGCAGACAGCAGTGGAGGCGGCATGTTTTAAAAGCTTACTTACTGCTTGTTAGGTAAATGTAAGTATTTAAAGCCTATAGCCGGACAACAGTCCTCTGGTAAAAGGAAACTAAACTCCAAAAATTCACATTTACATTGGCGGCTAGCATCTTTGGCTCACCTTCCAGTGATTGTTCCATAGATATATAGCTTCTGATATCACTCAGGAACAGCAGTGATGGGTTAATTCCAACAAAAACTACAGTTCCATTCAACTGCTGCAACTAAAACCTAGTTGAAAATTTCTGTAGTGCACTGATTGGATACTTACTGGTATAAAATGCATAAAAGTTTGGTGTCCTCATTGGCTAGCTATTTCATTATGAATGTAATGAAAGGGGTGGCTGAGACACAAGCATAGGGAAATCCTATTACAATCTCTGTTTGATATAAAGAGCAATATAAAACTAAATATCAATAAATGGCATGCACAACCTCCCAGGAATAAACTAAAACTGAACTGTAAAGGTTGTTAAGCAAATACTCCATTTGTGCTAAAATCAGAACATTCCTCCAATTTATCATTTAATGGAAGTTGTGTCCAATAAAAATGCAGGTAAGAAGTAGTTGTCTTGCAGTCTTCTTGTAGTCCTTTCTGCATTATTGGCTTAGCATGCTTGTTCTACTCCGTTTCTGTAAGTGGTCATTTTGATAAAGGGAGGGATTTACTTCCATATGTCAAAGCCTCCAGCAAGGAGAACAATGAACATCACAGGGGTGACATCACCAAATACAAGTCAGAGACTGTGATGCCTTAGGTCTAACACTGCAGATACAACTATGAGGCTGTGGAAACAGGGGTGTCTAGGGACCAGAAAGTGTTTATCAGAAAACATTATGAATAAAATGTATATTTTTTATGGTACTGCTTAGTCACAATCAGCATTTCTTCTAAAGTGTTCTATAAGCTAGCAAACCCTCAAGGTTTTTTTGTTATGTAGCATCGAAAGCATATCTAAATTCAAAAACTAAAATGTAATATATCATATCTGATTCCCAGTCCTTGGCTGAATTAGTTTTTATTCAGGCCAGTGGTTCTGCCAGTAATACATTTCCAGTTCTAGAGCAACAACACTTATATACCCAACTGAATCAGGATAATGGGATAAGAGGACAAAAGTACTGAAGCTTTCTTCTTCTCCATAACTTAGATAGGCAGTTTTCTTCTGTAGTCCTCAGAAGAATGTCAGAAGTAAAAGAGCACAAAAGGTCATTCTTTTTTAGAAAATGCAAGTGGTAGTTTTTGCATGAGAGTACTGTGGTCATCCTCCAAAGTGGAAGGACCTCAAAATCCCTTTACTCCCTCAGGATCACAAGGTTCCTGGCATGTGGAATACTTATTCTGGTCCACCTGGCTGAAACTAGACAAAACTTCATCCTCAAAGACCAGCTGAAGCCAGACCACCATGTACTTGTTGAGGACTGAAAAGAGACCCCCCGGAGGAGAGGAAAACAGACCTCCCTCAGACTTTTACAATAGACCCCAAAGAACCTGCACCCTTCATTACTGTGCACAATTTTACAGTATATTCTTTTTTATTATAAAATAAATATAGGTTTATAAGTAAACTATGCCCAGCCTTGCAGTTAGTAACAAATTACTCAAAGAGCTAGCTAAAAGGCTTGTAATAAGAATTGCAGTTCAGGAAAAGCTAGGAAAGTGCCCTGACCAGTGTGCCAGTACTCACAATGGGGTCCCAAACACAAGCAACTTGTTACATGCTAATTGCACACAGATATAAAACACTTTTAGGCACTGTTAACAGACCTCAAGGAACAAAAGTAGAGAAGTTACTTGTTACGGTTACATACCCCTTTAAGGAAGTTGGATAGTCAGTGTGGAGTTTATTACAAATAGGTTTGTTTTCAGACAGGGCTTGTTCACATGGGTGGCCACATTGTATTGGGGAGAAGGCTTACAGGGCACCCAGTTTCAGCTGCTAGGCACACAAAAGCTGTAACAGAGTTAAGGAAGGCATTTTTTGGTATGAAAAGCAGTTTTCCAGTATTGGACACATTGCTTATAGCATTTCATCAACACCCGAAAACTGCAACACAACTGAACCACCTACTAAATGCCAGCAAAAAAAAACTTTAAATCCATTTTAATGATAATGAGAGAGTTGGAACGTTTCTTTACATTTTTAAATAGTTTTAATCAAAATTATGTATTGAAAAATGACTCAAATCCAAACTTAAACTTTTTTTATTTTTTATCAAGAAATACATAGAAAATACATTTCTTCTAAAGGGTAGCCTTCTGGATTAACAAAGTATCTTGTCCACCTCTATTGGAGTAAAAAGTTTTTTCTTTTTTTGTATTGTACAATTCCCATGGAAGACCAACATTGAATTTTTTAAACTCATCTTAACTTCTTTTTTTTTTTTTGCATCACACGTAAAAATAAAGCCAATGAAATCAGAAAGAATTTGCAAGAAGGAAACTTTTTAGCACTTATACAACAATGTCACTGAGGAAGATACAGAGGCAGTTTTTTTCTTTCTATTCGCTGTGATTCATCCCCATGTATTTTCTCAAAAATCCTGAGGGATCATGTCATAGGAAGGTATTGGACCTGAACTTTCTGCCTGTAAAACTTTAGCAGATGTAAACAATTTTTCCTGGGATAACTTTTCACTTTTGAGCAAATTGGCAATGGTTCCAATCCAGGACACATACTTCTCTAGGTTTGTATGATTACCATTAGTTTTGTATCATGCAATGGATCATTGATAAGAACCTTTATGAAAGACAGTATTGGCCAATCACAAGGCCTTCCTGTATGGTTTTGCAGTTGTGGGCTTGATAAAAACACAATGAGACCAAATAAATATATTCAGTGAAGAGAATTGTTGATCATCCTCTCCTTGTAAAGACGACTAATTAGAAAGTTTGGATACCATGCATATATAAAACCAGCACAAATGACAATACTTCATCCCAGTGGTGATGGCTCATAGGCAGTAATATGGCAGACCTTATATATTAGGTACAATTTAGACATAAGTCTCTGATACAAAAATCTGAACAGGGACCCCTTAAACTTTATCTGCCATGTGAAGGAAAATACTTATTAAGCAATGTATTGTGGTGTGTTTTCACACATATATGTCATTGCAGGGCATTTAGCCTATGTGTCATTTGCCCTTACACACTTGCATTGAAAAGCTAGATTTTGCGTAGATGGCCAATAGTATTCAATGGTAAAATAACATTTAAGGATTATGTACTGTGCAGTTTATAACCCTATTATCACATTCTACAATTTATAGGCTTTTACCCCAACACAAATATGCCGGTGGTGTGGTAGAAACCTGAATCCATCTGCTTGATCTGACAAGGTGACTATTGAGTCTGAATTCCTGGCAGATATAAAAACACAAGGTTAATGCATATAATAAATTCATTAAAGATAATGTTAATGTGCTGTAATACAATGAAGGGTAAGTACCTGAATTTTAAGTAATCACAGCCTTTTGCAACCCTATGATTGCAAACAGATACAACAGATCTCAGGTATACCACATACACTTCTATTGACAAGAAGCAGGCTGGTCGGTTGACTCATTAGGGTGCTGCTTCTCCTTTACAACACAAGTTGGGGACAGAAAGTTGACCAGGCTGAAATGTCAGGTCATCAACATTGCTGTAATGGTTGTACATCTGGTGATCAAATCAGGAGAAGATGCAAATTCTTTAGGAAGAACAACATTAAAAAAAATGAAATAAATATATATATATTATATATACAATATATATATTTATATTTATATATGCATTAGTCTTCTGTCTGAAAATAGCCCCACTGGTAAATGCCTACTAATCCCAATATAGGTTGGCCCTAAAGTTATTCAGTGTCAGTAATACTACATTGTTTCCTGTTGATCATCATATTTTTATGTGGCCCTCTTACTTCCTAGAAAACCCAATGATGGCCTAGTTAAAATGTGGCTGTTTCAGCAAAATATCAGGAGACAATGCTGTGGTAATAGTGCTGGCTTGATATATGCTGTAGTGTAACAGGAGCATAGATCAATTATGTTCACATGACATCTTAGGCCCTTAGAAGTAAAAAGACTCATGAACACCAATAAAAGCCCCAATCATATTAGTGGTGCGTTTATGAGCATTTATGGGTATCTTAAACTGTTAGTGTTTACAGGTTTTTTAAAAGCAGTTATAGGTATTTTAGAGTGACCAAACACTGCAAGCTGCATTTTTTGCAGCACAAAACAAAAAAATATGATAAACTATTCTGGGTGTACTGGCACATTACAACAAATGTAAAATGTCACACACAGTCTGTGTAAAGTAGATCTACAAAGACACAAAGGGCTGGGGCCACAAAGAGAGTGCTGGAAGACTTTCCTCTGCCAGAAGATGTGACTCGAAATCTAAATAGGAAGCAGCTAGCTATAAATTGCCAACCAACTGCAGGTGCCTATTGACCAATGTCAAATTGTTGAAATGTTTCCTTCTAGGGCCACCAACCCAAAATATCTTACTATGCCAGCTCAGGGGCAAATACACCCCAGGACAGTCCCTTATTGTTAACCAAGGTAGTATTAACCACAGTTATGCATACATGGCCCTAAGTCAAAGGCCTGAACAAAAACAAAACTTTCTTTTCATTTTTTCATATTTTAATGGGCACCTCTGGGAACTTCTGGATGACTTCAGCAGTAGAGCTAAAGAGATACAAAGGTTTTGTGACCACTAAAAAGCAGCAACCAAATAGCAATTGCCCTAAACTTTTCTTACTTATGAAAAGAGAGGTCTGACTGGTTACGTTGGGTTTCTGCAAATCTTATTTTATAAATCAATGTTTTTGGAGAAAATCTATAAAGGGTCACTAGCACATCTTACATTCATTTAAACACCAGAATGAGCTTTAGTTCTTTATCTGATCATTTACAGCATGGGTGAACTCTGAATGCTAACAGATCTGCCTTATGTAAAAATAATTCTGTGGTTAGTGTAAGCTGGTTAGGGCTGGAAATCTGCCTCTACCCAGGAGGGTGCTATGCTATCAGAGGGCGTAAAACTACAGGAGAGCCAGGGCTGGCATTAAACCATGAGCATTTGGAGATAAGCAGCAAACACTGAGTCACATAACACAGGGGTGGGCTGCCTGAAGGGTCTGTATGACTAAACACTGGCCCAGATAAATGCCATAACTTTAAAGGGTAAATGACAACAAAAACACAGTGCTTGTAAATTTTCTCTTGAATATTTGGGTTTATGAAGGCAAAATAAGGCAACACATGCATAAAACTCTCAGAATACTTGGATGTAAAGTACTCCATTAGACAAAACTTTTTAGCTTTGAATAGAGTAGGGAAAGACTGGAACTCCTATCAGGTTTTACTGTAGTAGTTCATTAATTTGGAAATATTACTTCACTTCTTGTCTCATACAAAAGGTTATCCCCAGGAAAGGAAGTTAGAGAAAATCTATCCAGATAGTAGGGAAAATGCTTTTCTGAAGTTAGGAAGCAAATGATAGAACCTCTGACAGCTTTTCAGTGTTCAATTAGAGAAAGAAGAAAGATGGCTTTTTGTGGCAAACTAGTACTGCTAAAAGCATCAGCTATTTTATTTGAAACCATACAACAAAATATAAAACATGAAAGTTGATACATAATGACAGAAATCATTACATATGGAACCGTCAGATTGTATACACAATATAGATGTTGGGCTTGAGACCCAATGTGTAAAGACCATTTTGACAGTTTTTTGTCTTGAGCTGGCTGCAGACATCCCATTCTTACCACGTTCCACCAATGATAGAAAACTGGGGAACCTCTGAGGCACTTCATTCCTCCCTGACACCCTTTCCATATATAAGCTAATGCAGTAGGACTCTTAAGAATATTCATGTTCAAATTCCTTTCCTAATAAACTCATTAAGGAACTAGATTGTAACCTCTTCGGGGCAGGGTCCTCTCCTCCAGTGTCACTGTCTGTATTTGTTTGTCATTTGCAACCTCTATTTAATGTACAGCACTGCGTAATATGTTGGCGCTATATAAATCCTGTTTAATATTAATAATTATTACGGAACAACTATCTCTATAAATTGTCCCATAAACCACAAACTCAACAAATATGCGGACTAATTAATACTGCTTAACATGTTGGAAAACATTTCCATCAAATAGGTTTGAACACAATTTAGGACGAAGTGTTTCTTTGCCTAAAGACCTTCTGTCTTCCTTCTGCTTTTTACCAACTTAAAGAACTTTAGGTCTCAATATCCCCTGAGGAAGCAAATGTGCGAAACGCGTCGGGTATGAGACTCCAATTTACCACAAACAATTGTTTGTGGTAAGAAAGAATGAAGGAAAGAAAGAAAGAAACAAAGATTGAATGGTCTTTACACATTGGGCCTCAATATCTACATGTATGAAGACCAACATCTACAATGTGTATACAATCTGACGATTCTATATGTAATGATTACTGTCATTGTTTATCAACTTTCATATTTTATATTTTGTTGTATGGTTTCAAATAAAATAGTTGATGCTTTTAGCAGTACTAGTTTGCCACAAAAAGCCATCTTTTGTCTTTCTCTAATTTTTTACTGATCTGGCTTGGAAACAATGAAAGCAATCATTTGGAATTTTCCCCTGGGATACATATCTCTATACAGCTTTTCAGTGTTGTCAATTTTCCTGTTAAATATTACACCTCCTGCCTGGTAAAATATTGTCCCTAGAACAGGGAATAAGAGAAAATCAGGTCTCTGGATAGGACTAAAACCTTACAGGGCTTCTATCATTTTCCCATTCTATCCCAAAGTAAAAAAAATGGGCATAGATGCACATGTGTGTAATGCTTCCTAAACGGAGGCAGACATTTTATATTCTCAGTCCATATCTGGACAAACTCATGGCACCCTTGCCAAGAGTAAACCTGTCACCACTAGATATAAGGAATTATAATATATATTTATGTCTTTCTTTTTCTTCAGTACTTGCTCTGATTATTCTTGGGAACCCAGAACCTATATATAAGTTATATGTAATACCTAATTCAGTGGTGGACATAGCCAACAGTGAGCGCCTCTGCAGAACAGACTTCTGCCCCCCACTGCTGAACTGACTTGGAAGTCCCATGCGGGCCCTCCAAGCCCTCCTAGCATTGAGGGTATTGAGACTAAGGAGCATATGAGTGCCTCGTGCAGACTCTTTGCACCAACCTATGTCTGCCCCTTAACATAAGGCAACAGGAGAGTTATCAGCTGGGATTAGATGTGAACAGTGTGGGAGCTAGCTATCTAGCTAGCTAGTCTGTGTTGAACAGGAGTATTAGGATGAAGATTTCACCTTTGCTATGGCTTTGGTCCTAGTGGGTTACCTAAAGCTTGCCTCACTTCCCCACAGTTCTGGCTGAACTCCCAATTTTTTTGTTTTCATTTATCCAAATAGTTGGTTCCAGCTCTTTTTTCAGCTTTGTAGATATATGTGATCATGATTGTGGTGGTGGTAGTATTTAACCCAGCCCTAAGAATTTTAATAGACACACATGGGGTTTGCATCATTAAAAATACAAAAATGACCCCTATACACTCAATATATCTACATTCATTAGGCAAAGCAGCTGTACTAAGCTCATTCATCGGTCATTTTTCTGGCATCATGGCAATATTAAGACTCCTCTGGACCAGGAACAACACTACTGCTCATGTAGTTGCTTGTACATTTTTTTAATCAATGTGCAGATGATTTAAAGGAATTGGCAGCTTCAATACTCATTGCTTGATGACAACCACTAGCAATGCATATGTTTTTGCTCAGTTGCTTTACAAAAGTAACCATTGGACTCATGAGCCAGAATGAAAGTGTCTTGGAGCCAGCAAGGCACAATCTGGTCCACCAGCTTATCAGGAAAAATGAGTGAATCAGGTGACACATCCTTCAACATGACTAGCATTGAGGGTGGGTTTTCTTTTTTCTCTAGACTTCTGGCACACATAAGGCAAGATTACGACCTTGTAAATACAGTCTGAAGAACTGCAAAAGTCACTTTAATGTTAATTCATGCTACCGTTGCTGAGAAACCAGCAGCAAAAGATAAGAAGTATGCCTTACATTTCTGACATTTTTGCAGGGAGCAACCAATCATCTGTATAGAAACTGCATGAATTACTCAACATGGCTGCACCCAGAGTGAATTTATTACTGCACAGTACATTAATCCAGATGATAACAGACACAGGTAAGGAATATTACTATATCTGATTGATTCATTCCTGCATGTGCTTGGAGCCTGCCACAAGCAACATAGTAGGACCCCTTCACCGGCTTGGTGTTGTAACCTTTCTCAGTGTAATGATTTTCTCGATTACAAGAGAGGCATTCATTAAACTGAAGAGAAGTCAGAAAGCTTTTGGATTACTAATAAGTACAGAGGAATGTGGAAGGGGCAGAAGAGGTCCACCTAGGGTTACCAATAATTCCTTGGGTCTTCCATGCATCAGCAAATGTGACCCAAGCTTCTATAGGCTAGGTTCTGTTTTTCAGGTGAACCTATAGCTAGGTATATTAGGATGATATCAATGGCCAATTCTTCTTTTCTTATTATCACACACATATCACACATTTCCCCTGCATGAAGCAAATTTTTTTGTTTTAATCCCAGTCCAATAAAGGTTGCACCATGGAGGTCTTAAGTAATGGAAGCAGAGCAGATAAAATATTTATTGTGACCAGTGATGTATAACACACCACTGGGTGCCAGAATTAACCTCTAATTAATTAAAAAAACTTCCTTCACATTTCTGTCAGAAATTTCAAAGTTCACCTCTTGTGTCTGAACTCATACCCAATCCGTCAGAGATTTTTCATATTGCCATTTTATACATTTAATCTTCATTAAACATATAGTATACCTTAGCTCCTTGTCACACATCTGTTGAATGTTTAGGCTTGAAATGAACATTTTCAAGCAATGTAGACAAAATGAGTATGTCCTGGATTTTAACTGATCCCTCTATTATAAAGCTTTTGGTGTACATGATGTGGACCAACTCACATAGACCATCTTAAGCTGTCTCATCGTAAGCCCACATCCCTTTTATAGTTAAGACGTCCCTGTTTTCTGCACGTTGTTTAGCAGACTTGACATGGCTTGGCAATGGAGTCCATGAGGGGCTGTTGACTGGTTCTCTGTACCATAAGAGAGCAGACTGAGGGCATTTTGCAGCACATTGTTTTGCCCCACAGAAGAGCTAAACAACTTGAAGTGAATGGCAGTAGGCTGCATTTTCCTTTCTAATTGTGCTTGTAGACGTTACCTGTAGTATTAAACCCACACTGTATACATAAGGTGCATTAAGGGACTTTGGAATGGACCAAGAACTGAGCTCCTTTGAGGCACCATTCCATAACTTAGTGAGTTTTATAATCCAGTTGTATAGAGGAACTTAGTAGATACCCAATGTCTTCATAAAAAGAATATGAAATGAGGTTGTCCTCTCTCCTACTTGTATGGATGTGGATAAGTTAGTCCTTTTGGTTCTATATGGTAGTATATATATACACAAAGATGATAACCAGCAAGTTTAAGATGGTTCCAATAATGCCCAGCATGGCTAAAATACGTTCCTCACGGTCTTCCTTGGATTCTGATGACCTTCCAGGATTCATTCCTTCTCTTCTCCCACCTGGAATCATTTTCACAAAAATATGTTCCTCTTATAAGCTGACTTCTCCCTGGAGAAAAGAGAATAATCATTTACCAGTTTACACAACGTATGCAAAGGTACTAGTAACACTGCAGCATTTATATCCGCATATATTGTATATAGGTCATCAAAAACATAACAATGTGCTCTACACCATTTATTCTTTGTCTTTTAATATACCATACCTCTCTAACGTGTCTAGGCATATTGAGGAGATATGACCTTTAAACTTTTCTCTTTTTCCTTCTATCCCCTGAGAGCTATACTGAAATCCCCAACTGTCAAACAATTCAGATTGCATGCCTAAAGGCTGCTAAAGATGCTTGCACAGCTTTATATGTTATCCCTCCATAATGACATGCTTGTGTAATTGCATTTTTTTAGTTCACATATCATTTAAGACCGGCTTATTGGTTAACACTTCTTAAAACAAAAGACATGCATATGTCATCGCAAAACGAGCAAAAAAACATAATTTATTTAAATGTAGAATACATCTCAGGATACTCTACTGACTATTCTGCATGAATAGTGCTTTCCTGCTATTCCTCATTGCACAAAAAAGTTGACAAATACCTAATGTGTCCTTATTTTAATATGGTTATGTGCCAACACAGGCTCTGGGCCTCGCTCTTTCTTATCTGGCTTGCACACTTTTGGCACATTATGGGATGAGATACCCATTTCTCCTACAGTACCATCTCAACAGGGACACAATGTGGGGAGGGTGACAACATTGCCCAGGATCAAGGCATAATAGGAAAGAGAGCAAGGAAATGATCACTATGATAATTATATAAATAGGAAGTTAGGGGACTTTATCCAAAACAATAAAAATAAAGATTTCAACTGAAGTTACACTTAAATCCACACACAGCTATATGGCACTCATAGATTTTTTGAAAATCAAAATTATTAAAGGAAAAGTGTACTAAAAATATGTAAGTTTCATTTATCAAACGCTTCGAATAAAATCCTATTTTCTTGGTTTTCATGCTGATCCAAAGACTTCTGTACCTACTGTCCTTGTAGGCATATGAGAAGTTCTGACTTCACTTAAGCTGCGTACACAATTGCAATAATTATTGTTGAAAATGAACGACTAACGACCGATCGTCTAATATTGGTTAGCAAAAGTGCACAACAACGCCGAAGATCGAGGATTGTTGCTAGAAAGGAACGACCGTCCCAGGAGATCTGAGTGAGTGACGATCGTTCACTATCTATCCTGTGTACAGTCGTTCAGTGATCGTGGATGGTTCTGAAGTACACTTTTTCCTTTACATGTCACTTCCTGCATCGTTCAAACAATCGTATCCAGCGTGTGTACACTATTGGCTTTTTCAGATGTTGGTCAGCATTGGAAGCTTTTGATATTTCTTTCAGTATACATTTCCCCTACATTTCACATATTTTTTTAATGAACATAAACTAATTTTTGCAAGCAGTGTATTTTATAACAGGCATCTATCACCAAATTTTTAGTATGCCATACAGGTCTGCCAGTAGGCTGAAAAGTCTCTGGGGCTGGTCAAGTAAATGTTCCCATTTCATTAATAAAAAAAATCCTTTCATTGTAGCTGGCTAACAAAAATGGGCAACGTCAGGCCCAGCTTTTGAAAGAAGTCTGAACAAATGAACTATGCCAGTAGGACGTCAGCTATGAGCTGACTATTCTACCATCTGTATCTAAACATATGTCGGTGTGTATTATGTACAGGCTACAATAAGGAGTTTTGACCACAGCAAATAAATCTGATTGACAATTACAGGCAACAATCTCCTTTCCATTTATAGAATTCCCTTGGTAGAGTTTCTTAATTCAGTGACCCTGTTAGGCTGAGGCTTATATGTTATTGCTATATGTTTGTTCATCTATCTGCCTGCTGACAGGATCTATCTATCTGCCTTCTGACAGTTTATATCCATCTATCTATCAATGCTCAGAGATCCAGCAAGTCCAGCATTTAATATGAGGACTGTTGTGTTGGATGGTCTAGCAATTCTGGCATTCACATAAGAATGGGTATGTTGAATTGTCTAACAGTTCAGGCCTTTAACATAAGAACTGCTACGTCTAGCAATTCTGCCATTTAATACATGAACTAGTATGCTGGATGGTCCACCAATCTAGCATTTACCATTAGAACTGGTGTGTTGGATGGTCTAGCAATCCCGCATTTACCATAGGATCTGGTATTTTAGATGGTCTAGCAATTTTGGCATTTAACATAAGAAAAGGCTTGTTGGATGGTCTAGCAATTCTGGCATTCAACACAACAACTGATAAATTGGACAGTCCAACAATTCCAGAATTTACCACAGGAATTAGAATGCTGGGTGGAGAATGCTCTCTTTCTCAATCTTTTTACAACAAAGAATTCTTGAAAAGGTTTTCAGGTAATTCCCACCTAAAATGCTCACGGTATATTTGTATGGCACTTAAAGTAGAATTTCTGCTCCTGCATCCTTTTTCATTTCATCAAAGATATTTATCTTTACGAAATATGTTTTTTTTCGAGTCTTCCTCCATGTAAATTTAGTGACGGTGCCACAGAAGTTACAGGAAAGTGAGTGCGTTGCTTTCTGGGATCAGAGGTTGAAAGATTAAAACACACCAATTTGCTCCTACCACAATTTGATAATCCAAAGAATTACCTTGAATTACTTTGAATGCCTATAAACAAATATTTACAGGTACACTGGACCTGATTTATTAAAGATATCCAAGTTTAGAGAGGATACACTTTCATCAGTAAAGTTGTGTGATCCAGTAAACCTGGAATGGATTCAAAACATTTGCTAGCAATTAGAAAATGACTTTGAAGAAATCCATTTCAGGTTTGCTGGATCACATAGCTTCATTGGTGAAAGTGTATCCTCTCCAGCCTTGGAGCGCTTTAACGAATCAGGCCCACTGTGTGGCATGTATGTGTAGAATGTCAGCGGTTGTCATTATGGGGGCTGAAATGGAAAACTAGGAAGTGAATTCAGGAGATTGATTGTAATGAAGATGGCATGATTAGTCATGATAAAAGTGAAAGCTAGAGGTAAACTTTGAGCTGTGCCTTTTAATCTTTTTATAGATTGGTGAGAATTTCTCTTTGAAACCCAAACCCCAACCCAACCCAATAACTATAGCTCAGTGATAATCATGAAATGAAACAAATAGTACATTGAAAACTGTAATGACCTATAACTTTGGTCATTATAGAATGTTCTGCCACTGGTCTTTTCTTAAGGATCTCCAACCTCTAGAGAAACCCTGGTTGAAAAAGTCTGATATATCACATGTAATGTTAATGACATACCATGGTTTTGGTTCATTTTTACACCAGAACAAACTAATTATATGCTTTAATATGTATTTCAATTGTTTAGCAGTATGCTTTAAATGCCTTCATTTAAAAAGCCTTGACACAAAAAGCACCAAAAAATTGCAGAAAGCAGATTTTTTTTTCTTAACACATAACATATTTCTTTAGTGAAAAAAGCAGCATGATGCATGACAATAAACCTCAGGTGAACGAGCCCCAAGTGACGACCTGCGTGTGGACTACAGCGAAGGAGTCGTTGAAATCTCTAATTATAATTGTGTCTTAATTCTTTTTTGTTTTCCTGGTCCCAGGAGAGCTGATGAGGAGCAAATTGTCAGATCTATGACTCTCAGCATCTTGACAGATGAGGTGTTTGTGTCAGCATGACTGCTCAGTCAACACAACAGAAGCCAGGGAATTCTGGGTTTCGTGAAATCTGGCATCATAAGCATCTTGTTACATATAAAACTGCGGGTAATATCTGATGGAGTTTTGGCTGTCAAAGCTGTAAAATAAACAGTCTTTGCAAAGCTACTTTATTTACTCAAAAGGTTGTGGACACCCAACCATTATACCGAAATGAGAGTGCATCTTATTTCAAAGCTCCATCATGAACTACAACAGCCTCCACTCTTATGAAAATGGTTTCCCCACAATTTTGAAGCTCTGGGAATTTGTGTCCATTTACAAAGTCCATGTTTATGAGAACACCTGGTTAGCAATTGACATTCTAATTCATCGCAAAGCTGCTCAGGGCTTTATGTATGCCAATAAAGTCTCCCATACCAAACTTGTCCAACCTTGTTTATATGGACCTGAGTGTGTGCACAGGGAAACAGCCATGATGGAACTATCACAAGACCAACAGCACACATCTTGTCTAAAATGTCCTTGTATGCCGTAGCATTACTTAGATCCTAACACCGTAACTAGCTATTATGGATGGGTGTCCAAATGTTTCTGGCCATATAAAGCAAATAAGATAAACCAAGGAGGCAAATGGTAAATAGGTTTATGCACATCTGAGAAAATAGTACATCAAAAAACATTAAAACTTCTGATATCTAATGCTGTTATCTATTGTAATTCTTTACACACACTGTAGCCAAGGATTGCAGCACAAGCTCAAATAATTAAATTGTGGCCTGTGGTCCTGACTGTTATACAGACATGGAGATGAATGCATCAATCTATATTTTTTAGGTTTGTTTAAAAAGTTTGATTGTATCGGAAGTATTCACTTATCATGGTCCCACACAAATTTGCTTTTTATTCAGATTGAAATTACGATTAAAAACTGTATTCCAATCTTGTGTAAATTCTTAATTAACCAGAAATCCCAAAAAGATCAAATTGAAATAAATAATGATATTCTGCTATACTTGATATAACCTCATAGAAAACAGTCAAACATTTCTCATCCTGATTACGACTGGAATCAACATGGTCAAAATTAATTGCCACAATCCCCTAAATAGATCTGACTGTAATTTTGAAAGCATACTGAACACAGAAGCTAAAATACACAGAAGTCCACAATCTTCTATTGGTGTTTTATAGTCATGTATATAATACTATATATATATATATATATATATATGTATTAATAATATATAAAAAGTCATGAGTCGCAGATCGTAGTGGTGTATTGAAAGGGGTGTGTATGCAAACAACATTTTCCAGAATGTCTGATACGGGGTGGAATTAGCTTCTCCCCTATTGCAATAAAAGCAGATGAAAGTGTTAAATGGTTACAATTAGTAATTTCAACAGGTTCTTGATTTCAAATAACATCCTGCTTTTCATTCAGAGCAGAGTTCTATTATTAAGAACTTCATTAAAACCTTGACTCCAGGCAAACAGCTGAATATATCATTACGTTGAGCCAATCTTGTGATTACCAAACCTCAGGCCATGCTGAGCAGCCAGGCAGACAACACCCAATTTTTATGTTTTTTTCGGCATCCAGTGTCACCTCTTGACCTCCAGTATGTTCTATGGACAAAAGAGCAGCCCAGTGACACGGGAATCTCTGGAGTTGAACATGGAAATAACAGAGTTGTCTTTCTGGCTATGCATTGTGTTCATCAGTAGAAGTAACATGGCAGTTGAAGAATTGCACATGCTACACATGTATTTGTGTTTTTTTCACGTATTTATATATCATACTAAAACATTGCATGGTTTATTCCAGAAAAAAAAAATAATAAAAAATCTATTTGATAATATGGGTGCAATTCTGAAAAGGAAAATAGGGTCATCCGATAATGTAAGATAGATCACAAAAAAAAATGGCATTTATTTCCTCCAGTTCATATTATCTGTGTAAGTTAAAGTAACCCTAAAGGGGGGGGGGGGACCTAAAAATGCCAAGAACAGTAATATACACCTAAATGGGATGACTATCACCCCATAAAAGCAACTCTTAACTCCTACTACTACTCCAGGTAGTTAAAAAATGCACACAAAGCAACTTTGTCATTAATAATACATCATAAAATTATTTTGTTAATACAAGCAGTGTAAGTACCTTAATTTGATTTATCATCAGCCACTTGCAGTCTGCTATGGGATCTGCTGCTGAGCTCAGAGATGGGAAAGAGAAACTGCACGATAAGCCAATTAGTTGTGCTGTAGTGAGAGGAGAACGATGATTGGAGGAAAGAGCGGACTGAAAGAGTGATGTGCTTGTGGGTATGAGTAGGCAGGCGCAAGGCAGGGCTGTGTGAAGGAACTGAGTAAATCTCTAGACTGGAGGGACAGAAAGTAGTCTAAAACGAATCCCTTATACGTATTTCATCTGTATATTTAGCTGTTGCCTGGAGTCCTGCTTTATGTTTATTGAAGCCTGTGTATAGTTTGGGACAACGTCCTTTACCCTGGTCTTAAATTAAAATGTTTTCTAAAGGACCTGAGGCTCCTGCAATAGCTTTTGCAATAATGGTGAATGCTGTTTCCTAAACCAGGTATAATTAGACATTTATACATACCTTTGTTACATGGCTGGCCATTTGTGGTGCAGAGTTGCTTACCACATTGGCTTTACAAATCATTAAAAAATGACTGCAACTGGTTCAGAAAATGCTTTGCCAATGGTTTGTAGTCTAGTGTTTATTTTGTTATACATAAATACATTACATTTCACACCGAGAAAGATAGCAGAACCTAGACTCTGGAATTATTCAAAAAAACGGCACAATAAGCCATGGCCTGGGTAAAGAAGATCTTAGAGATCTAAAGAAGATCTAAAGAAGATCTCAAGAGTTAACTTACCTATACCTTTCTCCATATTATTTTACATATTTTTATAGGTTCTTCAGAGAAAAAAATATTGAGCATTTTTCACAGAGCCAACTTGTAGAATACCTACTTTTAATTTATCTGAAGTGTATGGAGAATGTATGATCTGGCTTTTTTCTGTACAGCACAATACCAATGGCCTAGAATGGTACCTACAAAAAACCTGGCCCTGGTAGAGTTACATTTGGACCATGGATAGGTCAGGCTGCTACACCCATTATGTTACTGATAACACAAATTACATACATGATATTACAGCACTTCCCATGCTCACTGTTCACAGCAACAAAAAGGCACCATCCTGAGTCATGTAGATTATCAGGTAATTAAATTGTCACCATACATTTCCTAACCATATCATCCTAGATTGTAAGCTCTTCAGGGCAGGCTCCTCTCCTCGTGTCACTATCTGTATTTGTCTGTCATTTGCAACCCCTAATGTACAGCGCTACGGAATATGTTGGTGCTATATAAATCCTATTTATTAATGATAATAATAACGAAGTATAGGTACGGTCAAGGTAAGAGACACAAGGTGCAGCTGATTCTGGGCCCATAGAGTCAGGGAGCCCAAACATGACTGTTCCTTCCTTTTATCATCAATCAGCTCTCAACTCCACAATGTGGACAATATCAAGCAGCATTAATCTTTCCTTCAAATGCCCTTTTCTTTGTCTGGTATATACTGCTTGAGGCTCAGGTAGGCGGTAAAAAAGGTTGCGCTTTACCACATTTAATAAAAATGACCAATCTTATGGTTAATTGGACTAGCTAAAGGTTCTAGGTATTTCTATTTAATTAAATTAAATTGTGCAGATTATACCTATTATAACACACACAAAGGGAACAGGAGATCAGGAAAGGGATCATACACAACACAAATGTTGCTCAGGTAATTTGTGAGCGCTGACTACCTACCATGCACCGCTTCACTTTCTGGGAACAGATACCACTCGAGCAGCTGGTCTCCTCTCCTCCAATTCGCCCAAGCAAGATGTGGCAAGGAAAAACTTCGCCAATCCTCTTCTTTTGTTCAGAAACTCCACAGAATACAAAGATAATCTCCTAATACTGAGCCAGATATCACAACATCTGGAGAGGGGGATGGAGGAATATGCAAGGTATCTCCATTATAAGGGTCTTCTTTGTGATATGACAACTGAGCTCATATCATCTCCTCCAGATGTGCTGCAGCAGAAGACTCTCTACTTCCAAGCCTGGAGGCGTTCAGCATATCTGGTCAGAGATCAGTCTTAGAAGGAAGATTTACTAACATTTACTAAATGTAAACAAATTTGACATTAAACCTGCTAATCCCTTGTCAAGGTAAACAGTTTAACTGTAATCTCTTTTAAATCAAATACAAACAGAGGTGCAGCCATGTCTTCCTGCAGATGCACTGACAACCTCTGGAAATGGCTAAAAATCTTCAGCTGAAACTCCCTTGGCTGTGTTTTATAGCTCTGATAAAGAGATATATAGAAAAGTTGAAAAATCTTTGTGACTACACTGGTGCAGAAGAAAGGTAAGAAATGCAGGATGAAGCACCACTAATAAAGGAAGGTAAGAGATGCAAAATTCGGCGCTCTTGGAAGAAGAAGGTTACAGCTGAATTTTGAAGTGCTCCTGGCAAAAAGAAAGCAAAACAGGTCCAGGAGTAAGTGTTATAGAAAGCCAATAGCTAATACAGGTGCAGGATAAAGCTCTCCTGACAACAGCAGGTAATAATTGCAGGATAGAGATCTCTCCTGATAAATGGAGATAGAACAGGTTCAGAATGAAGTTATTTGACAAAAGAAGATAAAACAGGCGCACGATGAAGTGTGCAAATTTCCAATACCTCAAAGACCATCAGAAATTCCTAATACGCAACTGAGTCAAGTGGCATTGTCTCTTTGCACAGTTATTGAAGTATTGTACACGCACAGAGGCAGAATCTTCCTGAACACATGTAGGAGGCAGAGAGGGCCACACAATATCCATGTAATATTATTGTCATGGATTTGTTTTGGTTTTCGCTCATAGGCCAGGTTTTCGGATTGCTGCATGCACAAAAAGCTTTCGGTGCAACACATCCAGTGTATGAATCCATGTATAATTCAGGCTACCTACTCGTGCCACGTTCTATCAGACACTCCAGCCTAGATCCTTGGGAATGTCTATGCGAATAAAAGCATGCTTCGTCTCATCATGTTCTTGCTTTAGGGACAATAGATTGCTTTTGAATGATCCAGACAGGATGCGTTGGATGGAGTGTGTTATTAGTCCCAACGCCTAAATTTTAGGTACCCAGGATAGCTCCGAGCTCCACAGTCACACAGGTGGTCGTCTTTCTCCAGTCGCCTGCAATTAAAGCTTTTCGCCGCCTGAGCAGAAGGAGAAGAGAAATGATCTGTGATTGCTTTCAATGGTCTCCAGAACAAGCCATCCCTGTCACATCTACATTCAGCAATCTCTGTCTTCTGCTTTGCTATCCATGCTGTCTTCTTTTTCATGGAATGTCTCTCTGTTTTTGTTTTTTTTAATAAATGATCCCTGTTGCTTGTTCTCTTTTTTTAGATATTTCCCCCTTTCTTCAATCTATCAGCTCACATACTGCCCACCCCTCTCACCCTTTTTCCCAAATCTCCTCTTCCTCCTTCTCATCCTCTTCTGTATTGTACCTCTCTCCTTCTTCTCCAACCTGGAAAGTGTGACTCCCCTCCCCTCCTCTCTTTAATATCCTCCTCCCTTCTCCATCCTCCTTCTCTGTCTCTTCCACCCACCTCTCTGCCTTTATTCTCACAAATACTACTTATTATTTGTTGTTCTCCATCCCCCTATTATCTGTGCATTATATACCCAACTCCCTAGTCTGCACGGAGCATCATCCATCTATTGTGCCTTAACCCTTGTACATGGTTATGTGCACTCAGCTCTTCCACAAACCTGGCTGATGCCCCTGTTTCCAATTACCTAGAGATCTGTGTTCTGTAGCAAATACAAGGTTAGCAATACAGAAACAAATGTAAAAGCCAAAAATGCTGGTGAATAATCGGACCAGGCAAGGACCCCAACATAGCAGATAATCACCCAGAATTCTTACAGCCCTTGGCCTGCTAATGAGGCGTACTTGATTCAATAATGCTAGGCATGCACAATGCAATGTTATTTTCAATAGATAGTATGACTGATATAACAATTAAATTAAATTGATCCTTGCAATTGATTACAAGTAATAAATGTATCATCTGCTGATCTGAATTACATTGATTTTACCATTATAAATTATAAAATATTCATAGTAACAAAAAAAGTTATTTTGATTTATGATTGTTAACCAATCTCCAAAAAAAAAGCCTTGCCAAATCAATTTTTGACATGGATCAAAAATGTACTTTATTGATTGATTCTTAAACAATACATCTTTTTTGTAATCCAATATAACATAGGGCTCTATTTATAAATCAGGGAATCAGACATTCCTTTAACATTCCCTCTTGGGAATCTTCCAGGGCCATGTGTTTCAATGGCAGTAATTGATTCCAATCGAGAATGCTTGAGGGAATTGGCCTGATTTATTAAAGCTCTCCAAGGCCAGAGAGAGTACACTTTCATCAGTGAAGCTGGGTGATCCAGCTAACCTGGAATGGATTTCTTAAAATACATTTGCTATTTGTTAGTTATGTTTTCAATCTGGGACCAGATTCATTCCAGGTTTGCTGGATCACCCAGCTTCACTGATGAAAGTGTATCCTCTCCAGTCTTGGAAAGCTTTATTAAAGTTTTTATTAAAACTTTATTAAAGTCTGATTCCCTGTTTTATAAATAGAGCCCATAGTGTTTTTGGCAGTTGTTAATGTCCCCCCCCCCCCCCCCTCTTTCTTTTTCTTTTATGACATGTATGACCTTTTGACATGGTATGCCCTCTTTTTTTATGTGGAATGACTACTGTTTAAGATGTACTAATGCTGTTCAGTTATATTTATATTTTGTCACGTTACATAATTTAACTTTTGTTATTGTAATGTTTTCACCTTGCTGTATTCAGACTGTATATTATGAATAAACTTTTTTTTATTTTTTTAGTAAAAACTAATTGACCCTTAAATAGAGCCCATAGTGTATGACTAACTTTTTGCAAACCTCAAAGAGGCTGAGGCTGCAATATTAATAAATTATAAATAACAAGAGAAAGGAAGAGAAAAAGGAAGAGGAAGAATTGTTGCCTTATCCTTCTCAATAGATAATCTGATCATAAATTTGGTTAAAAAAAAGTAGCAATGAAGCCAGCCACCCGTGTTATAATCAGATTGTGTAATCTTTAACAACTACATGCAGCTGAATGATGTTGTATGGAACAGTAGTTGTCTATACCACTCTTTCTCTCAGCCTTTCCAACATGTGGGAACCCCTTGAAAAAAATTTTAGGTTGTCAGGGAACCCTGACTATATATACTATGTGCACAGCTCACAGTATATTAGTTTGGTGGCCAGTGGGAAGAATGTCACCCTTACACATAGCCAAAAAGATTACTGGTCCCAGGTAAAAAAAGACCTGAGCGGTACAAATTGCTTATTGCTCAAGGAACACCAGTAAGATTGTCTTTATATCTGCTGGATCAGTAATAAAAAAAAGGGCTTACCGTAATTCAATTCATTGTATTTTGTACCTAAAATTTTTTAAAGTGTAAGCCAATGGTGAAGACCTGGTCCATTGGTCAGTGCAGAAAGTTTGAAGTTTAAACACCATAAACCCTAATCCATAGTCTGGGAGGGCACCTAATGGTGTTTTTTTACAATAATCCTCTGACTTTGAAGGTCTCCATCCTCCGTTTAACATTTTCAATGTGTATGTGTGCTACAACAAAGGCATAAAAAAACAGTCTGCAATATTTATTACCCCCGAGGAAGCAGTCTTTCTGTGAAACGTGTTGGGTTCAAACAAGTATCACGATGTGTTGGCTAGTTGTGGACCTTTCTCTAAAACAACCCGTGTGTACTGCATGTACTTGTATGACCAAGTTGTTGTAAAAATCCTTTTTTATGTCATTTTGTATTAATAAAGCATGTTTGATGATTTTATTTATGATTGTTACCACTGAAACTCCCTGCTTTTTTCTACCCCAGTATTTGGATGTTTGAATATCTCCTTAGTTAGCTCTCTTAGATCATTAAAGTTGCATGAATTGGGGACCCTTTCTGTCCCTAAAGAGAACCAGTCATGATTGGGCTTACACCAGTACTCTAAATATTTGGACCTTCTTCAAAACATTCCTTTGTGAACTATGGCCATTAGTGACTTCTCACTGATCAGGCTGCAGGGATGATTTTGTTTTCAAAATCAGGCCATGGGGAAATATCAAGTAGGACACCAAATACACAGAATTGCAGCTCCCTGCACCCTAACATTTTGGTTTGGGACCCCAGACATTTGCCGACTTTGCTCTACCCTAATACCTACCCTGTCTGGCTGTCATGTTGACCTTCTGGATTTAATATATGTAGGTAACAACCTAGAATGAGTTAATGTATCATATAATAAATATATTTCTGACTTTGTCCGAGACAGAATTGTAATTGGTGGGACTCCATGTGAGCACAGAGTTGTTGCCTTTTCAGTTATCTGACTTGATAATACCTACTATCTCCCAGCTCTTGAATGTGTACAACAATATAAAATAATAGAACCCTATATAATGTAATCTTTGGTGTACTGTTATTTTTTTGTTATGCACAAGCAGGAGCTGTAATACAACCTGCTTTTTAAAATGATGTCAGACATTTAAGAGGCCAACCAATGAAAGGGGCACTTATGTCCTGCTCTCTATCTGCAGAGCAGCAAAAAAAATAAATTAACATACATAGTGGGGAAAATACATTATTTTATATTTCAGATTGTATAGGAATTACCCACTCAAAATTTTTCACACCAGAACCTGAAAGACCTCCAGATGATTTTTGCAGATTTCCAAAACTGTTGATTTCTCATTGGCTAACCTACCAGTTTATCACAAAGTTACCCCATTCTGCAATAAATATGTAAACTGCCATTACCAATTGCTCTTTTGAAAATGCCAGTCAACTGGTTGTCATACTAATCCAAGGGATTTATTATTTTTTGAATCCCTTACTTGAAAAGATGCAAGTCAAGAGATCTGACATTCTCATCTGCATTCTTGTCGTGGGTCTGTGAAAGCAAACTTTTAAGTTAAAGACATCAGGCGGCGAGCATTTTACAAAAGGAGGTCAGCAATGACAGCATTTGTATTTCTCTCAGGTCTTGTTGCATCTTTCCCCTTGGCCCGACCCTGGGCACAAAACACAAGGAAAGAGAAGACAGTGCTGTTGATATAATGGAGCATGATATTGTAACTGCACAGAGATACATATTTTGCACTTTTAATATATTGGAGTTTTTTTCCCATTGTCTGCTTGCATGTTTAGCATTGTATATTCGGGTAATGCATGGAGCAGAGATGTTCTGTAATGTTCAGTAACTCATACCAATTATATTCATATTTCATCAGTCAGAGCAATTAAGGATTAAAGTAAACCTGTCATTAGCCAGTGCAAACTAACGGTGATAAAAAAAATTATAAAAATTATATAATTATATATATATTATATAGATATTACATATCTATAAAATAAATATGATGAGTAGATTCACAGAAATAAACAGCTGAATTGAATCTAATTATCCTATAACCAGAGAGGGTACAAGAAGCACAGCCCAGGATTTAGGAGGCAGACTTTTTCCAGAATTTTTCTGGAATCTGATTTAGTGGACTCCATAAAATTCAATTTAGGATTCTTAGGAGACAACTCTGTTTATGACTGATATTCCAGTTCTGGGTAAACGTAAGTAAATCAGCATTTTTCATGTTTCTTGTAGATGTCAGGGGTAAAATTACCCTTCTATAGGTTGTTCCCCTGCCCCTTACATAAGGTCATAACAAAATGTGCTGCCCAGTTGATTGCAGTAATCCAGTGGTGGCATGATACCATCTTTAGGTTTTGTGGGGGCTGAAGCAGTGAGGTTCTGGTGGAAATATTGTGCTGATGACAACCTAGATAGACATACAGCTTTTGTTAAAATATACTTGGAACTTTTTTATAAAATATTTTTATTGATTTTCAAGGAGTAATGATACACCAATTACCATAACATAATATCATACAGATTTGTTGTACAATAACCAAACCTGAGATCGAAACGTCATAAAATGGGAGTAAAACACAAAACATTTACAGTGGAATCATTATACGACAACCATGCAAAGCAATAACCATGCAAACAACAATGCAAATAACTTAAACAGTACATGTTAAACAGCAACATCATCAGTACGAAGGACAGTAAGGTAATGATATTTAGCAGACTCGGAAATCGTCTAAATTAGCATTGAAATCAGACTGATAGGGTTTGAATAATTACTAGCACGGGACTGGAGGATCATTATCTAAAACAGTGGTGGTCCTTGAGAAATATTTGGTGATCCATGGCTCTGGCCAGTGCACCCCCAGCGGGATCAGTAGATGGACCCTGCTGGGGGGTGCACCGGCCAGAGCCGCGGATTATGTCTCCCATATAGATTGTAGGCTCAGGGCGGTGTCTAGAAATAGTCAGACCTGCGATGGGAGAGAGGGCATGTTTTGGCTTCATGACGTCACTCTGGGGCCAGTTGCTTCCTGTTTGAGTGACACACTGCTCACACTTGAGCAGTCTGGAGTCTGTGCATTTAGTCATCTGTAGGTCCGAAAAGTTGGTGATCACTGATCTAAAAGACGGTAGGAATACCATGTGGTCTGTTCAAAAGTGGAAACCATACTCGTTCATATATTTTGCCCAAACCTCAAAAAAAACATTACCTCTGGTCTCCTTGATTAAGGAGCCTTCAGTCTAGAATACAAAGCAGAGTTTTTCCAGAAATAATGAAAGTGAAGAGGAGTTTGGTGTAATCCAATTATGTATATTAGTTTTATTTGCCACTAACGAAATTACTGTCAGGAGTCTGCTACATCCCTTGGTAATTCACTTTCCCTAGAGTTTCAGTTCCATTGAAATTGCCCATTCTGGTGTTCGGGGAAGATAATTCACCAAATTCCAAAGGGCATATACTACCCACATCCTCCAAAAGTATCAAATCTTCTAGCAGTTTCACAGCATGTGATAAAAAATACTTTCAATTTTTAATAAAATAATACTTTGTGATCCTGCCTCCAAGTTCCTTCATAAGGCATCTTCAGTAATAGGGTAATAACTCTCAGAATCTGCCTTTCAAGTGTGCTTCTGCATTTTCACCCAGCCACAGGGGCTTCAGATGGAGACCACAAGTGGTACATACACTGTACAAGCCCAGTCAACGGTTGTCACCCATCAGGAAACCCATCCTAAAAATGCCATGCAGCCATTGCTATAGAGCAATGTTTCTCAAACAAGGTTCCTCCAGATGTTGCTAGGGGTTCTTTGAGCAATGAGCAATTCGGATTTCTTCCCAGTTATTCAGTTACTCTGACTCCAATGATCTTTTTGGCTATCTGTAAAGGTTGTATTCTTCCCATTGACCATAGTGCTAATGTACTGTGAGATGTGGATACAGTAATTATAGCGTTTTAAGGGTTTCCCTATGTTAAAAAGGTAAAAAAAACTGCTGCTATAGAGCATGTGATTTGTAAAGAAGCTGCAGCAGATCAGCAGCACTGTGATGCAATAAAACATAAAAAAAAGGATTTACACATGCAGCATTTTAATTAGGCACACGGCAATGCATGGTCATTCGTTTCCATATGCTGTGCAGATACACTTTAAAGCATACACTAGAGGATGGAGAATAGCAATGTGGTCACTCGAAAGCAGGACACTGGCAACCAGTTTGCAGGATTCTATAATTCTGCTGCAAAAGGCAATAAATCCAGCAGTCAATGTCAAGGGAACAGGAATCATCAAACGTAATGGTCTACAATGTGTTATATGGGGCTGCCAACAAATAACACAAGAACACGGAGATAGGTGACATGTAGATGGTTTGTGATGATCATTACCAGGAATTGTGTAAATGTATATTTATATGGATTAGTTCAGCATTCGTGCATAAATTGCTCATTGTTGTTTTATTTTATTTATTTTTATGCTGTGAGCATGGTTGTTGGTTATCTAATGTCTTTGGGCAAAATGGTGAATCTAACATCTAATAGGCTCTCCTCATGTGATATTGCACATCCCTGGAAATAAGCATCTGAGTGCAGTGATTTCATATTGAAAAGACTAGCAAAATGGAAGAAATCAATCTAAATTGGTTTATAAAGAGGTAGTTCTTTAAAACCTACGTAATCAATGGTATAAACCACACAATGCAGATATTGTGCCAATGAATGTATTCCAAGGAAGATATACGTGCAAAGAGAGAAGGGATCCACCTTAGGAATCCCTCTCTTTGCTACAAGAAATGGAAATTTCTAAATACAAATGAATAAAATCACAACCCAGTGAAGGCATTTTTTTTAGCTACATTCAATAAAAGCTGGCAATGAAGGAGTTATATCTCTTTAAGGGATTCCAATCTTTAAATGGGTTAATGACACGTTTTTCTAGGAATTGGGAATATGGATGGGGGTTTTATTATGGGAAGGGCAATATTAACTTGCTAGAGCATATTAAACACTGGGATTTCCTTGTCCTGTTGGACACCCCCTGGCCTTTTTCAGCATTCCCTCCCCCCATCCCATCCATGTCAGCTTATTGCATCTGGCTGGGATGTGATGAGGGGACCTTGTTGCTTAGCAACCGCCTCCTGGGAACAATGCTCTGAATTTCAACTAGGCCTCAAACGGTGCAAAAGCCACCAGCACACAGCAAACATATATGCATGCATGAACCAGGGAAATCCTGCATACATGTATGTCCTACACGTTTCCTCCGTTTTATAGATTTAAAAAGGTTAATCGTATAAATGTTATGAATATACATAGATTTATACTATGTACCCCCAATAAGGTTTGCATATAGGTTACATTAATAGCATTAGAAAATACAAACTACAAAAAACCACTCATTAAGACCGAGCTATGTATGAAAATCTAGTTCAAATAAATGGTCAATATCTTTAATTTTAACATACGTATGCAAACATTGTATTGCTTTTCACAAGACAACCATATAAATGTTTTGATAGAACAAAAAGTATCTCCATATTTATTCAATAATGTTCTGTTCTTTTAAGTGCTACGTTTCTTGGCTCTAATCTGACATTTTGGGCTGAGCAGAGGCTGAATTCAATGGGTTTGGTTTATTCAAGCTCTCCAAGGCTGGGGAGGATACCCTTTCATCAGTGAAGCTGAGGGATCCAGTAAACCTGGAATGGATTTCTTAAAAGCTATTTGTTATTTGTCAGCAAATGTTTTCAACCTGGGGCCAGATCCATTTCAGGTTTGCTGGATCACCCAGCTTCACTGATAAAAGTGTATCCTCTCCAGCCTTGGAGAGCTTTAATAAATCAGGCCCAATGCATCTGCAGGCAGATGCTTAGGCTACATACACACATGCAATAACTGTTAGAAAACTAACAATTAACGGCTGATCAGCGATTATTTACGATTATTTTGAACGATCTTATTGTGCACAATTCTGTACATGCTGAGACGACACGATAGTTCAAACATATTCCACCAATAATGTACACACACTAGATACAATCGTTTGAACGACCATACACACCCTAGATAGAGAACAATCATCGCCCAATTAGATCCACCGAGCTGAACTTTCATTTCCAGCAACATTCCTCATTCATCAGCGTCATTGCACACTTTTTTTGTTAACAAATATTGGACAATCGGTTGTTAGTTGTTCGTTTCCAACGATAATTTTTGCACGTGTGTACATAGCCTAAGTTATAGATTGTTCTATTACATAAAAGGGAAACAGTAATAGACTAGATTATCTGATTTTTTTAAAAAGACATTTTATTACCTGATTTACTATTTATATACAAGTTACTATTTATTTATATATAAGTTTTATTTTACAAAAATGAATTTAACCCCCTCATTATCAGGTCACTGTTGCCCATTTTTCATAAGCAGAAAAAAAAAACAATGCAGACACCAAAATTCATTAAAAACACACCAAAACATATAGGGGTCTACATATAAATCAATGAGTCTGACATTCACTAAAACATTCCCCTGTTGGAGAATTTTGGAAAATTAGACTGTGAAAAATTTCCACCACGAAATGTTTCAGTGAATGTCAGATTCACTGCTCTTTTTAATATATACCATAGTCTCAAATCAAAGGACAGGTAGCATTAAAAGATGTCTTGTACTTTCCTTATTTCATGCCAAATGTTGATCAAAGCTGAATGTTCAGAACTTTACAAACACAATGAACTCTCTGACATTTCAATTAAACAAAAAAAGATAACTTTTTTGGACTAAAAGCAGCTTTGTCACTACAAAGCAAACCTTTTACCACATTTCACATTATATGAAAGGTGGCTAACCCTGTTTTTTTTTAAAGGACCCCTTCCTTTCCATCTTTACTGATGGCTTAAAGTGTACCTAAACTCAGAAATTTCACTTTACATAAAAGGGTAGACAACCCTTTTATGCAGAGGAAAAATTCTGTTTTGTTTTTTTAGGGCAACACCCTTTGAAAAAAAAAGGTGCTACACCGCCCCCTAATTGAATGGGAGGGCACAGCCTCCTGGGATACCTACGCCATGTATCCTGGGAGGCTTTTTGGTGCTCCTTCTGTGCATCTTCTGAGCATCTCAGGCATGCGCAGAAGGAGCCCTTTTCTCAAATGGAAAGAACATTGCCGATCTAATGCATGCGCAGTGAGATCGGCAAGTTTTTTTCCATCTACATCACCCGATCTCGTGCATGGGTTGGGTGGCTTGGAACAAGAACCCGGAAGAAGAGGAGAAGATGGAATTGCCCAGAGCACCAGCCCGAAGACGGATGCCTGGACAACGCGGGACCCAATGGAAGAGACCTCCGGATGGATCAAACTGCCCTGCGGGATTGAAGGTAAGTGTATTTTTGTTGTTATGAGGGACTTCTGAGTTTAGTTCCTCTTTAATGGAAAATGCTACAGCCTACTAGGAGAAATATGTCACATATCCCAGGAGGCTACAGGCTGCTTCTCCTGCACATGGCTGTTCTCGGAATATAAAAAAAAAAAAGTTACACTCTGCATGTGCAGTGTAATTGGCTCAATATTTTTTTTACATTTTCAGGAATGCCCGTCATTCAAGAATAAGAACCCAAACAAAGTCAGAAGAAGATGGCAGCACCTGTTGACCAGTCTATGTCTAGTCCCAATACGTGGGATATACTGGATTCGTTTTGTGGAGGGATCAAATGCTTTTTACACCTACAAAGGTAAGTGTCATTTTTTTTAGCAAAAGTTCTGTTTTAATACATTGTCTTTAAATACAAACGTCCAGCTTGTAATTAAAAAATAATGCGTACATATCCTGATGCCTAAGCCTTTTTTTTATGACTTTCCAAACCAATGAAAAAGTCAACCAATTATTAATAAAAAAACACACACACATTAGATGATTGGATAGCTGATTCATATTATACGACATTCTACAATAATAACTATACAAAACATAGGAAAATATTTCTTGTAACCCAAGCTATTGTTTCCCAAATATGTCCTCAAGTCCCACCGATTTACAAAAGTGGCCATGGATTCAACAACAAGCCACAAAATATTCTCAGAACCCCAAATGAACAATTTACCAGAATTACCAGATCAATTATAAACAGAATTACATTTTTTACACAGAATCTGAAAAAGAAAATTCACACCTTTCCTGCAAAATCTACTATTTTATTATAACATTCTGGGCCATTCTGGGTAAAGGAGCAGTGCTCAGTCCCTAAATAAATGATGCCAAATGGACAAATGTTGCATACATCTGCTAAATGATTTAGAATTCCCCACCAAACATGGTGGCTGCTCTTTAGAATACCCCAATATTCAACACATCCTTAGGCACATAGGAAAATTCATATACAAAAAGGCAAAATAAATAAACCTTAGTGCTAACAGGACTCTGGCATGAATAAAGTTTCTTATTTCTGCAACAGCCTTGTATACATCTGGATTAAAATAGTATATAGGATGGAGGAGGAGAGCAGTGACACTAAAGAGAGCACAGGAGAAAACTTATATTCAAGGCAGATAAAATTTGGAGTAAAAAAGTAGTGGGCGTGGAAGAGAACAGTGAAATGAGGGAAGGGGTACCATGGGACGGGTCTGTGAATGGTATTAGTGAATCTAAAATCTTTATAAGCTAAAATAAAGCTTTAAAAAATACCCAGGGAAGAATTTCTACATACCAAAGAAGTGGAAATCTTAATTGAATGCAGTTAGGTAGAAGATGAGAGTTGAAGTAGAAAGTCATGGTGGTGAGTAATGCAACACAAGGAGCCACACAAAAGTGGAGTTTATTATCGACAAGGAAAATAATAAAAACAGGGTAAGAACACTGAAAACAAAAACAACACGTATGCTCCCTAAGAGTATTTAAATCCTCCACAAGCACTACTAGGAATAAAAGTTAGCACAGGCTTTTATCATAGCTGCTGATCAATACTAGGCTTTTTCTAATTTTTAATGTGGTTAACCCAGAAGCTACAGATGCACTGAAGGAATTTTACTCTGGATGGACATTTAACATTACTACAATGAAATGTCATTAAAAATGAAATATCATGAGGGGCGCATGCGCGTAGCCTACTGGATGGTTGTTTCCTAGTCAGGCTCCACTCGACCTCGGGCTACTAGCAAGAAACGAAGCGTGTCATACGGACTCCGCGGCAATTCTTACGCTCCCTGCATCAGAGGATATCCCCGGGAAGCGATTGAGATGACTTCCAAGTCAAAGCGTCCCGCGGTGCAGCAGAACTCATCCCGCGACGCGGCCTCCAAATCCAAGATGGCGTCGGCGTCTTCACCTCCCGCGTCCTCGCCTTCCTCTCCAACGCATCAATCAGAGGACAGTATGGACGCAACGCCTAGTCTCTTGAAGGATACAAATCTTGGTGAAGATTCAGCTTTCTTACAAAAAATGAGAGTTATGATCTGTGAGGAACTATCCCAAGCTATACCAGCTATTACTTTAGAGTTACGCCAGGACATTCGCGAGATTGGTCAACGTGCGGCCTGGAAATCAGAATGGACGACGCCACAACAGTATTGGAAAGCCTAGATCATGACCTGGATGCAGCACAAAGAGAGATTTTTCTCTTAAAGGATCAACTGGAGGATTATGAAAATCAGTCCCGACGCAGCAACCTACGGATCAGAGGTATCCCTGAAACTGTTCTAGATTTACATGGCTATGTTACTGCTCTGTTTCAAGATCTGGCACCAGAGCTTCCACTTGAACTTTTGGAGTTAGATAGGGTCCATCGTTCCCCAGGCCCTAAGAAGCAGAACGGCCCGCCTAGAGATATTGTGGTGAAGTTTCATTTTTTCCGTGCTAAGGATGCTCTCCTGCTGAAAGCACGGAATAGCACTCGCCTACAGTTTCAAGGTTCTGAATATAGTCTATTTGCAGACTTAGCCTCCTCCACACTGGCAAAGCGGCGAGCTCTTCACCCATTCCTCCACACCCTCACTGCTAATGGCATTAGATATCGTTGGGGATACCCATTCAGACTGCTGTTTCAGTTACACAGCGGCCAATACCATTTTACTACCCCGGAGGAAGCGCAAGCCTGTCTTATGCAACTTGGCCTTATACAATCATCTACATCTACCTCGCCTCCAAGCCTCCAGAAAACGGGTATGTTGGACCCAGCATCACCAGGTCCCTCCGGTACACCCCAGCGAGGTCTCGAGCAATGCTCTCAAGCTCTAACCCATCTGGTTTCCCAAGTTTTTTCCACCAAGTCCCCGGGATGATTTATCGCTGATAGCACGAGATGTCTAGGAACACACATACTGGATTTTTCAGGATTTTTTTTTCTTGGCTCATGTTCCTTTCTTTTGTGGCCCAATTTCCGCTGACACTTTTCTTATTTTTATAGTCCGTTTGTTTGATACATGTCTCCCCTCTGGATTACTCCGGATCCCTATAAGTGGACTGCGGGAACGGGTGATCCTGTTTGAAACTGTACAGTTTGAAACTAGGGATTCCTCGAGCTTTTTTGGCTCTTGTGATCCTATTTTTTTTCCCATCTATGGGCATTCTCAGATTGTTTTTTGTGATGAGTTTTTTGTCATTTTTGTGTTGTTGCTTTTTTTGTCTTTTGTTATGTCTAATATGTTTGGTTGTACTCGAATGCCGAATTTTGTGCCTTTCATATTGCATCAGGTCTATTAACAATAGCTTTCCTCTACAACTGTTTCCACGATGACTTTACGAATAATGTCGGTTAATGTTAAGGGTCTTAATTCACCGGCTAAGAGGAAAACAGTATTTAACCACCTGAGCGTTACACTGAGGTCTAGATTTCTGTACCAAAAGTGATCCACTGTTTTTCATGAATTTTTTTTTTTTAATTTAGACCTGTCCCTTACAGAAATATGTCCGAACAAGGGTTCTAGTAGATATTATGAATATAAAAAATGTTTGAAACACACAATCATTTAAAAAAAAATTTTGAATTTCCAAGTTATTTACTTTTATTTTATTTTATTTTTTTTTTTTTTGTATTGGATTGGATACGGGAGTTTGTATTCAATCCAATATAAAATGAGCGTTTTAATTTACCAGTTATGTACTTTGTATTAATTTTATATTATTTTGTATTGGATTGGGTACGCAAGTTTGTATCCGGGCGGCGGAACAAAAGATGCCGGGCGGCGGAACAAAAGATGCCGGCCGGCATCTTACCGGTCCCGCTGGCACCCGACGCTGGAGAGGGAGACCGACGGACGTCGATGGATGGAGGAGGACGCTGGAATACGAAAACGACACTGGATGAGCACAGCGGGACCAGGTAAGTATGGATGCGACAAAAATGCGGGGTTAACCATCCTAGCCTTTTTTTTTGCCCGTACGAAGGTCGGGCTTAACGGCTAGGTGGTTTATCATTGCCATTCCTCTGGCATAGATGTAGCTTGTATGCAAGATGTCTATTACATTTTTCAGTAACTTCAACCCCTAAGTTTATACACACTCGTTATCCACCGGTTTATTATGCTTCAGCTGCCACAAAACATAGAGGAGCGCTAATAGCTTTTCAGCAACATATGCCATTTAAGTATATACACCACGTAGCTGACCCTGAGGGCCGCTACCTGATTTTGTGTGGTTATCTACAGAACAGAGAGGTTACTTTCTTGGTATATTATGCTCTGAACTCTCCTCCGGTTTCCTTTTTTCGAAGGATGCTTGAGGAGACTCGGTCGTGTATGAAGGGGACTTTGATCTGCTGTGGTGACTTCAATATTGTATTTAACAGCAAGTTAGATAAATGTACTAAGTCTTCCGCTACCTCTCTACCTGAGAGTAAATCCATACAGGACTGTTTTCAAAATTTGGGTCTGCTTGATATCTGGCGTGAACTTCACCCTCTATCCCGTGATTATACATTTTATTCTGCTTCACATGATTCCTATTCGAGAATCGACCATATATGGGTTCCCAGAGCCTTGTTACCCGTTATACTAAAAGCCAGTATACCGTCTGTGCCATGGTCGGATCATGACCCTGTGGTGATTATTTTTTCGTCATTAGTGACTCAGCCTTGTACCAGACAGTGGTCCATTAATGACTCCTTGCTATCATGTCCAGAGATGGTGCAGAAATTAACAGCCCTCACCAAAGAACTTTTTGCCTTAAATACTGGTTCAGTATCTTCTCCCACAATATTGTGGGAAGCTTTTAAGGCTGTTAATCACGGCCATCTTATCCAACTAGCTGCGGCCAAAAAACAGGAACGTACCCAAGCCCAGATTCAGTTGGAGTCCACCTACTCGAGGCAAGCCCAACTGCATAAACTGAATCCTGCGATAGGTACTTTAATCGCCTTACGCAAAGCTCGCACTGAATTAAATCTCTGTTTATCTAATCAAGCAGTAAGCCAATTACAACGCACGAGACATAAGTTTTATCACTGTGGCAATAAACCAGGTACATTGCTAGCTAGGCGGTTGCGAGTACCAACACCTCAGTATACTCCGATTTCACTTCGTACAGCCACGAAACATTCCACTAGCAATCCTTTGGACATTGTCCAGGAGTTTCAAGCTAGACTGTCAGATCTTTACTCGAAGCCCCCTGTGTTGGACTCATGTAAAGGCGATCTTTTTTTGGCAAATGTTATATTACCCAAAGTCAACAGTACTGATCTGGATGGATTACAGGGAGATATCTCGGATTTTGAAATTATTACAGCCATTAAGTCCCTAAAAACAGGTAAACGTCCTAGTCCTGACGGGTTTTCCCCATTGTTTTACAAGAAGATGTTGGAGGTTTTGACGCCCCAACTGCAAGTTATGTTTAATGACTTGAAGCTGGGGCGAACTTTTCCCACAGAATCTTTGAAAGCATCTATAGCCACGATACCAAAACCGTCGACTGATCATACATCTTGGGCCAATTACCGACCTATCTCACTTTTAAATATGGATGTGAAAATTATGGCTAAGATTTTGGCCATGAGGCTGAATAAATTTTTAGATAGTTTAAAACACGGGGATCAAGTAGGGTTTGTCCCTCAACGTCAAGCTGGTGACAATGTTCGTAGAGCCCTTCAGCTTTTATATCTGGCGCAGTCCAAATCAATAGAATGTATGATGCTCTCGCTGGATGTGAGGAAGGCTTTTGATTCTATATCATGGCAGTACCTGTTTTATGTCCTCAAGAGATGAGGCTTTGGCACCCAATTCTTACACTGGATAGAGGCGCTATATGCTTCTCCCTCAGCTACAGTGAAATATATGGGTTATGTCTCAGCCCCGTTCCTGATATTGCGGGGCACCAGGCAAGGTTGCCCCCTCTCTCCCATATTGTTTATATTAGCCCTTGAACCACTAGCAGCTGCTATTCGTGTAAATCAGGACATAGCGGGTATTGAAGTATTTAACAGGGTGCATAAAATCATGCTTTTTGCAGATGATATATTGTTGACATTAACGAATCCAACTACAACTTTACCGAATTTGCATAATCTACTTACCCAATTTTTGGAGATCTCAGGCTTAGTAGTGAATAGTGAAAAATCTAAAGCACTAAATGTTTCCTTGTCAACATCAGTAGTTGAAGCACTGCAACCTCATTTTGCCTATAAATGGTTGGGAGTTATCCCTTATCTGGGTATTAAGATTACTCCTCGTTTGTCATCACTATATTTAGCTAATTACCCACCATTATTCCGCGAGCTATCCACTTTGTGTTCCAAATGGCAAAGTCTCCCGCTGTCCTGGATAGGCAAGATACATGCAATTAAAATGACATATCTCCCGAAATTATTGTATCTGTTCCGGACCTTGCCTGTCCCGGTTCCCATGCATGTACTTAGGGCTGAGCAGAGGAAGGTGTTGTGGTTTATCTGGTACCCTGGGAGACCACGGGTGCCGGATAGAGTGCTGTATCGCCCTAGACTGAAAGGGGGACTTTCTGTTCCTAATATTTGTAAATATATGCAGGTGGCCCAATTAGCCTCTTTAGTGGCACTCCACCGTTTGCAGGACCTTCCGATCTGGGCTCAGATATATGCAGAAGAGCTACCTGCGGTACAAATATATAATCTTCTTTGGTTGTCCCCCTCAAAGCGGCCCCTTGTGGCAGATCCTACATTGTCCTATGCATTGGGGATCTGGGACAGGGTTAAGGGTCCGGCTGGTTTGATGTCTGTACATACACCTTTAACGGGAGTTGTTAACTGCCCTTCTTTTCAACCAGCAAAAGAGAATCCAACAGCTTTTCGCTGGTGGGCTTCGAGGCCTGTTCGATACATCTATGACTTGTTCTCATTTTCTGGGATCAAGTCCTTTGCATATTTGCAGGAGCACTGGGCAATGCCCTCAAGGGAGATATTTAGATATATGCAAATAAGACATTATTTATCTGATCTCCTTAAAAATGTGGCAGATTCTCCGCTCAAGCTTACGAGTTTTGAATCTCGTTGTTACTGTGGATCTGGCTCTGCTGGCCTAGTGTCTCTGATCTACGATCTATTGATAAATATGGACACCCATCATCTTCCCTATGTAATCAGATGGGAAACAGACCTGGGTGCTGAATTGGAAGTGGAAGGATGGCAGGAGATATGGAGGGCTATTGCTAGTTGCTCTTCTTATATAATAATGCAGGAAAATGCGTATAAAGTGCTGTTTCGGTGGTATTTAACACCAGTTAGAATTGCCAAATTTGCTGGGAGTAACCCACATTGTTTCAGAGGATGTAATGTCCTTGGTACTTTCCGCCATATTTGGTGGGATTGCCCGGTGGTCAAAAAACTCTGGATACGGGTTTTTAACTATATACGATCAATTCTGCATGTGAATATTAGGAGGGACCCTTGGACTGCTTTGCTTCATAAACTGGACCCTGCTTTTTCAAACAGTAAGCGCAAACTGATTTCCTTTGTCTTATTGGCCACACGCCAGGTGATAGCGGCAGCTTGGCGGAAACCCTCTCTCAGTTTTCAGGCAGTAATGTCTAGAGTGTCAGATACAATGGTTCTAGAGAAAATGTCTGCTGTGGCTAACGATTCTATGCATAAATACCACAAGGTGTGGACACCATGGTTAGATCATCACTCCACTCCTGATATAGACCGTAGGCTCTTTAAATTATGATATACGATTGTCTTTTTCCCAAATACACTGTAAGCTTCGAGTACATTTTTTTTAGTTTTTATTGTGTATCTTTTTTTTCTTTTCTTTTTTGTGCTAGTCCTTGTTTATATTATTTGTCTTTGTATTTTTATGTTTTCATTAATATTTTGTATACTGCTGGTTTTGCATTTTTCTATTCTCTGTTTTTGTCAGTTTTTGTTTATTATGAAAAATTCAATTAAAATTTATTATAAAAAAAAAAAAATGAAATATCATTACAGCAAAAACCTTTTATTCAACAACAAATACATTTCTTAAGGCATTTTGTCCCTTTTAATAGTACCCCAGAAATTCTTTTATTTGTGCACATAGGTTTTGAGGGGTGTCTTGTCATGTCATGTGGGGTCTTTTTTTTGGGCATCAATAATTGTAGATAAAGACTGGTAGGGGACCTTGCCTTTCAGACGATGAAATTAGATGAATATTCGAGCGCATGCTGCTTGTTATAAAGTTTCTCGGCAGTATTTCTTTAAAACTGGATTTGGGCTATTCCCTTTCCTCTCTGTCAAAGCTGATGCTGCTCTTACCTGAAAGAATAAATGCTCAATTCCCAGTACTCCACACTGTTGGTTAACATAATGTGGTAAAAGAGGAGACAAAAGTGTTAAATGCTGGTAATTAGCGAGTTCCGCAACTCCTTGCTTCAAAATAATATCCTGCTATTCAATTAGACTAGCTTTCTTCTTTCATGAACATCATTAAGGATGACCTCCAGGCTAACAACTAAATGCACAACTAAAATAAAAATAAATACATTGTTTTACCTGTCAAATGGATTGTATTCTGTTCAGTCAGCCTTGCAATTTACACACCTCCACAGCTAGGTAGGTGAAGTACGAGCTTCCAAGTTCAGCTCACATCAAGCATCAGAAAGGGGTAGAACAGTGATTAAAGTGACTTTCTCTTTTTATATAATAAAGGAGTCTCAAGGCCAGACACTTATTATGTCCCTGAAGAATACGACAATCATGTGAAACATTGGGCCTGATTTATTACACCTTTCCAAGACTGAAAAGACTATCATGAGAGAACCTGAGTGTTCCAGAAAACATAGAATGGATCTGGTGTAGGATAAAAAAACATTTTCCAACTAATAGTAAATTAATTTGAAGAAATCTATTCCAAGTTCGGTGGATGACTTAGGTTCTCCCATGATAGACTGTCTTCACCAGTCTTTGGGTACTAAATCAGACCTTGTGCATGCTTCAGGCTAGGCCATGGAGAATTTTGCTTCATTACAACTCAAGATCAGCAAATATTGTTCGGTTGTCCATTATCACAATTCACAGCCCCAGGGCACTGAGTACATATACAGAACAACCCTGGACAGCCATGGCAGTGGAAACCCCATCTTCTCATTTTCCTAAAGTCTGTATTTTCTATCTGTAACTGAATGGGTGAAACCTGAGAAAGAATATTATACAGGTGTTATTAAGAGGAGTTACAGAACTTTCTTATCTATCTATCTATCTTAGACAAAACAATCACATGGCCTAATGGTAGGTTTCTAAATAAAACACTGTCAGAATTTATGTGATTTATATGTACTGTAGTATTATGCATAAATGGAGCTCTACCTGTGACAATCAGATTACCAGATCTTTGTTTGCCTTTATTTCTGATTGCCACATTTTAAACGTGTGATTTTTTTTTATACAGTAGTGATCAATGAATAATGATATACAAACAGTAATGAGAAGAGCCAGTCACTTAAATGGAATAACTGTTTACCTTTTTTTCTAGCCATGATCACCACATTTTAAAGAGGCAGACAGCAGCCATAGCATACTACTAAATAGGGAGCCCAGCAGTCAACTAAAGAAGTTTCATGGCAACCTGAGAACTCTACTAATTGCAAAGCAGAGATTTGACATTATTGGTGTGTAACAGGTGTGCTGTTCCAGGTAGGAAAGTTTGCAAATGATTCATAAAATATTATTTACAGAAAACTGCATACACTGAGAAACTATGTCAAAAATACTAAACATAGATTTAGGTTATACATACACTTTAAAAATGTATTCTTAAATCCAGGTACTGCAATTGCTTTATTTTTTCATGCTCACTGCATTCTGTGATCCCCCTAGAAGAAAATCCGATTCTGCCACAGTCTGACAAGGAGCATGGTGAAAGGAGACATCACAGGGATGACCTAAACAGTGTCCAATCAGCAGCCTGGACTGTGCCCTTGACCATGCTGTGCTGTAGCAGTGAAGGTCAAGGGGTTGGCATTATAGTAAGGGATTTCCAATGCAATGCAATATATATATATATATATATATATATATATATATATATCTCAATTATTATTATTATTATTATTATTTATTAATATAATATTTAATATTATTAAATACATGTACAACAGTAATATCAGATATTTTACTACAATGTAGGTTATTTAATTGAATCCATGGTTCAAGTAAGTAAACTGTAATGCTACACACACACACATTTACACATTCTAGTTCTTCACAATAGGCTAATAAGTGGGGTAAATCTATCCTTAACAGAGGGAAAGGGGTAAACCAGCACCTGATTAATAGCTCTGCTGTATTTCTTTCTGCAAATCAATTAACCATGTATTGCCGCACATTATAGCACAGGCTTTTATCATAGCTGCTGATCAATACTAGATTTTTTTTCTCTTCTTTAATTAGGTTAACCCAGAACCTACAGATGCACTGCAGGAATTTTACTCTGCTAACCACTATTTTCATTGAAAATGGATACATAACATAACCCCAATGAAATGCCATTAAAAATGAAATGTCATTATAGCAAAAACATTTTATTCAATAACAAAAACATTTCTTAATGTAATTTTGTCCATTTTATTAGTACCTCAGAGATTTTTTTATATGTGCACATCGTTTTTGAGGGGTGTCTAGTCATGTGGGATTCTCATTTTGGCTGTCATTAATTGTAGATAAAGATTGGTAGGGGACCTCCCCTTTCAGACGATGAAATTAGACCAATATTAGAGCGCACGCTGCTTGTTATAAATTGTCTGGGCAGTATTTCTTTAAAACTGGATTTGGGCTTCAACTGTGCTATTCCCTTTCCTCTCTGTCATAGCTGAGCTGAATTTACCCGAAAGAATAAATGGTCAATTCCAAGTACTCCACACTGTTGGTTAACATAATGTGGTAAAAGAGGAGACAAAAGTGTTAAATACTGGTAATTAGTGATTTCCTTAACTTCCTTCTTCAAAATAATAACCTGCTATTCAATTAGACTAGCTTTCTTCTTTCATGAACATCATTAAGGATGACCTCCAGGCAAACAGCTAAATGCACAGCTAAAATAAAAACATATAAGTTGCTTTACCTGTCAAATGAATTATATTCTGTTCAGTCAGCCTTGCAATTTGCACACCTCTACAACTAGGTAGGTGAAGTACGAGCTTCCAAGTTCAGTTCACATCAAGCTTAAGAAAAGGGTAGAACAGTGATTAAAGTGACATTGAATGTGGTATGGTTGTTGGTGCCAGGCAGGCTGCTCTGAGTATTTCAGAAAGTGATGATCTGCTGGTATTGTCATGCACAACTATTTCAAGGGTTTTACAGAAAATGGTCTGAAAAAAGGAAATATCCAGTGAGAGGCAGTTCTCTGAGCAAAAATGTCCCATTGACGCCAGAGTTTGAATGAAAATGGCCAGACTGGTATGGGTTGCTATAAAGGCAATAGTAACTCAAATATCCACTTGTTACAACAGAGGAATAGGGAAGAGCATCTCTGAACAAGCAACATGTTGAACTTTCAAGCAGATGGGCAACAGCAGCAGGAGACCAAATGTAAAGTACTTCTGTGTTTGGCATATATTTCTAAGTAGGTCATAAGTTTCAGCAAGCCAGCGCAATGGATGCATTGGTACCTTTTCCTTTTGGTGTCAGTAAGTTAATAGAGGGGGAAAATAACCATAGTTTGCAAAATGGGTCTAAACCTGAATTCCACTCTGTAATCTGCATTCCAGTATGTTTTTGGAATTTAAATTGGACCACCTGCAGGACAACCCCAAAGTAATAATGAGCACTTACAGTACATAACATGGCAAGTCATGTTGGCATAGCAATGGTCATATTAAAAATGTCAACATCCACTTAGCCTAAAAAGCAAATGACTGAAAGCCGTGACATCCCTTTCATAGAAAAGGCAGCTAAAGGGCACCAGAACTCCATGAAACTGCTCTTTCTACTTCCACTTTAAAAATGTGTGACTAGGCAGGGCTATATTGCAGAAAGGGACAGTTGATGTCCTTTCTGGAATAAAAGATACTTACTTGCCTGATCGCTCTCTATGTCAAAATGTCTGAGCTGTTGTTATGGCTGTAATACCCAGGTCATCCCTGCTTCCTTTTAGACTTCTGGGACTAAATGAAGTCATATCAACCTGGCCCAGTCAGGATGGCTGAAGATCGAAATAAAGAAAAATCAATGATGGCAGTGCCTAGATGGATCAGGGACAGGTGAGTGTAAACAGGATTTAGTTCTGCTTTAGGACTAACAGTTAGAGGCAGCAATACCTAAGATTTCACACTGTTAATCTCCATCTCTCTATAAGACTGTAGGTACAGGAGTGCCAAGGTAAGGTCACATATTAGGTAGTGCACCACTATCTCCAAAAAAAAAAGTACAATTTATAGGATTCTATAAGTGCTATAAACATTCCTAGAGGCCCCTATACCATATCAATTCAGTTCTTTTAAATGGGCAGCTTAAATATTGCCATGATTTTTTAAAAGAATGCTATGAAGGTATTTGTTCAGACATTTGTCATTATGGGGTTACTAATGATGAACACACTGATGGAAACTTTAAACTTCAGGAAGCCGCTCCAGAGCAAACATTAGCAGTCCATACTGTAGTGAGTGTATGTAGATAAATAAAATAGGTAATTGTTCATTAAATGGTTTTTTAGCAACTTAAGTTTCATTCACCTAGGGTTTAGACCTACCAAGAAAAACATGATGGCTGCCATTTGCTGACCCAATCTTTTTGCAAAAATGACAGTGGCCTGGTTTTCTAGCTGACTAAATAGTCTAATTTCTATTTGAGTCACTGACTTCTAAGTATGCAAATCTGTATTTCCCACTTGCTGCTCTTAGTTCCATGTTAGTACCTCAACATTATGCCATGTAATTAGTATTTTCAAAAGGAGCTCCGCAATGGCAGCTTTTTGCAATATGTTGCCCTGCTTCCTTATTAAACTGATTTCTACAATGAAAAGGATGGTTATGTCTGTAGAATTTGAAATACTTGGAATATGAATATTTTACAATTTAACCATGTTCATGAAGGTCATGTGTTTACTGAGAAAAAAGCTTATCAATACAAAAGCAATGCCCTGTGGCAATAATTCTTCTTCTCTAAACCCAGCATCACAACAAAACTATTAAACCTTTTGTAAAGCACTTTTCAGGGTTCATATGATAAAAGTAATCATAAAGTTTCCCAGAACTCCATGTTGCAGCTGCCATCTTAACCTAATGAAATAAAATGGAGTCCAATATGGGACCCAGGAGAGCGTTATGTGTCATTAATTTAATGAGAAACCATTGGGCTCTGTAACAGAGATAAACACCTCCAAGAAATAAAAGGCTTAGCAAAAAAACTGTCACGTGCTGAGGCCAGGGAATATCAATGTATGGGGCACAAACTAGATTGGTACTCCTTTAGGAGGTACAGTCTGTACAAAACACAGATGTAATTAGATTTGTTGAGCCGGAAAGTGCAAATAACGAGATCATGTAACTAACAGCAAGCATACACATATTAACTGTTATTGCAGTAACCTAAAATATACACTGGGTCACTACACTTTGCATATATTCATAACTCCTAAAAGAGGCAAACTGATGGTACTGCTGTGTTCAAGAGGGGAACTGATGATGCTGCCATGTTGGAGAGTAGAGCTGATGGCTGTACTCTTTTGCAGCGGAGAGCTAACTGTACTACTGTATTGGGGATGGAGATTTGATCGTACTATTCTACTTGAGGTGGGAGCTCATAGTACTGTCCTGTTGGAGAGTGGAGCTGATATTACTGTATTTTGGGGAAAAGAACTGGTAGTAGTACTCTGATGGAGATAGGGAGCTGATGGGGAACTGGCACTAGCAGTACTCTGTTGGGAAAAGAGCTGATGGCAGTACTCTTTTAGGGAGGAGAGCTAATAGTACTACTGTGTTGGGGATGTAGATCTTTTAGTACTATTTTGCTTTGAGGTGGGAGCTCATGGTACTGTTCCATTGGAGAGAGGAGCTGATAGTACTGCTCTGTTGAGGAGGGGAACTGGTAGTACTGCTCTGATGGGGACGGGGAGCTAATAGTACTGCTATGTATGAGAAGTAAGCTCATGGTTCTAATGTGTTATAGAAGGGATCTGATGGTACTGCTCAGTTGAAGAGGGGAGCTGATGGTAGTACTCGGATGGAGAAGAGCGCTAATAGTGCTACTGTTTTGGAGATAAAGATCTGATAGAACTGCTCTGTGTTAGTGGGGAGCTGATGGTACTGATCTATTGGAATGGGGAGCTCAACAGTATTAAGGGGAGCTGACAGTAAGTCTCTAATGGAGAGGGGAGTTGATAGTACTACTCTATTGGAGAGGGCTGATGGTGCTGCTCTAGCAGCTGATAGTACTTCTCGGTTGAAATGTTGAGCTGATGGTACTACTGATAGGTTAGGCTGATGTTAGTGCTGTTTGAGCTTTGAGTTGATTGTACTTATTTGTTGCAAAAGTAAGCTGATGTAACTGTCCTGGGGGAGAAGAAGACCATAAGGTATACAAGGTTTTATGTGAAGTGGGGAAGACTCAGTGATTTTAAAAATTGTATGTCAAAGTGTTGGCAGCTCAAATAGAGTCCATCTCATTTCCTGGCTGAATGACATCTATCATCATCTAGCCTTTTCATCCAAGGCCTTAGAATTCCTAGAACACCTTTAATTTATTGGATTTCAGTGCTTCTAAATAATCAGCATCACAAAATGGAGATTTCCTTGAGAAGTCTGCACTGAAATGCAGCCTTCCTAGAAATGTCCACTCTTCCATATCCATCCATTAAGGCATTTTGTATCAATGCTGAGAGCTCTTGTAAGAAGCACTGATGCAAGGTGCTGTGATGTTTTCAAGTACCTGTGTTTCTTTTGGCCTCTTTTCCCAACCATGATCTGCCTTCATTGCATGGAGAAGCATAAAATCCCAGTGAAGGAACCACAAAATGTAAAATATATGCTAAATAAACCTCAACTATCAAATGTAAAAGGCATCTTCACTCTTATCCTGTATAATAATATAATCTTACTGGCATATCTATTGCTGACTTCAAGCTTTATTTGTCTCTGAGTGGCCAATCTTACCCAACCCAAAAAACAGAAATACAGGTTTGTTTGTATTTGCATTTTAGAACAAGAATTCTAAACTATATCTATAGCCCTGGAGACACAGAAACAAACTGTGTTATGGGACTGGATCTCTAAATATTTGATATTTTGAAATCACAGTGGTACCTGATGGGACTGGTAATCATAATGATTCTGACAGTTTAACAAAGAAATGTAAATGTGAAGAGGTTAGGAATCCATGATGTAGGGGAACAAAGTTTAAGTCCAGGAAACAGAAGCAGGCAGGTATTGTCTGTTAATATTAAGTCTCTTTTCTCACTGTCATTCTATGCCAGTAAGTACAGATATTCCTTTTTCTATAAACACACATTCAGACATGATAAATTCATATTTCAAGTTGTATATAGTAGAAAATATAGTTTCAGTAATAAAATTAAGCTATTCATGATGTAATAAAGAGTGTTATTGAATGTGAATATGCTGTTGTACAGTTATGCTGGGACATTGGCTGGAAAGAGCCGTACATGTGTTGAGTGAGCAAAATGTTGCAAGAGCTGGGCTGGGTTATTGGTCTTTTGAGGATCATTCACAGAAGAGGCAAACTGCAGAAGCAAGAATCAAGGATAGTGCACTGCACCTGAATCACCATAGACCTAAATGTGAGCAAGCAAGGACTTAAAACTGGCCGGGAGGGGAACAAAATGATGAGGCATACAATGGTTACTTAAACCAGACTGTATCCTTGAACAAACAGTTGGGAGAAAACCTCCATACATAAAAATAATGTATTTTACTGTGACCGATACACCTATGATGGTTACTACCAATAAGAAAAAAAAATCAACAAAGAAGAAGAAAAAAAAATCAAATGTATGTCATCTTATAGCAAAAAAGAAACTTGTATGAAATACTATGCCTATATGCGCCTATTGGACGTCACTTAACCATGGGCAATAATATGGAGTTGCCCTCATACACATGTATAACTCCTTTAGCGGCTATACCAGTCTTCACTCTTCTTGGGAGGCTTTTTGCAAGATTTTAAAGCATTTGTAAGGTCAGGTACTAATGTTGAAAGTGGAGACAATCGACAATTCTAATTCATCCCTAATGTGTTCTGTTGAGTTTAGTTCAAGACTCTCTGCAGACTGGAGTCAAAGTTTTTCCACATCAAATGTGTCTAACCATTTGTTTATGGCCTGGCTTTGTGCATTGGGGCATAGCCATACAGAAACACAAAACCTTGCTCCAAATTGTCACAAGGTTAAGGCTCATAGAGATGACCGATGGACATTAGATAATTGTCACTGCAAGTTATATTTATTGATAATTTTCAGTGACAGATGAAAGAATATGTACTGTACACACAGCACCATTCTGATCAATGAAGAGCGCAAGGAAGAGCCAATGGCAACCTGCTGTGCTCTCCTCCATAAAAATGCACAGTGGTTGTTCCTCAATTGGACGTTCATCTATGTGCTGTTGTGGATCATCTCGTCTAGGGCAACATTTAACTGGTGTGTATACATAGCTTTACAGGTTCACAATTGTCTAAAATGTCTTAGCATTAATAGTACCCTCCACTTTGTCTAATGGTTTTAGACAAAATGGAGCCCTAGGCAAAAAAGAAGAGGGGGCACCAAATGCTCAGCACCCTATGAACCCTGCCATTCTGTCAAATGGGGCTAAGGAGAAGATGGGGGCCTTGGATAAGTGTTCAGTGTGTCCTACCCCCAAACAAGCACTTCCTTCAGGGAAAATACCTGAACTAAATAATTGTCATCATTGTCATTTTATGTTGGATCTTTGATGTCCATTACGGTGAGGAACATCCACTATAAGGATGAATGGTAACACATGTAAAATATATGTGGAATGCACAGCTCTACAACAGCTCAGCATGAAAAACAAAAAAATAAAAGAGGAACCATGCAAAGGAAAGAGAGATAGAATAACATAGATTGAAAGCAGGGATTTTTGGGATCCGTGACTACAGGCACATCAGGGGCTGCATGACATGCAGTAATGAGGGGGTTTCACGTCTTCCATGCTCGTAGACTGCAAGTCTTCCGCATTAAGCTGTGAAACTAATTAGTGTAGAGCTGGGACTGTAGTTTATGGCCTATTTTAAGATGCTTTCCTATCTCTGTGTATCTCTGAGGAACCTGGAAGATAAATTGCCTGCCCAGGTCTGTGTTATTAACAGGCACCAGGCTTTTCTTGCTTTTTATTAACATCTCTGGAGAAATCTCATAGTATGTGTAGGGTTTTTACGGGTTGAGAGGGCAAGGAGAGGAAAATCATTTGTATTGTATGGGGTTATTAGAGGCTGAGAGGGCAAGGAGATGAAAATCATTTGTGTTGTCCTCCTGTTTATGTTGTATCTTATGTTTTAACAACCCCGCTCTAGCTGATGAGATCTCACTCTCATCCAGGCATATTAAACAAGGCGGTGCAAAGTACGCCAATGAGGTGCAAAATGTAATAACCGGGATTTCAATTTTCCAGTGTCAGCTCAATAAAAGATAATTTGTAGCTACTGGTTACTACATACAGTATAGATCTCTGCCTAGATAAGCCTGATTACTACAGCACCTTTTTTTCTCTGTTCCTTTATATGTAACAGAATGGACCTGCAATCTCCACATAAATTGCTAAATGACTATTTCACTGATTATTTATTAGCAATAAACGACACTACAAAAAATAGTGTCTCCTACATGCTTCTATGAGGTAACTGGTTGCATGTAATTTGCAGCTTTAATAAACACTGACTATAAAATGGCTATCTCTAAACTAGAAGGAATTAAAGGAACACTAACGCTCCAGACACTTTTTTGATGCCAAAAGGTTTTGTACACCCAGTTTCCAGAATTACACAGCCCTGGAAAATTGTACAGCTAGGACCTTGGCATTTGAATGGTCAGTGATAGGTCAGCACACAATACCATAATGGTAATTAATTTTCTTTTTTTTTTTTTTAACTGTTTTTAATTCTTTATCACTCGATGTTCATACAGCAGAATTTGACTGGCTCAGACTACCAACTTGCCCTCCATTATGCTTTCATAGAGCTTTATGTACAATACATTTCAGAATTCTGAAATCAAGACCACTTCAATAAATTATGTTAGTTCCAATAGAATACATTTGTTTTCAATACTTATGTCATTTTAAATCAGTGGTCGACAACCTTTTTCGGACCTACGGACAACTAAATGCACTTTGGACCGCACATGGACCAGGAGCTGTGTGTTACGGAAAGGGGAAGAAACTTCCCCCAGAGTGACGTCATGATGCCAGAACCACCTAACTCTTCCATCAAAGGTCTGAGCCTGCAATGGAAGAGGGGGCGGTTGGGTCTCTTGACACAACCCACCCACCGCCCTGAGCCTACGATCAGTATGGGAGACATGGTCCACTGCTCTGGCTAGTGTGCCCCCCCTTCGCCCACAAGTGGGGTCCTTCTCCTGACTCCAATCGGGGGCGCACCACCAAAATTTTCTCGCAGACCACCAGTTGGCAACCACTGTTTTTATTGTATGAAACTGTTTTAGGACAACGTGAAAGTTTGCCATAACATGTAATACTTACTTGCATATTTAGCAGACTAACCTCTGTTTGCACTGATGAAAAAAACAAGGTAAGTTGATTTTCTGATGGTGGGAAAGGTAGACGCTAAAATTGTAACCAAAAATGATGAGGGTTTTAGTATATTTTACCGGCGTCTTTTTTTTCATTGCCTGGTACTATGGCAACGCTAGGAGTTTAGGTTGAAGGGGAGCTAGGTATGGTTGCGGTATATGTTTGTTGGAATCTAAGAACATCACAAAAAGTGACACCAAAAGTTTTCTACATGCTGATTTATTTGGAAATATGACTTTAAAACAGTAAAATATTTATAAATGAAAAAGCAAGCTCAGTGTATATCTAATCTACCCATATTGTCAGTTAATCAATTGATTCAAAACCACAGGTGCCCTTAAAATGGCCTTGATATGCTATTCTCCATGTGTCCGTTTTCATTTCTCTTCAGCTATCTCACTTCCCTCTTTAGTTACAAAATGTCTATTTAGCCATATTAAATTATGTTGTTTGACTTCTATATCACACCTGGGATATTGGTAGGACGAGTCCTCTATCCTTGATATAAGGTGAATTGGAAAAAATACACATTGCAGTCCACCCATCCATACGTTGAGAAACACACACTTGCATTGTCATCGGTTCAGTAGCATGGAACATTCTTTCTGACTTTCAAGCTTGGCCACTCACCTTCATCCCGAAACCTTACTCAGCTATGCTCAATTTAAATCAGGGCATCATGGCCACCCAAGTTTTGCCAAGTTTAAAGTTTTGCCTGGATATGAGCTTTAAATCAAGCCTGTACACTTAAAGGAGGGCAATTTATAATTGCATTACAATTGCCACAAGAATAACTTCTGAGAATGGAACAGCAGGTAAGGTAAATCTACCCTGCCCAGCAATGCAATGATAGGTGACTGGGCAGCCAGTCCTGAGCTCTATAATGTGAAGATGAATGGAAGGTTATTACTAGTGCATATGATCTGACCAAGAGAACCCCTAAAACCTACTCTGCTTCTATCCTCAACCATTTAAACCTCCAAGGTAGGTTATCATTTGTTTGTTATGATGAAGTTTAGTACTGGAATTGTTGTCCATTAGATGTATACAGGTAGTCTGCCAGTTAAGGACATCCAATATACAGACGTCTCCTTGATACGAATAGGGCTTCCCTACTGGCTGTGTGCAGGACAGAGGCTTTATGGGGGAGGGAAGGTTCGAAATAATTCATTTATTAAAATAATGTACCTATTCAACTTACATACAAATTCAACTTGAGAACAAACCTACAGTCCCTATCTCATATGTAACCTGGGGACTACCTGTATTGGTGAGATGCAGCAAAGCAAACTGAAGGCAAAGAAGTAGAATAGTGGAATGTAACAATGCATGTATCAAAACTAATCTTTTCATCAGGTAGGCTGTGTGCTCCCTGTTTTTCAGGCAATGTATCTTGTAGAAGACCAAAAGCATGTTAAAGGTGGTCATACACTGGTTAATAGGTGCAATGTAATTGATACCCCTAATATTAAAGGACTGGCACTGCACAATTGTTGCACTCTTTTACTGTAATAAACAAACAAACCATGTTAAAGTAAATTAATGCTAACTGCAAAAAGACATTAGCTGCTAGTTCTTAGGGAACACTTCCTGTCAATTTACATTAGAACATCAGAGGGTCTGGACAAAGCTTGTGGTGCTCAGTGTGGCAAAAAAAGGGCATTACCAACCAATGTCCTTTGCTATATCAATTGAGATTGCCCATTCTTTTTAAATAGATTTTTGTAAGAACATTTTTTTTTTAAAGTTATTGCACATTGCATGGTTGCCTTCACACCATCGCACCAAAACACAATTCAACAATGGTAATGAAAGTTTGTGATATGAACTTTTGGAGCAAACATTTTTAAACAAACTAAAAACATAAGGATAACAATAAGTAATTTGAATTTTGTGGTGTCCTCTTGATACAGGGAAGATCTGATTGCTTTAAGGAATCAGGAAGGAATTTTTACCCTTGGAGTAAATTAGACCGTGTTTTATAAGGTTTTTCTCTTCCTTTGGATCAACTGCGCATAAAGCTACTTCAGTATAGACTGGTATACTATACAATAATATAGTAATAAATGAGCAATATTATATTTATTCTCATTTTCACAATCTTTGCCAGAAAAAATGGGCATTATTATGTGTACACAACCTGTCATTACTTTTCTTTGTCTCATGAAATAATGTATATCATGGGTAACATTACAAATGAAAGAAATCTATTTGTCAGATATTAATCAGAAAACTGTTTTAAACTGCAGAAGATTATTTCCATGCACACATGGTGTCACATCACCCCACTGTCATTATGTGTACAATAATGGTTCAATAGCGCTCTCTGCTGTTCATACAGAATGTTGCAGTTCACCTTTTTATATTAGAACATTCCTTAACATTTCCAATTTCTAAAATGCTTTCATAGCTTTGGGAGAAGGAAAAATAACATTTTTGTCCTTTCCACATAATGCTTACAGGAACTTCAGACCCCAGTGGAGTCTTTTAGCTTATGGAGAGCACCAAACCTGTGTTTTTAGTTTGACATTTTATGGGTTGTTTCTCTTAATTTTGTTTTTAATGAAGAATGTTTTCCCCAAGCCAAAAATATTCACCCAATGAAATGCTCAGAGAAACTGTAAAAAAAATCCCAGGAGCTACAGCACAGCTTCTGCAGTCCCCAACCTGCATGTTAAATGGTATGGTAAAAGTTCATGACAGTACAATTAGATAAAGACTGAAAAAGTAGGACTTGTTTGGAAGGTTTGTCATGAGAAACCTCTTCTATAAAAAGAATATGGAAGCATGGCTTAGGCACACCAGCAATCCATAATTGAAGGACTAAAATAACAAAGGTGCCACATCACAATGGCCATGTCAAGTTCCATACCTCAACCCAATAAAAGTGCTGTGATGGGACCTTAAAAAAGCTGTGCACAAAATTAATGCTTGCAAACCTCAGCAAACCGAAGCATTGTTGTAAATAGTGGGTCTAAGTTTCTTCACAACAATGGGAGCGACTGATAAATGACAGAGAAAATGATTATTTCCTTATGCTGCTAAAAGTAGTCGTATAGGCTTTAGAATCATGCATACTTTCACACATAGCTTCTTCATTTTGGCTTCATTTTTATATTATTATTTAATAATGACACAATGGTATCTGTTGTGTGTTGCTTTACAACTGAGGTTTCCATAAACTTGCTAAGGACCAGAGGTTTTTTGTCTTATGACCCAGTATGTAAAACCTTGGAATCTTACTCTAAAATGGCATACATACATAAAATGAATACGTGACTGTTGTAATCAGGACAAGGAGTGAGAGGAAAATATACCTGTTCCAGTAATAGCTTTGATTTTGAAAAAAAAAAAAAAATATATGTTACTTCCTATTGTAGCTCAAGGACAGAACGTGAAAGGGAATTTCTCAAAAGGAAAAAGACAGAAAAAAAAATCAACATTGATCCTAATCATTCCCTTCCTGATTCAAAATGTTAAAAAAAATGTTAAAATGTTTCAATGTACAAATACAAAGAGACAGATCCACTCTCAGGTGTACTTACCGTCAGGTTTACTTGACGCTCCGATTGCCACACAATTACCTGCAAATAATGACAATACCCAGTGTTGTCAGTAATAACACACCTACTACCCTGCAGATAGGCTACCAGGCATAAAAGTGCTCCATTGTAGAGAGGCAAATGCCCACTCATACCCACTCTAGCACTGCTAGAGTTCTGCAGAGTCAGTAAAGGCACAGAGAAAATCTCGTTCTTTGGAATTTGAGTTAGATAGGGGAAGTGAATATATGTATGCACACTTGCAATATTTCCCATGAACAATTTTCAGAAAGGCATCCGTTTTTATTCACCGAGATGATATTTTCAGTTCTGATTGCTGAAGGTAATGATCATCATGGCAAATATTTGTTGTTGCTTCAACAAGCCATATACTCGCTGCAGGGCCCTTTAAAAATATATTTAAAGTACATTTATACATTATTCAAAAAGTTTATTGAAGGAGGCCAGCTCTGTCAAAAATACAGCAGTAAATTTTTTTTTTTTTTACTTTAAAATTATCTGAATGCCCTCTGCTTTATTAAGACTTGCTGGTTTTGTATCAGATTGTCCTTTAGGCTATGTTTTAAATTAGAAGAAAGGAAGCTGTACCTACAATAGCGAGATAGCAGCCAATGTAACAGTCTAAAAAAAAAAAATGACAAAATCAGTAATTGGCACAGTTGTCACAAACAATTAGTCAGGGAAAGATTCAGTACAATACAATTTTTTTCTGTAGCTCAAACAAACTGACACTGACGCCAGTTTTCCTGTTTGTAATATATTAAGATGTCAGATCAGGAACTAAACAAACTCTTTTGTAATTTTTAAAGTCAGTGTGTATGTTTGTTACAGTCCATTTTCGAGAATATAAGTGCCTTGGAGGTATACCACAAAAAGAGACAAATAAAGATGTGACCTGGACATTAGCCTTCTTCACTACCAGAATGTGATCATATGTACCCCATTCTTCCAGCCTATATGGTGGTTCCAGAGACCGTGTAAATAGAGGTGGTAAGATTACCAAGGAAAAATAAGATGCATGCCTCCATAATAAATTGATGTAATTAGTTAGAACTTCTATTTCTAGAGAAGACCCAATGGAGGATGGAGAAGGCAAAACACTCTTTCAATTTTGTAGTGCTTCTGGGTATGAGAGGATAGCAGTTTTTTTACCTTTCAGGTGCATTAGAATGGACACGCATGGAATCCAGTGCCTAAGGAACTATATTCAACCCTCTATATCCCCCACACCACTAAAAATGTATTACAAAAATAGTCTTGCATTACATAAAACTTCACAGCAGATATCTCCCCATCACATGTAATTCCAATAAGAGTTCAATATCAATCTCAGCAGACCAACATGCTCATCTCTAGTCATCACTGCTGTAAGGAAGGTCCTGGGTGTTGCACTGATCACATTCAAGAAAAATCACTGGAAGAGGCACTTCTTCTTGAAGCCAATCATTGAGTGAATGGGGTAGCTGTAATTGGAAGTCCAGTCTCTCATGAATACATCATGAAGCTTTTTCTGCATTGTATTTGTGGCATTGGTGGCACAGGTCTGATTCACTACCAGTGCAGATCCTGCAGTGTTGGTGAAATAGTCTCCAGACCAGTTGGAGGTTCCTAAAAAGTTGAAAATACAATGTCAAAAACAATCAAGAGGATAACAATATATGAATTATACAGGGCCCCATATGCTGTATTAGAAGGCTTTCCAAGAACATGTAAATCTTTGCCACCTTGAAACTTGGCGTGGTCCCTACTACTAACACAACTCTAAACCCAAAAAAATGCACAAGGAAGGTTACATTTTGCTATGGACCTCATCCCATTCATTTCCCAAGCCCCTCATTGGTTAAAAAAATGCGCAACACAATAATGCGCCAATAAAGAAATTAAAAGGTGGGAAGCCATAGGCCAACCTTAAACCCTATTGAACTTTTAAATAAATTTAGGTGCATAAAAAGAAAACATGTTCAAAGTCTTTTTATGTTGTCTTTCATGTAAATCAGTTACAATACATTAACCTGTGTTCTATCAGCATGCTGCAGAGTAAGAAGCTTTCACTCTGTGGGTAAACAGTAATCTTTCCCTGTTGACTTGACATGCCTCCTGCCGAGTCAAAATGAGAGCTCTCCACTTAACAGGCAGTATGAGCTTTACGGGTTACAAAAGTATAGCCATGACTCTGTAGGAAGCAGGTCAGAACTCTACAGAGAGACCATGGTTTCTACACAGAAACCAGAGGTCCTCCCTCTATAGAACACTGGCAGGAGACAGACTTTACTGTAAACAAAACACCTTTCGTTTTGATGCATGAGGAATGTATTTAGTTGATTTAAATTGAAGGTTCAGTTGAGATTTAACTCTAAATTTCAATAGGTATTGAAACACAATTTTGATGTCATTTGGTCATCTTTGTGTAGTTTACTAAGAGAAATAAAAAGGCGGTTATTCTTTATCCCTTTCTGAAAAAGCAAGGTGTCTTTTATTTTGACCTGTTTATACAGAACAAGTATTAATGGAACAAAGTCATAACTTAACTGCTAGGTATACATTATTATTATTAAACAGGATTTAAAAAGCACCAACATATTACACAGCGCTGTACAATAAATTAGGGGTTGCAAATGACAGACGGATACAGACAGTGACGCAGGAGGAGGGGAGGACCCTGCCAAGAAGAGCTTATACATACCTATATATGCCACTCGGTCTGTCACCATGTATTTGTTGTGATTTACTCTACCAAAGGGGATGGATTTCTGATCAGGGGACACAGGAATCACAAAGAGTTTCTGCAAAACAAGAGGTCAGGGAATATAAAAAGTGGTATCAAAATAGAATTTTACAGATTATCAACACTTGCATCATCCTAAAATTATTTCAAATCTAAATTTCTAGGCCTGGCCTTCCTATAAAAAAGTGGAATCAGTGCTATTGGGTTTGTTGTTTCAAAAGTTTCAGCCCCTATGCACCTGGAAGAAGCGGGGTGGAGATAGTGACATTAATTTATGAGTGTTGGGTGAAACCTTTTAGAGATTCTCTGCCACATGTCACAAAGGAAAATTGGTCATCTGCTGTCCTTCAGAACACTTTTGACCACACTGCTTTTAAAGTGGTTTTACTGCATAGAATATAAAAATTCTTTTAGGGTACCATAGTGGCGGCACATGTTCACTTTAAAGTAAACCTGTGCCCAAGTATCAATTCATGAACCAGCAGCAACCCTATAAAAAGAACAAAATATGTTTATCAGTATTATGTTGCATTATGCTATACATGGAGATCACGTCATATATTTTTACCCAGCAAACAACTGAAAACCTTTTTAGCAGCAGTGTTCCTAGACACTCCTTCTTGCGGTCATTTTTTTAAGTTGCCACTCCTTTTTGCGGTCATTTTTTTTTTTTTACAGTTACCACTCCCTCTACCCTGCTTAAAACAACTTACCACGTCTACTTTGTAATGGGGCTTGCTACTGTTCAGAGCTGCCAATGAGTTCAAGAAGGGAAACATGAATGGCTTTGAATGTGCCCAGCAGCTTATCAAGAGTCGCACAGTTACATATCTTTCATAAACTGCTTTCCTTAGATGATTATCGATTTCTGGCCAGTACCTAAAATATGTATAAAATTTGTGCATCAATATAGAGAAATGCAGGAAAAAACTTGTGCATCAATGTTGAGAAATACAGGAAAAAAATAACAAAACACTGCGGGATTGCTTGTTAGATTCGCTGTGCAATTCATATAACTGGATCTCTTCCACATTTCAATACAGCTGCTGGTTTGAGATTCTGTAATAATGTTCTACATACCACCTGTCAGTTTTAAATGGTACATTTTATATCTTGTAAATGATGCTAAACGCATTCCTCAAATTTTTGGGCCACCCCCTATAAATTGTAGGTTGAGAACCAAGGACAGCTAGGATTTAAGTGCGGAAAGCGAGTATATTGTAGCGCAAATTTTGTATCAAAGGAGAATTTTTTTTGTATATGAAACAGAGAAACAGCTTTTTAGACGGTCTTTTCTCATATACGAATTCACCCTATAATACCATTAGGAAAAGAGAAAAATGTCTCGTATGCCGACACGTTTCACCTTCCTCAGGAAATTTAGGAATGTTTGTTTACAATTTAAGGCAGATTAAGATTATCATGGAGAAATGTCCCCACAGTGGTTGCAGGTTATTGATTTCACAATATGGAAACTGTATAACATTGAGGAGAGGTTTGAATCTGTGCAGAGTTCGGCATGCAGGACGTGCTGCTAGCCTGAAAAAGCTGTGTTTTTCTGTTTTATATAGCAGGAAATTCACCTTTTATTTTGATACAAAATGTACCCTACAATATACTTGCTTGCCTCACCTAAACCCTAGCTGTCCTGGGTCCTCTTTTTTCAATCTAGCAAATTGTATATGCAATATACTTCATAATGTAGAAATACCCCTTTAAAATGTTCTATAAATTAACACATCAACCCTTTTTTATTTCAAAATTCACATAATTTCACTCAAAGATAAATCAAAATTCTTTAGCTAAAACTTATGCAGTGCAGTCACTGTCATTTTGTGATAGACTGCTGTCAGAACTACACCTCATGTAATGCTTTCAGAAGACTGCAAAAGATTTAAACAATTTCTCACTGCAACGCACAATTTGCGCAGTTTGGTCCCAGCACGTGTATAAATTACAGTAATCGTGGACCGTCTTAGATATGTGGAAGTGGGAATTGCTGGTCTATCGAAATGCAAGCTCAGGTTTATTTGTTACCAGAACTTTGGGAACATCTAAGAGTAGAAAGAATATTTTACACAATAGGAAAGTTAGTACTTTGGCTGCTACGCCATTTTTAAATGTTCAGGTTAGGCTGTATTGTACCAATATGTAGTATAAATTTGTGTAGCATTACAAAACATTATGACAATATTACCTTTTGTTTTTACTGAACTCCATTGTGGGATTGTAATCCATGACTGAAATGTAGACAAACCTCTTGGCATCATCGATAACATTTAAAATGGCATCAATGTCTCCCGTCCTTCCCTTTGCAGAAAGTGGTGGAGGAGAGCTCTGGGAGGGAGAGATAGGTTTATAACTTTAGTAAGTAAACCAATAGTCCTTTAAATAAGCTTGTAGTATACATGAACATAGCATACTTTAAATAAACTAGGCAGGAAAAACAAGTACTGCCTTGTTTTATGCCTTCATTAAAGATTTAGGGCTCTTTCAGACCTGAAGTGACATACCATGTGGCTGGCAGCTACTGGGCACAAAGCAAAGCTGCTGTTGTGTGGGCAGGAGAGAAACTGGCAGAAGCACAGATTTTCAGGCAACGACTTTGTTGACAAAAGTGACATGCTGCTTTTGGAAGATGCAACCCAATCCCCTGCAGCAGAACCCTTGGGCAAAAAAAAAAAAAGGGCCTCAACCTTATCTATTGTCTATCCACTTGTATAATAGAGGTTGGGACGGTTGTTGAGTCATGGCTTACAGATCCTTTTACATTTATTGTCCCAGAATGTAGATCTGGTGTATTGCTTTACTGTATGCTTGATGGAGGTCAGTGACCTAAAATACTTAAAATCCTATGATTAGCATGTTGGCCAGGTAACTATCATTTTTGGAAGAGGATCAAAGACATCAAGACAACCCTGCTATTTTCCTTGGCACAGGTTTCTGCCTAATGCAATAATGATGTCCCTGCACACTTACATTACATAAACCCACTATATACCCATATACCATTTTTAAAAGGGAGATTCCCAAGAGATTATTAAAGAAGGTAATTTTACAGAATTGGAACCACAACCTGTTTACTGCCGAGGAAACAATCAAATAATAGAAACACACATTTCAAGTGTATGTGAACCCTAAAATAAACTTCTCAGATTTTCTCCTTTCTGTTCTAATAATATTCCTTTGAATGCCTTTTGGTATATCTTTAGGCCTTACGAAAGAAAACTAACCATATCCAAGGACACAGGAGCTACAGTATGTTAAACGTTTGCTTTATGGTATACGTGCTTTATGCTAAATACTTTTAGAGTATTCCCATTTTTAGAATATTCTATATTAATGAACATGGGACCAAAAACATTACATTCAACTATCTAGATTAAAACTTGCAAACCGTAACCTACTGTGCATTACTTACAGAAAGGTAGACTAAGGACTCTGTACTATTCACATTCATTTCCATAGGTGTGTCCTTATTGTAGATAGTGGAAAATTTGTCCGGCCATGGGGAAGGAATGGTTGCATTGGGTATTCCCAGCGTCCAGTAGACATCAAAGATTTTCTCCAAATCTTGGGCTAGGCAGCTGCAGTTATAGACAGTTGAACCCAATTCCTTCACCTGTAACAGAAAAAGATATTGCAATTCTATCCCCCAACACCACTGAGGCAATATAAACTTTAGAGCAGGTTTTATACATTTTACTAAATAAATCTAAAATTTACCCCAGTTAAAGGAAACGCTTCATAAGACACATGGCTCCACCACTGATTTCCCTCTAAAAGTTCTAATTATCCAGCCATTTCTTACTTCAGTACCAAAGTCACTCATGTAGAACAAAAATGCAGCATAGCAAAATCGAAACCTAGCCCTGGTCTACAAACTTGTTCCACATTAGTGATGAATAAAGTATCAAAGCCAGAGAAGCAGCATGACATCGAGGGAACTATAAAAAGTATAATAATACCAGCCTGTGTATTTCTATCATAAGATGTTTTCTTAAAATCTCCTGCCGATTACAAATGTGGGCTGCTAACCATTCAAATTTCAAGTTGATTTAAGAAAACCTGCGCTGAGTGAATACATAGAAACGGTCATTGATGACCTATACTGAAAACACTAGTCCCCTGGTTCTCATGGCAATTTAGTTGCTTCCACACTCCTCACTTACTGCCCTGGAATTCTGCAGATTTGCACTCTCCACGAAAGTTTCAGCTTTGCTTCAACTTTTTTTTTTTTTTTTTTTTTTATATTGTAAAATGAACCCCATAACATCTTACTTGTGTTAATGATCTCCAGTCCATGTTAGCACTGCCAATATACAAGTGCTTGCCATCCACCACCCAGAACTTTGTGTGCAGCACACCGGTAGTGAGATGGGGCAGGTCCACAACTCTAACTTCAGCTCCTAGGATAAATAGGATAAAATGGCAAATAAAAAATAAATAACTTCAATAGAACAAAACAGTGAACGTATCTGCTATTAAGAATGTCAGTTGTTTTTTTTTTTTCAACAGAGACGTGTCAAAATGTCTACAAGGTTTTTAATACTATCTGTGTCTTCTTCAATTACCTATCTTAGGAAGTGTTTTTACTGGGACAGAGCAAAATTGCATAACTAATAGTTGGTTCTGAAACAAAGGCAGACGTCTAACTTTAAAAAAATGCACTCATTTCAGAAAGCTCCTCTTACTCTTCTGCCACCAGGACAAGTAATATCCATTACATCTCCCCTAGAGTTTTTGATATCATAATGAAGATGTCAAAATTCTAGCCCTTCCCACAATGGCTGGTGTTGCTCCTTACTGTTCCCTTGCTGAAAGAAATGCGAGTGAGCAATGCCTTTGAATTAGACAAAAGTCAACTTTTAAAACCTGTAATGTCCCATGTGACCAGAGAGTAACATAGTCAATTTTAAAATAATGGGGACTTACCACTATTCCTCAGAGCATCAATGTCAGCATTTTCCTTGGTGGAACTATATGGATTGACTGCCACTCTTAAGGTGATACCCCGCTGCTTCAGTTTCAACAGCTCTTGTAGTATTAATTCCCCCTGTTCAACAAAAGAAAATTGTTTTTGGTAAAGACAGCTATAACTAAACAACTTTATTTCCATATATGAGGACCCTCAGGACAAAGACCAATTAAGTAATACTATACCAAGCCAACTGTCCTAAATGACAGATGGAGAATGCAAAGTTTTTTACAAATGTTTGAATTGTTAGGCTGTGCCTGCAGGTTTGACTGTCAACAAGTGTTCCATAAATGTAAACGTTCACCTATAGCAGAGAAGGCAAACTAAGAACCTCCAATGCAAAAACCCAGCCAATTGTCTGATACCTGGGAACAATCGGTTGTGGAGTCAATAGTTCCCTATAAACATAAAGGTCACCAGATATTATTCATTAACCTTCATGTATACATTTTTCTTCTTTAGTAAAGGATCATTTGAGTACCAAAAATAAAAATCTCATAAATGTGTGTCTTACAAAACCTAACTTCTATTTATAATTTGCAAATGTATGTTTATAAAGGAAACCATATTTGCTCGTTACATATGCAATACTTTACAACTTACATAGTAAAACTGCACAGTGTTTACTACAATGATCCTCTTACTCCAAGATAGTAGTGGTGCAGAAAGGAAAAACTGCATCTTCCAGTTAATAATTATATAAAAAATGGCTCCTTTTAAAAAAAAAAAAAAAACAACAGAAATAGGTTTGTTTAGTAATGCCGACATATACTCAGTCTGCAGTTTTTTACCTGCTCAGCCGAGGGATGATGTGTATGAGTGTCATTGTTGGTCAGTGTCCAGTAGAAAGATGCAATGTCCACACTGCTCTTGGCTTCATTTAATAGTGTCATCCAAGTCTGGAATACAGATGGGTTGGAGGTGGTATTTTCAGGATAAACCATCCCTTCCGGTATGCTCTCCACAAGAACCATACTAAGAAAGTATAGAAAGAACAACACACTTTATAAGCACGAGTTTCCACTACCCCATCCAGCAGAGTGTTCACTGATTTGTACAAGCATAGCTTCAGTGTAAAATCCCAAGGATTTCCCCACACAGGTTATTTTTACTTAATAAATGGGGCAATTTTGATACATTGGTTCTATCATATGTAAACCTAGGTGAGACAACAAACTTGGAATGGATATAGGATTGATCAGTTACTACAGCACCCACCATCTTTAGATCTGGTAACTGTATGGGGTGTGCAAGATCTAGTACACAAATCCACCCAGTATTGTACCTGAATCCCAGAACTCTCTACTACACATTTTTTGTAGTCCATCACTTACTTGCAGGGGTCATTACACCTTTGGTCCTGGCTATTTATGGTCTCCGTTTCCATTGTGGAGCTTGTACAGAGCAGCGGAAACAGAAGAAGCTGAGCAGCCATCAGACAGAACAGCATTGTGACCATAAAGGCGACAACAAGGGCACAGCGGTAATACTGAAAGGAAAAGGAAAATCACTATAATATCATTCTCTTTAACATAAAAGACCAAGCCTGTAATAACAAATTACAAGAATTCTACAACTGACAGCAGAAATGCACTGATTTTTACTGCTTAGGCATAATTAACATTTCTATATTTTCTCTATAACAAAATGTCTTTTGATTTTTTTAGCTCTACTATAAGTAGGTAGGATTGGTAAGCTTCATGAACTCTATAAGTGTTCCTTATTCCCATACAGACAAGTTATAAAGACTTTTTACATAGAACCCATCTAACTCGTTCTCAATATAAAGCAACCTTGTCATGAAAATAATTTAAAAAACAAAAACAGTTCATTTTCACTTTTATCGAAAGTCTCTTTATTTCCTCTGCACAGCTGCACTAAGACTGGGAAAGGAAGAGCCTGGTGCCTATTCAACTTCAGCTTATTGCCAAATCCACAAATAGGCAAGAAGCAATGGTGATTGCAAATACTACTGTAAAACTTTGCCAGCTACAGAAAGTGGGAACAGAAGCTGCACTTTCTTGTTGCACCAGTCGGGAATATTCAGACCTAATGAAGACAGTTCTAGATGAGAAGTGTTCTATTTTGTCTGGCGCTGGCATCTGTCCTTGTAGACTTACCCTGCGTGCATCATTTTGCAGTTGAGCCATTTGCACAGCCACAGGGTCCTGTTCCTCCGGAGAGGAAATCTAAAAAAAATAAAAAAAAATATATAGTAAGAGCATGCAATCCACATGATAAATGATTTATCTATCATACTCAATTCCAGTATGCACGTGGATATGCTAATGTAAATAATATCAAACCAGATTTATCATAGGCAGAAATTTGTGCTCAATATACACTTTATCTAGTATATGAATGCTCTCATTATCCAGACTCCCCTAAGTCTAACAATTATTTTGAGTCAGTGCAAATTGTCATACTGAAACCAGATTTACTGTATAAAAAACATAAAAGCCACATCATCCAGATAGGTGTTCGATAATATCACTTCTGTGTTTTAGCCTAGACACGTTTCTGCTTCCAATTCAATCTTGGTCGCTTTCTTATTAGGGTTCCTCCACATCTTTCCAACTTGCTCAATATAGATACAAAATACTCATTTTAATTCATTCTCTTCAAAATGTGCCATAGACAACAAAGAGTGATCAAATGCATAGTCCAACCACTGTAAAACATAGCCCCATCCCTGTTAAGCCAATGGGCACCTCAGTCATAGGGTTATCTAAAGGAAAACACTTGCAAGGTATTTCCAATATGGGATTAGTTATGAAGCCTAGAACAGTTGGGTCTGCCTACAATTCAGGCTTTCGGTCCCTAATCTAGACAGTCCTCTAATATTTAAGGGATTTATTTAGGGAAAACATGGTATATTATATTTTAACTTCATGTTGTTGCTTTTCAGCTTCATTTCTTCTGGCTGAAGGAAGATCAAATACTACGATTTCCATCAATTTCCACTATCATAAATTGGTCTTCTTCACAGTCCTGCACATCCTTCTTCCTATATGTCAAGCGTTTCCTATAAATGTTTTTTTGGCTTAATATCACCAGCAGTAGGATACAAAAAGGCTTTATTTATCAGCTGCCCAGTATAAATTACTTTGTTCCGAAAATATTTTACATTACTGTACTGTTTCTTCACTCTGCCCTAATAATCTTGCATCAGTACAAGAATTTTGGATCTGCCACAAGATTTTACCTTGTGCTGTATATTCAAGGGACAGAGGCACGTCCATTTTAAGGCACTTGCTTTATTATATTTTTCTTATAAAGTATAATAACCACAAGCAGGCATTCAGCGTTTCATTGAGCCGAATTCATCCACCATGCTTAACAACGGTTGAGATTAGATATCAACCGCACAGAGGAAGCATTGTTTCCAAGCTGATCTTTTTTTGCCCATAACTAAAAAATAAGTAAATTGCAAAGACCACACATTCTCTTTAACATCCACTATGTCCTATATGTGAAAATTATTTTGGCAATACATACAGAAATACACAGGAATGATAGCATGAAACCTGACAAATACTCACTGGTTTGTACACAATTTTCGGCTTCATTTTGTTCCCCGATCACTGATTGACTGTTCTGAAAGAACACAAAGTAATAAATTATTATTTATATTTTTATCTAGTTTAAAATAATTATAACCAGATTTCATTATAATACAACAAATGTGATGCACTAAAATTATTAACAAGCCAGGAGGGTCTTACAGCAGGAGTGTACTCGCATAATGGTGCGTATGCAAAATTATTTCACATGAGAAGAGAACCTCTGGTTGTAGCAGTAATATCCAAATGAATGCCAGCAAACTCATTCCCTTTATACACTTTATGTAAAACAGAAACATTTTTTTCATACAGGGAAGTTACATAATTGTGAAAGTCCATACAGCTACCAAGCAGTTCCTGCCCGGCAGGCTGTGTGATCACTCTAAGCCAGCAGCTCATCATGTGACTGGGTGATGGTGACCCAGTGACTAATCTTCGGAAGTGCCCATAGAATGCCAGAAAATTAATGTTATTTACACACTTAAAGGCGCCTTTAAGTGAACTTAAAATACAAAGAGCAGACATGAGGAACGTGGAGGTCCTCCATTTTTTGGTTGGCTGACACTTACTAAAAAACAGTTTTTTTTTTAAAAAAGTTTGAATGATAGCTATTGTTGTCTAATGGGCAGCTCATACTTACCCTCCCCTGCCCTCTGCCCTCAGTACAGCACCCAAACGATTAGGTCCCTTATAAAAGTAAGCATGCCCAGCCACAACTTTTCTGTACATTTGTATAGAACAGAAACGCATTTAAACCCCATCAGGTTAGATTGTAAGGGGTGGTCTCTTCCTCTTGTTGTTTGTATCAATCTGTCATTTGCAACCCTTATTTATTGTACAGCCCTACGAAATATTTTGGAGCTTTATAAATGCAGTTTAATATTAATAATTTTTGCTGCCAGCAACTATGGGATTTTTTCTTTACTTTCTGCAACATAAACAAACATTTTCACTCCAGAGAGTTGTGTCTGCAACAGGTGTCCCCCCCTTTTCCCTCCCCTATTGGGCCTGATTTATTAAAGGCTGGAGAGGATACACTTTCATCAGTGAAGCTGAGTGATCCAGCAAACCTGGATAGCAAGTAAATTTGAAGAAATCTATTTGCTAGCAAATGTTTTGAATCCTGGAACAGATCCATTCCAGGTTTGCTGGTTCACCCAGCTTCACTGATGAAAGTGTATTCTCTCCAGCCTTGGAGAGCTTTAATAAATCAGGCCTATTGCCTTGATGAAAACTTTAAAATGTCAGATTCTCTTTCAAGGCTAGGGTATAATAATCATCAGGAAGATTTAAAGGGGCAAACCTCCTCAGCAGACAGTGACAAAAACTCTACAGAGAGTCTAACCCTCCCTACTTCATCCAAAATTGAAAGAAACATGACATTTGCTTTAATATAAATGTTAAGGTTGGGTTTACATCCATGTATCCACCATGTGCAGCTTCCATATGGCATGATCAGGCAACCCATTGAAGCAACAGAATGCACTTCAGGCTGGCGATCAAGGTGCTTTGGGTGTTATTTTAATGCTTGTGGCAAACGTTGCAATTCATAGACGTGAACCCGGCCTAACCTAGAACAAGTGTGCCGATTTTATCCATTACCCCAACGTTCTTTATATGCAAATTTGTCCTGGGTCAGTGACTATATAAGAGCCAACGGTTTAGGATAATAACCAGTAATTTTAAAATCAGGTCAGCAGCCACCCAGACGTCAGCAGTAATTAAGTTTGTGCCCTACAAGTCATGTGCTCTTCTACTATGGGGAAGTAAAATATGCATAATCTGTCTGATCTTAGTTGATTCATCACTTTAGTCAGCAAAACATGGACTGGTGGTTGTTCTGATTGCAACACATTCTTGTATCAGCTGAAGAAAGGTCTGTTCTTGGTTCTGAAATCATGACACAGCACATTGCACCGGCATTGTGCCAATTACAAAAACCCACAGCAACCAATGAGAATGTCATTTTCTCCCATTACAAAATCATTATTCCCCCTTTATGAAATCCCTTTAAAAGACACCCATGCCAAAGCCAACATGTCATCTAATAGGGATTGATATTCCATGTATTGGTATTTTCTGTCACCGAGTGGGTTTGTCAGGTTATTGTGAATGTGCAGCATGCCTACATTTGCCACCTTTACAGACCATGCTATCCAGAAAATGACATTGAAAAGGCTAGGGGAAATGAGAACACTGCCAGGGGTGCCTGCAAATGTATAAAAAAAATAACAAAAAAAAAAAAAATATAATAACATAAAAAAGTGGTTTTGGTCGTTTTTATTTTTTTTAAAGCAAGCAAAAAAAAAAAAAAAAAAAAAAAAAAAAATCGAACCCTTCGGGCAGCAGGTGTAGACTGCAGTGGGATCGATAGAACTGTGGCCCCATTTCCTATAACAAGGCTCCCTTTTTTTTTGCACTACATTTTCAAAAGAGTCATGCAGCTGGCTTTACCAAGTGATGTCAGCCCCAGAAATATATAGGAATATTCTAATTCAATCAGCCATATTTCAGGGAACCCAAACTCTCCTAGATTGTAAGCTCTTTCGGGCAAGGTCCTTTCCTCCTCCTGTCACTGTCTGTATTTGTCTGTTATTTGCAACCACTATTTAATGTACAGCGTCGCATAATATGTTGGCGCTATATAGATCCTGTTTATTATTATTAATAATAATATTATTATTAATAACCTCTGGAGCAGAGTTTCTCAACCAAGGTTTCTTCAAAGATTACTAATGAGCAATTTCAGGTCAGATTATCTGACACCAACATCTGTAAGGGTGACATTCTTCCCACTGGCCAGCAAAGTAGGAGACACCACACTAATATACTGTAATTTGTGGAGAAGTTCCCTAAGACCTGAAAAGTATATTAAGTGACCCCCCCCCCCATTCTAAAAAGTTTGTGAAAGACTGCTGAATCCCTAATCTTGATGGGAAATATCTGATCTACATTAATGTGTATCCAAATCCACAACTTTTTTAGTTATTTTTTATTACTTTGTGCCCCCACTAGCAAGATGAACTCTCTTTGTCCGGGTAACCATTATCAGGACAGAACATGATGTGAAATTGGTCCCCATTTCATATTACATATTAAAAAAAAAGTGCTGGCATTACATTAGGTTTTAGATTTCTGACCATGTTTGCAGCATAAAGGGTGGAACGTACGCACATGTTTCACCATCATACTTGATCTGAATAGGAATGCAGTCTTGCTACATTAATATTTAGCAACTCAGGTAGGCGTTGACCAAGAATAAAAGCATGAATCGTGTGACTAAAGACAGAAAATACAGATAAGAAAGCATAATATACAGACGGAGAACCATGTACACATCTTAGTCATCTGGCCACAAACCAATCAATAGGTGCAGGGCCAGGTAAACTATCTCTCCCCATAGTGAACATTTACTTGGATTACCACCAGGCACCATTTGATTTGTATTAGTATATTTATATTGAACATTGGTGGGGAATAATGTTGATGTTTGCATTTGACACCTTTATTTCCCAACTAAGAGGAGGCTGGCTACTGATAGGTCAAATAAATGTAATTTCCTGTACACCTTTCTTCTAGTTTCTGCAAGGCTACGTACATATGTCAGATGATTGCTGCACGAGATGAACGGTGGTGGTTGTCTTGGGCAAAAATCTGCCATGTACATAGCGGCTATGTACACACGCAAGATCGCTGTTCCTGGAAATGATCCTTTATGATAAGGAATGAGTACTATGGAGAAGGGAGCGGGGAAAGATGAGCGAGCAGCACTCTGCTGTATTCTCCTCCATAGCAGTACACAGCAGTCATTCAGGTATAAACCTCTACTGGAATAGAGTGACAGCACAAAGCAAAGAAGACTGGAGCGGACCATGAGCATATGTTTATAGCACTGATATTATTAACATGGAGCCTGTACTTTGCCCAAGTAATATATATGTGTCGGTGAGGTTGAAGCAACATGCCTGAGGTTCCTGGAAACAACACTCTGGTCTGGAGGAAGAACTGCAAATTTAAAAGCAATGGATTATTATTATTATTAATAATAATAATATTAATAATAATAAACAGGATTTAAATAGGGATTGCATTAGGTGCATGCAGTGCAGTTTGGAGCTTCTGGAATAGCAGTTTGCTGTACACCTGGCAGCAGCCAACCGTTAAGTTGACCAGAAATAAGTCCTACTCTTACGTGGGCAGCACGGTGGTTACCACTCCGGCCTTTTCAGTGCTGGGTCCCAGGTTTGAATCTCAGCCAGGACACTATCTGCATGGAGTTTGCAGGTTCTCCCTGCGTTTGCGTCGGTTTCCTCTAGGTACTCTGGTTTCCTCCCACATTCCAAAACCATGCAGTTAGGTTAATTGGCTTCACCCCAAAAAAATTGACCTTAGACTGTATTAAACAAACATGACTATGGCAAGGACATTAGATTGTGAGCCCCCTTTGAAGGACAGCTAGTGATATGATTATGGACTTTGTACAGCGTTGCAGTATATGTTGGCACTATATAAATACTGTGTAGTAATAATAATAATAATAATACCCCATACTGTCACCGTAGTGGCAATTCTCTCCTCTTCTATAGACCAATGGGCTACTTGAACACCAAAGCTGCAATATGAGGCCACTCCAGTTAACAGTACATAGAAATCATAATGCTTCTTATAAAGAGCACCTGTCACTTTAACAAGTGTCCATCATACAAAACACTGCGGGGCATGGCATGACTTTCCTTTGCATTGTGCAGACATTCACATCTATAGGAAGTCCCAATGCAACTCCAACACAATGTACAGCCAATGGAAGCAAAACAGAGATCGTCCATGAGATGGAAACCACAACAGAATATAGAATGAGAGAGCAAAATACAAACATCAGAATCAAATATCAGTGCATGTCCCGGTAGTATCAGTACATACCATAGCCACATATATCTCAGTCATAGTGTCAGTGCATGTCCTGCTTACATACATCTATATAACACAGGGATATCAGTGTAGGTTCTGACCACATATATAAACACCGCAAAGTCAGTGCATGTCCCGGTCACATAGATAGGTCAATGATATCAGTGTATGTTCTGACCACACAAACACATTATATAAATAAACACCGCATTATAAGTGCATGTCCCGGTCACATATATACCACAGGGATATCCGCGCATGTCCCGGTCACATATATA